>NW_006433941.1:4582213-4605088 GCF_000325575.1 Pteropus alecto
CACCCCTCCCCTTTGGGGAGAGCTGAAAGGGAGGGAGGAGGAGGGGAGCCTCCTTAAATTCAGAGAAGGTTTGGGAAAATAAAGGGCATTTAATGGATCCAAAGGCAACTAGAATAGTCCCAGAAAGGGCTCAGTTACCTAATGGGTGGCTCGACCTACATTTAATTCTTATAAAAAGCATGGAGGGTTGGCGACAGATGCCTCACCTCTGGGTACACTGCCTTGATGGGCAGCTGTGTCCTGCGGCCATTGGGCTGTAAGTAGATCGAGAAGGACCTGGGATGGTGACTCTCACACTACGTGATTCATTTCTAGCCATGACAGTCCTGGTTCCAGAAGGTCTCATGTTGGGCAATAAAGACCTGTCTCCAAATTTTCTCTCTCTTTCTAGACCAGTGAAACAGGCCCAAGCCCTTTATCTTGACCATCTGTTCAGGTCCCCAGGGTCTCCCCAGAACCATGGAGGGATCCAATATCTAGCAAGTGTTTGCCTGAGGCTGAGGATCATGCTTAGCTTTTCTGCACACTGTCCCATTTTGTCCTCAGCAAACCACTCAGAGCAGGTGACATCACAGTCAGGAATGGAGGCCAGAAGGCTGAACCATCTGTCATTTCACATCCACTTAAGAGGCAAGCCTGTAATTAACTCTAGATCTGACCCCAGATCCTCCCACATTGGTGGCAGTGGTGGCTCTGGTTCCATCAGATGCCATCAGGTCCTTTCTGCTCTGATATTCACTCACTAATTAAATCAGTGTTCATAGCCATGAGGGTGTCTCAGTGACATGGTCTATAGTTTTGCAATGCATTTGGAGTTTAACCTGGACACTTAGCTCTTCCAGAAGTGTTAATGAGTGAGTGGCTGCTACAGGGAACATGCTGGCCTGCAAAAACAACCGTGCCTGTTATTCGGTAACCTGAGGTGGAGGGTTTAAAGATTAATCCCTTCACATGGCTCATAGTAAACTCAAGCAGGCTCAGACTGCCCTCTCCCCAAATACCCTTGCCTTCAAATGACATTTTGTTCCCCACCAAGCGATTGCTAGAAAGGTATTGTAAATCAAAAGCTAGCTTTGTACCCATAAAAGACTCAGGTTTATTAAAACTGTCTCTTGAAGATAAAGCAATTGAAAAAATAATATTTGGGCTCCTCTACTCAGCCTGGGTCCCAGAAAGAAATAAACCACTTAGAGATAACAATCTCACCCCACTCCTTGTTCTGATCAAAAGTCTTGGACTTGGTCATGAGGAGCTGATGGACAGGGCCTGGAAGAAGGTGGCAGTGGAGAACAAAAAGGAGAAATTTCAATCACATTCCACTCTTATCACTGGAAATTCCAAGAGTTTAAGGAACTGTGTACCAGAATTTGGGGACAAAGACATACCCCTTTTAACCCAAAATGACCACACTCACAGAGAGCATTTTGATGGTTGTCAGATTAGGGGGCAAAGGGATATGTGAAGGGGTAGTGGATTGAGAGATACAAATTGGTAGATACAAAATAGTCATGGAGATGTAGAGCATAGCGTGGTGAATATAATCAGTAGTATTGTAATAACTATGTGTGTTGTCAGATGGGTACTGGATTGAGGTGATCACTTCGTAAATTATATAAATGTCTAATCACTGTGTTGTAACTGAAACTAATATAATATTGTATGTCAACTATAATTGAAAATATATATATATATATATAAATTTTAAAAATTACCTTTCAATGGCCCTCACTACTTATATGATCCAGTGTAAGACCTTGGGCCCAGCCCCTGTTTAGCTCCATTTCTTGCTGTTCCCAACTTTACACTAACCGGTCTGTTATACCCCAAACTTCAATGTCCTTCTACTATTTGGTCTACTTGGTGAACTTTAGTCATCCTTAAGGCTGTGCTGAGCTATCATCACTTCTGTGCATCCCTGTACCTGTCTAATTCATGGGCTGTGCCATTGCACCTCTTGGTGATCACCTGTACTCCTATCATGACCAGCACAGGATTTGTTCTTCACTATATCTCTGCAGGATGTCAGGTGACTAAGGGATCTTTAATTACCAAGGCCTCAAAGCCTTTAAATCCCAAATGCCCATTATTTTGTATTATCAAGATAAAATGCACATAACATAAAGTTAATCATTTTTAACTGAACAATTCAGTGTTTTTTAGTATATTTACAACATTATATAATCACCACCTCTATCTAGTTCCAAAACATTTGCTCTAAGGCAAAACCCAGTACCCATCGAGGTCTTTCTCCATACCTCTCTTCCCTCTGGCAATCACTATCCTACTTTCTGTCTCTTACAGATTTGCCTATTCTGCATATTTCATATAAATGGAATCATACAATATCTGGCCTTTTTAATCTGGTTTCTTTCACTTACTGTAATGTTTAAGAGATTCATCTACATTTTAACTTGTATCACTAATTCATTCCTTTATATGGATGAATAACATTTCTTTTTACGTACATACTAAAATTTGTATATCTATTTATCCACTGATGAACATTTGAGCTGTTTCCATGTTTTGGCTATTGTGAATAGCACTACTCTGAATATGTATGTACACCTGCCTATTTGAGTACCTGTTTTCAGTTCTTTGGGGCATATACCTAGGAATAGAATTTCTGGGTCATATGGTAATTCTATGTTTAATTTTTTAAGGAACTACCAGACTGTTTTCAACAGTGATGGCATCATTTTACATTCCTACCATCAGTGTATTAGGGTTCCAATTTCTCCACATTGTTGCCAACCCTAGTTATTTTCTGGTTTGTTTTTGGTCAGCTGGCTTCTGTTTTATTTTGTTTTGTTTTGATTTTTCAGCACAACCATCCAGTTGGGTATGAAGTGGTACCTCACTGTGGTTTTTGATTTGCATTACCTAATGGCTAATGATGCTGAACATCTTTTCATGTAATTTTTGCCATTTGTGTATCTTTGGAGAAATGTCTGTTCAAGTCCTTTGCCCATTTTTTAATTGGATTGTCTTTTTGTTGAATTGCAAAGTTTTACATATTTATTAATTATATATTATATGTACAGTAGTCTCTCCTTACTCGTAGGAGATATATGCCAAGACTCCCAGTGGATGCCTGAAGCTAAGGATAATACCAAACCCTATATATAGCATGTTTTTCCCTATACATACATACCTGCGATAAAGTTTAATTTATAATTCAGTCAGAGTAGGAGAATAACAACAATAACTAATAATAAAATAGATTAATTATAACAGTATACTGTAATAAAAGTTATGTGAATGGCTTTGAGGTCATTATTAAGTAAAATATAATTTACTTGAACAGAAACACTATGATACCATGGTAGTCAATTTGATAACAGAGATGGCTACTAAGTGACTTAGAACAGCAAGTAATTTAAAACTTATGACTTGTTTATTTCTCGAATTTTCCATTTAATATTTTTTTCCCCTCTTTAATACCACCACCCCCTTCCACCCCTGACCCATGGACGTTGTGGTTTCCCCTTAAGAACTGGATCTCTGAAGGCAGGGCATCCCCTCACATATGCTTGTGGAGTGCACCCGGAGCCAGGTGCATTTGGGGCCTGGTGTACCCAGGTATGGTCCATGGCTCCACCTGGGGCGCGAACCCAAGACCTTCTGCATGCAAAGCAGACGTGCTAACCACTACACTATGGAGCCACACCTGCACTTAATATTTTTGAACTGAAGTTGACTATGGGTAAACTGTACAACATGAAATCACAGATGGGAAGAGAAGAAAACTCGTGTGTGTGTGTGTGTGTGTGTGTGTGTGTGTGTGTGTGTGTGTACTAGACTATTATCAGTTAGTGTGCTTTAACACAGTAAAGTTTTGATTTGATTAAATCCAATGGATCCATTATTTCTGTCGGTGTTAGATCTAAGAAACCATTGCCAAATCCAAGTTCATGAAGATTTACCCTTACATTTTATTCCAAGTTTTATAATTTTAGCTCTTATATATAGGTCTTTATCCATTTTGAGTTAATTTTTGTATAATGGTGTGAAGTAAGAGGCTAGCTTCACTCATACATGGGTATATCTAGTTATCTCAGCACCATTTGTTAAAAACACCATTTAAATTTTTAAAAAATTATTTTAAAGCCCAACATTCTTTTAGCATTGAAAGGTCTTGGCACCCTTGTCAAAAGCGAATAGACCATAGATATAAAGGTTTATTTCTGAACCCTTAATTATATTCTATTGGTCTACTTGTCTCCTCATGCTAGTACCACACTGCTTTGATTACTATTGCTTTGTAGTAGGCTTTAAAATGGAGAAGTGTAAGTTTCCAACTTTGTTCTTCTTTTTCAAGATTGTTTTGGCTATTTGAAGTCCCTGGAGATTCCACCATGTGAATTCTAGGATATATTATTCTGTAGAGATTTGGGTTTAGGGATTAGACAATATGTAAATCATTTTAGGTATATTGTCATCCTCCAATCCATGATCATAGGATGCATTTTTATTTATTTAGGTCTACTTTAATTTCTTTCAATATTTTTATAAAATACATAACATAAAATATATAAAATTTATCATTTCAACCATTGTAAAGTATACAATCCATTAGCTTCTAGTACATTCATAATGTTCTGCAATCATCACCAGTATCTAGTTCTAGGAGTTTTTCATCCTCTCAAATAGAAACTTCTATCTATTAACCAGCCACTCCCCAATCCTCTGACCTCACCCTCTAGCAACCACTCATCAACTTGTGAAACTGCCCAGGCCATCAAAGGTATGCATATCCCAAAAGCCACTAAGTATCTGAAGAATGTCACTTTACAGAAGCAATGTGTGCCATTCCATCGTTACAATGGTAGAGTTGATAGGATGCCTAGGCCAAACAGTGGGGCTGGATGAAGAGTCAGTGGCCCAGAAAGAGTGCTGAATTTTTGCTGCACGTACTTAAAAATGCAGATAGTAATGATGAACTTAAGGGTTTAGATGAAGTTTCTCTGGTCATTGAGCACATTCAAGTGAATAAAGTTCCCAAGATACAGAGCAGAACTTAGAGAGCTTGTGGGCGGATTAACCCCTACATGAGCTCTCCCTGCCACATTGAGACGATCCTCACTGAAAAAAGGCAGATTGTTCCTATACCAGAGGAGGTTGCCCAGAAGAAAAAGGTATTCCAGAAACTTAAGAAACAAAAACTTATGGCCTGAAAGTAAATTTAGTGTAAAATAAATGCTATTAAAAGTAATTAAAAAAAAAGAAAACTGGACATTTTGCATATTATAATGTGGGTAGTCTGGAAATCAGATTCTCCTCCCTCCCCAGTATTTATTGCTGCTTGTGGTTTTTTACATTTGTTTAGTGGTTTTTCTGAACTGATTTTGTAAAGTCTGTATTTTTTGTTGTTTGTGGCAACTGAAGTCCCTGTTCAGTTAGCTGTCAGCTACTGAGTCATCACAGAGTTCCTAAAAAGCCTGAAACCCAAAAAAGAAAAAAGTCTCCCACATGGGCTCTGTTATGTGCCGTGGGTCATGCCTTCAACAGTCAGGCAGTTCACAACTCTGCCTTAGCTCCCACTTCCTGCTTGTGCAGAGTATGATGGTCAGCAAGAAATGAGATCTCGTGGCTTTTTCTGAGCATACACTCACCCTCTGCAATCGTGTGGCTTTCTAGATTCCCAAAGAATGTGTGGGAACTTTACAAAGCCCTTTTCCTTCAGAGCATCTGTAGGGTTAACTCTGAACGTAGCCCCTCCACATACTCAGAAGACTGATAGCTGACGCCAGCAGCCAAGGAATGCAGTACACAAAGAACTTTCAGCAGTGCCTACTCCTAACGACATTTTCTGCTGCTCCCATGGACGTTATCTGCTACTCTAACCAAGCAGCACATCTTGCTCCCATCTGTTGGAGAAGGTGGCTGCTCCCCAATGAGATAACCCCTCCTCTGCTTGTGGGCATAAAAAACTCTGTTTGTTCTTAGTCAGCAGCTTTATTCCTACAGGTCAGACCAGCCACTGCTGAAACTTCCCTGCCTTGAGAGTAATAAACATTTCTCACCCGTTTCTCCTGGTGATTCTTCTGGAATATCCAAACTCAGGTGCAAGTCCCAAGCCTAGGGCTCCTGCGTTACAGCATCTCATTCCCCAGCCTTTCTTCCCAAGCTGTTTGGTTTTATTGTTTGCTCCAAGAGGCAATGGCTAATACATTTGCCTTTAAACTTTTCAACAATTGTTCCTCTCTGCTCTGGGAGAGTTTATTAAGTAAAATAAAGATAATTCTTTGAGCCATTCCTTCAAGGAGCCACCAGACAGGTCTAAACAAACAACTATAATTCTTCGAGAACAAGGTCTATTCTGCTCCCAATGGAACTAGGAACCTATACCAGGAATGCAGGCTGGTATCTTCAATGCTGCCACTAAGCTGGGGGGCAGGTAATGGGACTAGGGTAAAAGCTCTCTTAATGGGGATTCAGCTTTGTGTGTGGGCGCGTGTGTATGGCCATTTACTTGGTTGCTGTAAACTTTTGATCTATTTCTATTATTCCAATAAAGTTGATTGTAACAGTTTTGGCCAATTTATTTTCTGCTTTATGGAGGGACAGACTTTTGGAGGTCTCCACTCCATTATTCTGACATCTGCCAGCTTATTCTTTTTGGAGTAAAAGGAAAATTTGGTCATGTTTACCTTAAAAATAAAAGTTAGTTATCAGCAGAAAAAATTTTATTTTTTAGAAACAGCAAAAAAAATGCAATTCATGACAAGTAAGCTATAGCCAAAGCCATAGACAGGCAAGTTAAACAAAGGAGAGAAACATTATTTTGTAGGGTAAATGGAAGAAATTGGGAGGGGATATTTTGAATGAAAGTTCATCAGAGAAAAGAATTGGGAGGGGTTATTTTGAATGAAAGTTCATCAGAGAAAAGCAGAAGTTCAAGGTGATGACCACAGTTGCTCAATGGCTGAGTTGCTGGACTACATTTCTTGTGGGAGATGCAATGTACACACAGGGCCCCAGGCCTGCTCTAGGGCAAGCTCCCAGGAGTCGTCCTGTCCTCTGGGGAGAGCCAAGAAACCCCAGTATAGCAAACAGTAAGTGACTAATCTTAACTTTGTGCTAAGTCAACTATTTTATTCCATTCTAACAAAGACAGGCAGAAAGCAAAGGTTTAAGGTTTTTTTGAAGAAAAGGTAATCTTTTTCTTGGTAAGAAAGTCTTAATTTTCCCTCTATGAGTCGGATGAAACTGCCCATATGTGACCTTAGTGAGAGAACACACTGGCATAACTCATGGGACCCCAGTGTCCCATACATAGGCTGATAAACTCTAACGTATAAGTTTCGAGTTCTAAACTCTAGGACAGACAATACGTAAGTGCTTGACACTGACGAGGGTCAAGTCACTTGTCCTTTGTGACCTCCCTCCCCCAGCATCTCATCCCCAAGGACATGCAGTGGCACATTTTGTTTGGCGAATGGCTGTGCCATCAAACAAGGAGCACCCGCCCCACCTCCCATGGGCCTGGAATTCAAATTCCTCTCTTGCCACAAATGACGACATATCGAGAATGTGCAGGGCCCTGGACAAGTAGAAAAGTGAACATTACATCTCCAAGAGGCTACTGTATCCCCCAAAAAGTTGTAGAAGAGAAAACTTAATCAAGCCGATGAACATTTCAATATCCACGGCATGCATATTCAGCTTTCGTTTTAGTTATAAAATTGCCAAAACACAAAATTTAAACACACACACACAAACACAGTAAGTTTTTATTCCTTCTTTTGTTGCAGAAAATAAATAATGGTCACATATTTCATATGCTTGTCTATAAAAGCATTTCTAAAAATGTCATTTATTGGATTCAACAATCTAACATTTTGGTTTTCAATTGCAAGTATCATACAGTAGATTGTTTTATTAAATTTTTTAAGCACTTGGGCTCCAACAATTTTGGAAAAAGGCTGTTTGTGAGCTTAAAAATCTTATTCCAAGTTATATTTTAAATAGTATAATGAAGCCTTATTTTATTTAAGAGGAGAATATAGTTTTTTATAAAAATTGCCCAGAAAACTCACAAACACCCAAACCGACATAAAAAGTTGGTCTATCTTCAGAGGAATTAACAAGAAAAGAACAAAACACAAATGGACCCAGGGAAATACATCAAAACAGGCATGATCCTTCACAGTACTCATTCTCACATTTCCAGTTTGGCCCTTGGGAGTTGTAAGAAAGAAAATCTGTTCAGTCATCTAAACCTATGTTTCTGAAAAGGTAGGACATAGACTCCCCATTGTGAATACGACGGATAGCTTCTGAAAGAATCATGCTGATATCCACGGTTTTAATCTTGGGGCACTGGAGCTTCTGAATTTCATGTGGAATTGTATTAGTAACCACCACCTTCAAAACAAGAGAAAAACAAAAAACAAGAGCATCAAGCATCATAAAACCAAGTAGTTTCCTGGCTTGATCTGAAAATCTTATATATTCTCAAATTTCTAAGGAGGACAGTGGGTCTACCATACCTTCAACAATGTTTTCAGTCAATGTGAATACTACCTGTGTTTCTTAGAGATTAAGATTTGATAATCCTACACCCACTAGGACAGCTACAGGCCAAAAGAAAGACAATGAAATGTGTTAGCAAGGATGTGGAGAAACTGGAACCCTAATACACCGCTGGTAGGAATGTAAAATGGTTCAGCTGCTTTGGAAAACAGTCTGACAATTCCTTAAGAGTTTAAACACGGAGTTACCATACGACCCAGCAATTCTACTCCTAGGTATATACTCAAAAGAAATGAAAACATTTGTCCATATGAAAGCTTGAATGTTCCTAATAGCATTATTCACAATAGTCACAAAGCAGAAATAACCCAAATTTCTATCAACTTATGAAGAGATAAAAATGTATCCTATCCGTACAATAAAATATTCAGCAATAAAAAGAAATGAAGTATTGATACATGTTACAACATGAACCTTGAAAGCATTATGCTGAGTAAAAGAAGCAAGACATAAAAGACCAATATTATATGATTCTGTTTACATGAAATATCCAGATTAGGTAAATCTACAGACACAGAAAGTAAATTAGTGGTTGCCTAGGGCCGAATGGATTGAGAGAAAATGATAACTATAGGCAGTGAATAATACACAATGAAATATATATATGTCTTACTGTTGAACTGTACACCTGAAACTTACTGGATTTCATTAACCAGTGTCATCATAATAAAAATAAACAAACCGCATACATACATACATACATACATACATACATAAGAAAGAGAAAAAAATGAGAGTGACTGCTAATAGGTATGAGGTTTCTTTCTGGGGGGGATGAAAATGTTCTACAATTGATTGTGGTAATGGTTGCACAACTCTTTAAATATACTAAAAACCACTGAACTATATACTTTAAATGGGTGAATTTATGGTATGTGAACTATATCTCAATAAAGCTATTATTTTAAAAAGTTAAGATTTGATTAAAATCAAAAAAGGGAGAAAACAAGCACTTTTCAACAGCTACAAAGGGAAACAATAAAAATCTTCAGCCTTCTTAAAAGACAGAATGGGAATAATTATTATTTATCATATATACTCCCTACTTTCAAAATAAGCCTCAGGACAGCTTATAATAAAGAAGTACATACACAATGAGACTGCTGAAACAGACAATCAGGAATTATTCAAAATCAGCACCAGGAACACAAAAACTTAGTCTAATGTAATTATTGTGACTCATCATTTGGTATTTGACCTTCCTGGTAACTAAGGCAAAACTGGAAACATAAAGGGTTATGTAAGTATCATGACCTGTAAAAGGGAAAACAGTTCCCAAAGGAAAGAAATATCCCCTCACTGGTATCAAACAGAATTTTTTGCACCATTCACACAGAATCAATGTGCACAGTGCCCCCTGGAGTGCACCATGTGATGACCTTGTGGGCTCAGTTTTTCTCACTAAATAACTACTCTGTTTTTGGAAAATGAACTTTCCAAAAATTATTCTAAGCACTTTTTAAAAATAACAGATTTACTGAGATATAATTCAGACATCATTCGATTTATCTGTTTTTTAAGGTGAAAAAAATTATTTTGTGCATGCAAATACATGTCAAGTACTGCAAACATTTTCCATCAACTTTCTCTCAAACAGTGAAAATCATGATGCTCTATTCTGTGAACAGCCTAATTCACCCATTTAAAGTGTACAATTCAACGGTTTTTAGAACATTCAAAGCTGTGTTTAATATCTCCCCTAAAAGAAGCCCTATACCCCTTAGCTGTCACTCCTAGTTTCACCCTTCCCCAAATCCCTGGCAACCACTAATCTACTATTTATATAGGTGCCTATTATGAGTATTTGACTACTTTTAATTTAAAAAAAGAAAGAAAGAAAAACACTTCAAATCTTAATTTATCAACCCAAGGCACTATCTACTGGCTCCTATTCTGAAAGAAGCGGAAATTTAGTCTCTCTCCACTTCTCCCACCTCCTAACTTGTCGATTCTTCCATTACTTTTACGTTGCTCAAAACTTTATAATCTACTGTGCAACTATGTTTCGTGTGTAGGTCTATATGAAAAACCTTCATTCCTAACCAGAGTGAGCATAAGAATCTAGTCTAGACATTGGTTACTGCCTCAACTCTTAAGCATGTCGGTGATGGAGCACTCTCAGGGACGTGAAGGCATCTACAGGGGCGGCCTCTCCACTGAAGAGCTTCTGCTGCTAGACTCACATCTGCCTCTGCTGGTTTTTATGCCTCCTCTCCAAAATCCACTCTGCTCTAAGAGGCCTGGCTCCAGCAGTCCCCTCTCCACCTTTCTCTGGTCTGCTCTTTCTAATCTGCCTGAACACAGCTCCCATGAGAACCCTTCCTAGTGCCACATGGACAGACTGGTGAGAGCTGCCCTGGGCCTGAAGTATTCTCACTTTACTTGATATGTGAATTCTGAATTGTTGATTTTGCCTCCTTGAATGCCTATAATGCCATTCTGGGTTCTGAGTCAGTTTTGTCCAGCTGAGTGAGGAGGCTGGATTGATCAGAGCCATGTCTGGCCTTCTGACTGTGTTAGCGCATCTTGAGCCCATCAGAGGTGATAAACACAGGGCCAGGCTTAAGGAGATCTATGTGAAGAGTAAAAATGTGAGACTCAGAAAAGTAAAAGGAGTTTGACTAATTTAAGATTCAATACCCAGAAATCTAGAGAGGATGGCACTTCTACTTAAGAGATAATAATAATGTGATTTGTACAATCAACCCCCAGGCTGCCTGGCTGGCCTGTGGAATGAGGGAGGTGCACAAAGCAAGGCAAATAAACCCGGCCAGCCTTGCATCAGCCACACTGAGAGCCAGAGACAGCATAGAAAAACTGCCCTGTTGGCCTTCCTCTCTCAATTTCATTCCATGGGTGGCTGTACCAGGGACAGAGATGGGCTTTGGCATCAAGCAAACTAAGGTCTAAACCCAAATGTTCAGCCTACTAGCTGTCTGACCTTAAGTCACTTAACTATTCTGATGCACAATTTCTCTTCTCTCTAAAATGGGTGGTGACGTGGACACTGCAGGGCTGTGATGAAGCTCAGGGAGGGTGTGTGCACAGCACTGGGTAGTGTCAGCACAGACTATGTGCTCCATTTATGAGATTATTAAAACTATTAACTATTATCATGAACAAAAGACAGAGGCTTATAGTCAATGAAATACAAACACAACCCATTTTTAGAAGCCATTCATAACTACAAAATAACTCCTTCTTCACCTACTCTCTGTAGCTACAGATCAGGAGATGCCAGAGTGGAAGGACAGGGGCACCCACACATGGCCTGGCTGTTACCTCATCGATGGCAGATTCTTCAATCAGTCGAGGAGCATCTGAGGATAACAAGCCATGAGTCGCCATCACAAAGATCTTGTATGCACCTCTCTCCTTCAGGGTCTCTGCTGCAGCAAGAAAGCTGTCGACATCATCGATAATGTCATCCTGTCAAATTACAGATTGAGTGAAAGGTACATGAACACTTTTGCAAAAGTGGGTTTAGACAACCAGGAAAAAGAAAGGGTCTAATTTTACAATGACAGATTTGCTGTTCCGTTTAAACATGTCCAGATGGCACAGTCACATGGCTCTGTCACTGCTCTCATTGCATTCCCTCCAAGCCTTTTACAGCATCTCTCCTGCATGGTTCTGTCTTGTCTCTCCACCATACTTGATGCTCCCCAGGGTTTCCATCTCTATAAACCTATGGTCCAAACTGTACCCTCACCATGACGTGCTCCAGAAATGTTCACTGAATGCTTTTTAAAAATACATAGAACTGTTAGAAAATGCTTTGACTCTGGGTGGTTATTTCCTCTCTTCTTGCTACTTTTCCTTATTTTCCAAATTTTCTCCCTGGGCATACGGGAAATATGCTTTTTACATGTTTTTATAATAGGAAAAACAATAATTATTATTTTTAACAGTATACCCAGTCCAGTGGTTTCCAATCTATGGGCCACAGATTCCCAGTCTGAGATAATAAAAAATACATATACTGGTCTCTGCCCCTGGTTCCTGGGACAGGGCTTCTGAAACCATGGTATATTCCTAAGTGATAAGAGCACTAGGAACATCTTTTGTTCTGATATTTGGTCTTTGACCCTGTCCCTAACACAGAGTTCCTGAAACCCTTGTTATTTCTTGGATGACAGAACTGTGTTTTGTTCTAATGAGAAGGTTCTGAGTGCGGTCCTGGATGGCTTGAGAATGGGGGCTGGTCACTGGGAAGACCAAGTCATGATCAGAAGCTTTGGAATTTTCAGCCTCACCCCCACTTCTCCAGAGAGAGTACAGGGGCTGGAAATGGAGTTAATAATTGATCACGCCTATGTGAGGAAGCCTCCATAAAATCCCAATAGCAAGGGGTTCATAGAGCTTCTAGGTCAGTGAACAAAACTATGAACCACGAAGGTGATGTACTCGAACTCCATAGGGACATAAGCTCCTCTGCTTGGGACCCTCCAAGACCTCACCCTATGCATGTCTTCATCTGGCTGTTCATCTGTATCCTTTATCACATCCTTTAATAAACTGATAAATGTAAGTTATGTGAGTTCTGTGAGCCACTCTAGCAAGTTCATCCAACTGAGGAGGAGGTCACGGCAACCTCAGATATGAAACCAAATTGTACAGAAGTTGTGAGTAATCTGGGGACCTGCTACTTGCTAAAGGCATGTGAAGGGTGGTAGGAGCAGTCTCGTGGGACTGAGCCCTTAATCTGTGGGATGTGACACTATCTCCAGGTAGACAGTGTCAGAATTGAGTTAAATTGTAGGACAGCCAGCTAGTGTGGGGAAAAAAAATCTCTACACATTTGGTGACCAAAAGTGTTTTGTGTGAGTAGTAAAGAAGACACACGAGAGAAACACAAGAGGTGGATAACGGAGTCTTTCCTATTACAATCAGGCTACCAAAGTTATTTTAAGCCCATTAGCGTATCAAGCATCATCTACAGTTGAATAAATATTCAGGTTTTATACACACACACACACAAATACATATGTAACTCTTTTCAAATGTATACTGATATTACTATGACCAAAGGAAAAAAACATATATATATTACTTTAAAAGTACTACTGGTAAAATGGTATAGCCACTCTGAAAAATAGTTTGACAGGTTCTTATAAAACTATACTTGCAATTACCATGCAAGCCAACAACTGCACTTTTGATTATTTATCCCAGAAAAATTAAAACTCTGTTGGCACAAAAACCCATAAACATATGTACATAGCAGTTTTATTTCTAATAGCAGAAAAATGGAAATAATCCAAATTTCCTTCAACAAATGAGTGGTTAAACAAATTGCTGTACCTACATACATGGAATACTACCCAACAATAACAGGACGAACTTTATTAATATACGAAACCACCTAGATCTTCAGGGAATCATGCTAAGTGAAAAAAATCAATCTCAAAAGACTACATACTATATATTCCATTATTGAGACTTTCTTAAAATCATGATTATAAAGACAGAGGACAGATTAGTGACTGCCACAAGTTAGGATCAGGTGGAGAAGAGGTGGATGTGGCTATAAAGGCTAGCGGGAGGGAGCTTTGTGAAGGAACAGTTCTGTATCTTGACTGCAGTGGTGGTTGCACGAAGCTGCACATGTGATAAGATTGCATACATCTATACACACGCGTAAGCCTGGTGCTATCTTGAGCGCTATATATAGTGGCAATCTGAATTTCCAGACTGTTACTATACTACAGTTGAGCAAGCAGGAGGAAGCTAGGTAAAGACTATACAAGACCTCCCTGTACATTTTTTTTTTTTTTTTGCTGCTTCCTATGAATCTATAATTACTTCAAAATAAAACTTTTTTCTTTAATGCAGTTATAGTAGAAAGGGAAAAAAAGTTATATTGAATTCGTAGCATTTTGTTTCTACAGACTTCGGTAACTAAAAAATAAATTAATGGACAGCTATCCCCTATATGGTGACATCAGAGATTTTCTAACAAAATTATGAGCACTGAGAATAATGTGGGACTGACCATGGAGGCTTGGTAAACTGGTGCAACCACTTCGGTAACAATCAGGCACCACCCAGTAAAGTTGGAAATGTGTGTACTTTCAGGCTCAATAACTCCACTCACAGGCACCTAGAAAGTCTTGCATGTATGCACCAGAAAATAGGTACAAAAATGTTCAAAGCAGTATTATTTGGAAATAGGAAAAACTGTATGTTCAATGCCCAGAGAACAGAAAATAAGTTGTGTAATAGTTATACCATGGAACACCATACAGTGAAAAAGAATAATGTACAACTACATGTTACTAATACAGAGAAATCTCAAAACAGTGAGAACAAAAAAGTCACAAAGTACACAAAGACTTCATTATATACACATCAAAAACATGCAAAACAAAACGATATAGTGTTTAGAACACATGTACTCACTGTAGACTGTAAGGATAAGTAAGGGCATGAATGACAACTCTCAGGCCAAGTGACAACCTTGTGGAGGGGGTGGGGGTGGGGGAGAAGAGAGAGACCAGAGAAAAGCCCCGAAGCGCTGCAAAGGTACCTGACAATGTCCTGTTTCCAAGTTGAGTCGTGAGTACCTATGTGTTCATTTTATTCTAATTTAAACTATACGGCATTAAATGTACTCCTTTTGTGAAGTGTGAGAGGACGTGTTTTAAACAGTTATCATCAATTTTGTACCCTATTTTCATCACAAAACAATTTTTCATGTTATGATAAACAACTGTACAATATTTAGCTAAGCAGTTAACAATGTCTTAATAAACTGATGATAACAATTTTGGCACCAAAGTAAATATTTAGCACAAGGCACCAACTTAACTGAGACTTACCTGGCCATACCACTATTCCCACATAATTAACAAGTAAGTCAACAGAATAACAATTATAAATATAACAATTAATAGTAAAAGAGGTTTGCATACCACGATGATGGCGATCCTTCCTCCCACATCGCCAACAACTGTGATTGGAGGCTTTTCTTTAGGAATCAGCACTGGTCAGAATAAAACACACACATACACACACACAAATTTCTATATTAAAAAGTAAGTCAAAGCCTTCAGAAAGTCAATGTCTCATGATAAAAAGACCCAAGAAACTAGAAATATAAGGGAACTTCCTCAACCTGATAAAGGGCAACTATGAAAAACTTTCCCCTAAGACCACGAACAAGACAAGGATGCCCACACACACACATTTTATTTATCCATTCATCCAATGATGGACAACCTAGAACTGATTTTTCACAAGGGTGTCAAGACCATTAAGTGGAGAAAATAGTCTTTTCCAAAATGGTGGTGAGAAAACAATATCCACATGCAAAAGAATGAAGCTGGACTCCTACTTACACCATATATAAAAATTAACTCAAAATATGTCAAAGATCTAAAAATAAGAGCTAATACTATAAAACTCTAAGGAGAAAACCTGGGAGTAAATCTTCATGACCTCGAATTTGGCACCAAAAGACAAGTGCAAATATATAAAAATAAACTGAACTTCATCAAAATTAAAAACTTTGATGCATCGAAGGACACTATCAAGAAAGTAAAAAGACAATCTATAGAATGAGAGAAAATACTTGTTTTTCATATGTTTGATAAGAGTTTAGTGTCCAGAATATATAAAGAACTCTTACAACTCAACAATGAAAAAACAAACAACCCAATTTAAAAATGGGCAAAAGATCTGAATATTCCTCCAAAGAAGATAAACAAATGGACAACAAGCACATGAAAAGATGCTCAATGTCATCAGCAATTAGGGAAATGCTAATCAAAATTACTAAGAAGTTCCACTTCAAACCCACTTGGATGATGATAAAGACTAACTGGAACTCAAACAATCAGTCAGGAGGGTCTATGAGAGGAGCTAGGGCTTATGGCAGTTCTTGCACTCTATGTAATCACGAGAACCCTACAGAAAGAGCTCCATGTTCATAATAAAGCTCTATGGTTCTAACTTCCCCTTCCCTTAACTCCCATTTTCCCTCATATAAATACCCCTCCATCTCGGCACATAGGCCAGAGTGTGCGTGTGGCTTGCCACGTCTGCATGCACTGGGTTGCAACCTTTTTTCCTGAATAAATCCTTTTTGTTGACAAAATACCTAGTCTATATTATTTTTCAGTTGACAATGACTACAATCAAAAAATAAGAAAATAAGTGTAGGTAAGGATGTGGATAAACTGGAACCTTTGTACATTGCTGGTAGAAATGTAAAATGGTATAACTGCTATGAAAAGTTTGGTGGTTCCTCAAAAAGTTTAACATAAAGTTACCATATGATCCAGCAATTCCAATCCTAAGTATAGACCCGGGAGAAATAAAATATGTCTGCACAAAACTTGTACATGAATGCACATAGCAGTATTATAGCCAAAAGGTAGAAAAACTCAAGTATCCATCAAAGGATGGCTGCATAAACAAGTTTTGGCATATCCATACAATGGAATATTATTTAGCCATCAAAAGGAATAAAGCACTGGACATGCAATAACTTGGATGAACTTCAAAGACATTATGCTAAGTGAAAGAAACTAACATAAAAGGTCACATACTGTATGCTTCCATTTATATGAAATGTCCAGAAAAGGCAAATTTATAGGGACAGAAAGATTAGTGGTTGCCAGCAGATGGGAGAAAGGGGTATGGGGAGTGATTACTTAACAGGTAGGGGTGTTCTTCCGGGTGATGAAACATTTGAAACTAGAAAGAAATGGTAGTTGCATGACACTGTGAATGTACTAAATGCCAGTGAACTATACATTCTGAAATGGTTAATTTTATGTTATGTGACTTTCACTTCAATTTTTTAAAAAAGTCAATGTCACTAAAGAAAAAAGTAAAACTGCTCTAGATCAGGCCTTCTCAACCTTGGCACCACTGACATCTTGGACCAGTAATTCTTTGTTGTGGGAGATGTCCTGTGTGTTATAGGATGTTTAGCAGCATCTTTGGCCTCCACTCACTCAATGCCAGTAGCAATCCCCTCACTTGTGACAATCAAAAATGTCTCCAGACATTTCCAAATGTCTTCAAGGGGACAAAATCCATATCACCCCTTCCCCTAGTTGAGAACCACTGCTCTAGATTAAAAGAGACTAAAAACGATTGACAATTAAATACAATCTGTGAACCTAGGCTGGTGTGTGGGGGGAGGGGACAGAAATGTAAAGCCAAACAAAGCAAGATAAATCTCAAAACTGAAGTAATTTTTTACATTTTCAACACTCCTTTTCCCAGACATTTGACCCCAATATTGGTGAAAGAGTATAATGGTACAGTTCTTTAGGAAATCAATTTGACAAAGAGCCATATAAAAAGTCATACCTTTGATTCATTAATCTCATCTTCAGATATTTATAATGAAATAAGCCCAAGTATGGAAAAAGTTTTGCACCACATATGTTTATTGCAACATTATATTGGCAAAGATCAAGAGAAAACACAGATACCCAGTCATACCCCTGTTGGGCAATCTAAGCCACACCCATAAGATGGGATTTTAGACAGCCATTAAAAATGTTTACACAGAAACAAATTCATAGATACAGAGAACAATTTGATGGTTGCCAGAAAGGGTGGGAGGGTGAAAAAAGGGAAGGGATTAAGAAGTATAAATTGGTAGTTACAAAATAGTTATGAGAATGTAAAGTATAGCATAAGAAATATATTTAATAATACTGTAATAACTATGTATGTGTTAGACGGGTACTAGATTTATCAGGGTGAACACCTGTATCTAACATAAATGTCTAATCGCTATGTTGTATACCTGAAACTAATATAATATCATATACCAACTAAAACTAAAAAATGTCATTTACAAAAGTTTTTAATGATTTGGGAAAAGATATGTTATAAAGCTGAGAGAAGACAGCTATGCACAATTAGGTAATCAATATGGATCACAGCTCTAATGAAAACAAGAAAGGAAAAAAAATGAAATGAGGCCCATTAAAATATAAAAGTAGTGTCTCCGAATTAAGCACTGATTCAATGGATTAAGCACTGATTTCTTTTTTTAATTTTATTATATTTTGGGGGTGACATGGGTTAAGATTACATAGGTTTCAAGTGTACAATTCTATAATACATTATCTGTATATTGCATTGTATATTCACCACTCAAAGTCAAGTCTCCTTCTGTCACCATATATTTGACCCCCTTTACCCCTCTTCTACCTCCCACCACCCCCATTTCTGGTAACCACCATACTGTTGTCTGTGTCTATGAGTTTTTGTTTGTTTGAAACTTACTTTTTGTTTTTAATTAACAATTTTTTATTTTTCAGTTATAGTTGGCAGACAATACTTTTAGTTTCAGGTGTACAACACAGTGATTAAACATCTATATAATTCACAAAGTGATCACCCCAATAAACCTAGTACCCATCAGACACCATTCATAGTTATTACAATATTATTGGCTATACTCTTGATGCTATATTTTCTATCTCCATGACTATTTTATAACTGCCAATTTGTACTTTAATCCCTTCCTCCTTTTTCACTGACCTCCTTCAACACCCTCCCATCTGGTAACCCTCAATATGTTCTCTGTATCTATGAGTTTGTTTCTGTTTATTTTGTTCTTTAGATTCCACATGTACATGCAATTATATGGCACTGTCTTCCTCTATCTTATCTGATTTACTCCACTCAGCACACTACACTCTAGGTCTATCATGAAATATCTCTCCATCCCTTTACTTTTAGTCTGTATCTTTCTTTTAATCTGAAGTGAGTCTCTTGCAGGCAGCATATGTAAGGATCTTGTTTTCTTATCCATTCAGTAACCCTATTGTTTGACTGGAGCATTTAATTCTTTTTCATTTGAAGTACTCATTGATAGATATGTAGTTATTGCCATTCTTTATTTAGACTTTTGATACATTTTTTTCCTTCTTTTTAAAGAAGTCCCTCCAACATTTCCTATAATACTGGTTTGTAGGTGATGAACTCCTTTAGCTTTGTCTTGCCTGGGAAGCTCTTTATCTGTCCTTTGATTCTAAATAATAACTTTGCTGGGTAATCTGGGTTGTAGATCCTGGGTTTTTAACACTTTGAAAATTTTGTGCCATGCCCTTCTATCATGTAAAGTTTCTATTGAGAAATTGGCTGACAGTCTTATGTGTGTTCCTTTGTATGTAATAATTGATTTCCTCTTGCTGCTTTTACGATTCTCTCTTTGAATTTAACCTTTGGCGTTCTAATAATGATGTGTCTCGATGTGGGTTTCTTTGGGTTCATCTTATCTGGGACTCTGAACTTCCTGGGGTTGTATGTCTATTTCCCTCATCAAGTTAGGGAAGTTTTACATCATTTCTTCAAATAAGTTTTCAATTCCTTGCTCTCTCTTGTCTCCTTCTGGTAACCCTATGATGCAAAGGTTGGTATGCTTCATGTTGTCTCAGAGACTTCTTAAACTATCTTTGCTTTTTTAGATTCTTTTTTCTTGTTGCTGTTATGATTGCATGTCGTCTGCTACCCCATCCTCTATGCCGCTGATTCGATCGTTCGTTTCATCCACTCTGTTGATTCCCTCTAATATATTCTTCATCTCAGATGTTGTAGTATTCATTTCTGGTTCCCTATTATGTTTTCCATCTCTATTTTTATGTTTTTTATCTCTTTGTTAAAGTTCTCACTGAGTTCATCTACTCTTCCCCTAAGTTCCATGAGCATCCTTATAAGCAGTGTTTTAAACTCTGTATCTGGGATATTGATTGTCTCTATTTTGGCGAATTCTTGTTCTGGAGCTTTGTTCTGTTCTTTCATGTGGGTCATTCTTGTCTCCCCATTTTGGCTGCTTCCCTGTGTCTGTTTCTATGTATTAAGTAGGGTTCCTAAATCTCTGGTCTTCGTAGAGTGGCTTTATATAGTAGGTGTGCTGCGGGGTCCCTTGGCACAGACTTGGGAGGGGTACAGCTGCAGGTCAAGTTCAGCCACAGCCTGTGCACCTCCAGGACCACCTGGTAAGAGTCACCAAGCAATCCATCTGTGGATTGCTTGGTGACTCTTACCAATCCAAAGAGTCACCAAGCAATCCATCTGTGCTGAGCTTACAGGTGCCTTGAAGGGCCAAGTCAGAAACTGAGGCTGGCTACCATTGGTGCAGGGCTTGGGGCTGCTTAGCAAGAGGTACAGGGCATGCTGAAGCCAGATGCTGAGTTTTCTGAGCCTTTGAGAGGTCTTATGAAAGTTCACAATGAGAGCCAAGACAGCCCGTTTGTATGGAATAAATCACTAGAAGCTGCTTAGGTGGGCCCACAAGTTGGGATGGGCAGAGTCTCAGGGAATCCCCTGGGCGGAGCAACCTGTGTTATCCAGGTTGAAGGCAATGCCTGTGTCTGAAGTCTGGGAGTGGGGAGGGCTCAACAAAAGAGCAATGACTTCTGCCTGTACCTTTGTCCAAGAGAAAGGCGCCTCTCCAGCCCTCTCCCTGAAGTCTGACAACTCAGCACCTCCCCGTATGTCCCTGGTGCCCCTCAAGCAACTGCCCCAGCGCTGGAGCTCAGAGCTAGTGGGTCCATCAGCAAGTAAGGCGAAGTGTAGACTCTTTAAGAGGAAGGTCTCTGCTTCTCGCAGCACACCGTCTCAGCCAACCTCTGCTGGTTTTCACTGCCAGAAGTTGTGGGGACTTCTCTTCTAGCACTGGACCTCTGTGCTGGGGAGTACAGACCTCTGGGCTGGGACCCCTCACTCCTCAGGTAGGGTGGCTCTGCAGCCAAGATAACCCTCACAATTGTAGATCGCCACATGCGATTGTGGGACTGGGCCTTTTCGCGTCTCCGCCCATCCTACTGTTTTGAGGTGACATGTTAGTTGAGGTGACCTAGTTGTAGGACCTCTGGTGACTCGTGTACTGGTTGCTCTGCAGATTTGTTATAATTTTGGTGTGGTTGCTAGAAAAGGCAGGTATAGCCTCTACCTTCTACGCCATCTTCAATCACTAAGCACTGATTTTCTTCTAACTTTTATGCATTATAATGTCTTGAATAATTATATGTGTTTATATTCTGAAAAAGTACTTTCATTTTCCTTTTTAGTTGGTATTTTTCATCTATAAGAAACCAGATGATACAAAATTTTAAAAATCTAATGCTAAATATCAAAATCTTTTGATATAATCAAAATGTTAAAATATATATTTGAGATGCCACAGGACTAATGCTTTCTTTTCCTTTAATATTTCCATTTACTATTAACTTAAGCATCATACATAGGATGTCAAGCCATCAAATATACAAAACGGTTCAATATTTAAGATCTGTGAAATTAAATTCTAGTATATCACCCCAAAAGTTCTTTAGTGATCACTATTTGAGTCAAAATGTAAACAAAGAAACATTATAATTAAAATTAAAATCATGAACACAAATAAGTAGATAAAGGAATGTTAGAACTTAGCAATCATCCAGTCTTTCCCCCTCATTTTCAGATGGGAAAACAGCAGCTCCATTTCTATAGTCCAGAAATGACTAGCTAAGACAACATATAAAGCTAACGCCCAGAAGTTACAAAGGAGCTGGTTCATCTAAAGGTTGCTGACGTGTTCCTAAACACAGCCTGCAAAATCCCAAAATAGGAATGTACTTTCCTCTATGCTCAGGGAAATGGCTCATCCCACCAGTGGGCCAATGGGCCCTTGTAGGGCCCTCGTAGGGCTTCCTAACACAAGCCGTTCACTGAGCAGGCAAGGGCTCTGAGAGGGGGGGCTGGCCACAGATCTGACGCCCGCAACCTTGGAGCACAAGCACACACGCAAATGAGTGGAAAGTCTGATTAACAAATTCTGAACCCTGGCTCCATCCCCAGCTCTCCCTCACACCCACTGCCACTCCCTCACCCCCTGCAGAGCAGTGATGTACACTAAACCACAAATGCAAGGACATATATAATTTTAAATTTTCTAGTAGCCACGTTACAAAAGCACAAAGAAACAGATGAAATTAAATATATTTTATTTAATCCAGTGTATTAAAAATATCATTTAACATGTAATCAATAAAAAAATGACTAATAAGATCTTTCACCTTATGGTTTTCACATCAAGAGTGCATGTCCTTCACACTCTTAGCACTCCTCATCTCCCATTTACCCCATTCCAGGGGGCAGATGCCACACATGGCAACACTGCCCAGCACAGTCTTCGAGATCAAAGCCCTCCCACCATAAATTTGCTTAAGTTTTATCAGCCTCCCAAATAACCTACACTAGAAATCAGCACCACACCCAAATAGATACCGTCACACAAGGATCATCTCTCCCATCTATTTTCCTAAAGGCTCGTTTATCTTTCCAAAAGGTCATTAGTTTTCCCCTAAATGCCCTTGTCCCCAT
>NW_006433941.1:4605125-4667597 GCF_000325575.1 Pteropus alecto
AAATTCTAACCTTCCTAAAATCTGTATTTTCTCTTGCTAATCTATCTTTTGTCAGTTTCATTTACAGGCCCCTAAGCACTGAATGTAAAGAGGGTGGAAGAAAAGTTTTTCCTCCCCAACAAACTCAAACAAAGCCATTTTTTTAATTGGAAAGATGTTATTAAAGCATGAGGGAAGTTTCTTAAAAACAAAAACAAATTCACATGTAACTCTTACCATCCCATCATAATGGATTTTCATTCTTCATAGTCCCTCCTGGTCCTTGCACAAAGATAAGTATACACTTTGTATTCTGTCTTGTTCACATATATTCCATAGATTACCTCTTGTTTCGAAGGGCTGCATAATTAGTTGTAGTGATTTAACACAGTTTACTAAGCCCTACCCTCTGATAAACCATTTAGACTTTTCTAATATTTTGCAATAAAAATAACACTATGGTGAATAACCTGTGCATAAAAAAACCTTTTCTTTATGTTAAACTATAGGATATATTACTGAATGAATGAATGAAATTCCCTTAAGTGCCACAACTGAGTCTAAATAGTTTGAGCACTTTCATAGGTTTGGCTATGATCAAATAGACTGCTTGTAAAAAGCTCTACAGACTACAGGGCCATCAGAAGTACACTTGCTACAACCAGGCCAGGAAAGGTATTAATCAGTTTTTGCCAACTTAAAAAACAAAAAAGTAAAGAATATTTGAAAAAAATAAAAACTGTCAGCCTTAAAATCAAAGAAGAAAGCAAAAAAGAGGGGCAGCACACTTACTGGGGATCTCCAGGCTAGGGTGGATGGCAGCTACACTCCTGACCATGGGTGGAGAATGCCGTCCATCCACCAAGTCAGACTCAGCATCCTGAGCTTCTCCATGAATCACTGCAATTCCCAGTCGCAGACGCTCAGCAAAAGACTGTGCCCTGAGGGAGAACATGAGACACAGTTAAAAAATCACGCAGCACCTGTTTCTGCCAATATCTACAGGAGAAACATTAAAAGAACATAAATAAAATGTAGTTTCCCAAAGGTTTAATGAAAAAAAAAAAAAAACAATAAAATAATATTAGTCTTAGAACCCAGGATGAGAGATGTGGTGATCCCATCTGGCAGTAAGTACCAATGGTAGGCAGCAGCTGGCCGTTTTGCACTCGGCCAGCTGGGTGAGCCTGCATAAGTTAGTTAACCCCCTTTAAGTATCAGTTTCCTCACTTGCAGTTGCTAATTTTCTACTTAATAGTGAGAACCAACCACATAAGACAAAGTGTATTAAATACCCATCAAAGTATTATCAATTTTTTTAAGTTTTATTAAGGTATAATTGAGACAGAATAAACTGTATATATTTAAACTATACAATTTCATTAGCTCTGATGTATGTATATATCCATCTAAACATTAGCACAACCAAAACGATGAAAGTATGTATCATCATCAAACGGTTCCTTGTGCCCCTCTGTAATTTCTCCTTTCAGCACCTGGCAACCAGTGATCTGCTTTCTGTCACCATAGTTCTACCTTTTAGAATTTCATAAGTGGAATTAGAGTATGTAGTCTTCTTTTGTCTTATTTTGTTCACTGAGCATAATGCTTTGGAGATCCACCCACATTATACTGTACATCAACAGGCCATCCCTTTACGTTGCTGAGTAACAGTCTATTTTATGGGTCCCTCACAGTTTGCCCGTTTAGTTATTGATGGGCTCTTGAACTGTTTCCAGTTTTAAGATACTACAAAACTGCTATGAACATTGATGTACAAATCTCTGTATGAACTCACACTTTCTTTTCTCTTGGGTAAATACCTAAGAGTAGAATGGCTGACTCATACGATAGGCATATATTTAACCCTTTAAAAAACAACCAAACTGTTTTCCAAAATGGTTATACCACCTTATATTCTCATGAGAGTTCCAGTTCCTCCACGTTCTCACCAACACTTGGTGTGGTCATTTTAATAGTATCCATTCTAATGGTGTCTAGTGATAACTCCAATGTGGTTTCAATTTGGATTTCGCTCAAAAATGGTGCTGAACATTTTTTCATGTGGTTTGTTTACCATCCATATATATTCTTTGGTAAAGGGTCTCTTTATCTTTTGCCAATTTCTTAATTGGGTTGTTAGCTCTCTTATCAAGTTTTGAGAATTTTTTATATATTCTAAGTCCTTTATCATATATGCTTTACAACTATTTTCTTCCAGTCTGTACCTTCTTCTGTCATTCTCTTAACATATTCTGAAGAGTAATTTTTAATTTCAACAATGTCCAATTTAGCAATTTTCCCCTTATGAACTGTGATTTTGGTATCATGTTTAAGAACTCTTTGCCTAAACCATGGTCATAAAAAATTTCTCCTGTTTTTTTCCTAGACATTTTATAGTTTTAGGTTTTACGTTTAGGTATATGATTCATTTTTAGTTGATTTTTATATGTGATATGAGATATGGCTCAAAATTCATTTTATTTTACACATGAATATCCAATTAGTCCAATACCATTTGTTTAAAACACTACTCTTTAAAGCTTTTTCTTTTGGGGGGCTTTATTGAAATATAACAGACAATTAGTTGCTTGTATTTACCTTGTACAATTCGTTTTTTTTTCAATTATAGTTGGCATACAATAATATACCAGTTTCAGTAGTACAGCATAGTGATCAGAGATCCACATAATTCACAAAGTGATCACCCCACTAAATCCAGTGCCCCTCTTCCCCCTTACATATTTATTACATTATTAACCATCTTCCCCATGTTACACTTTACATTTCCATGTCTATTCTGCAACTATCCATTTGTACTTCTTAATTCCTTTGTCTTTTTTCGTCGTCCCCTCAACTTGCCTCTCATCTAGTAGCCCTCAAAATATTCTCTGTATCTATGAGTTTATTCCTGCTTTTCTTATTTTGTTCTTTAGATTCCACATGTATGTAAAATCATGTGATATCTGTCTCTCTCTATCCGATCCATTTCATTCAGGACAATAACCTCTAGGTCCATCAAGGCAATATCTTTTTCCATCCCCTTCCTTTTAGCAGTGGTTCGATACTCTTATCTACTCTGTTGATTCCCTCTAATATATTCTTCATCATCAGGTAATGTGTTCCTCAATTCTGACTGATTCTCTTTTACAATTTCCATTTCCATTTTTATGTTTTTTCTTTGTTAAAGTTCTTGCTGAATTCATCTACATTTCCTCTAATTCACTGAGCATCTTTATAATCAGTGTTTTGAACTCTGCATCTGTTAGATTGCTTGACTCCATTATTCCTGGATCTCTGTTCTGTTCTCTCATATGATTTCTGCTTCTTTATCTTCTCATTTTATCTGCCTTTCTGTGTCTGTTTCTATGTACTAAGCAAACCTCCTAAGTCTCCCGGTCTTATTAGCCTGGCTTTGTGTAGTTGGTGTCCAGTGGCACGGTACTGAGAGGGATTCAGCTGCAGGCCAAGTTTAGCCGCACCCTGTGCCCCTCCAGGGCCACCTGTTAACATTCAGTAAGCAATCCACAGATGCTGTACTTACAGTTGCCTCAAGAAACCACATCAGAAACCGAGGTCAGCTGCCACCAGTGTGAATCTTGGCACTACTTAGCAAGGAGCACCAGACGGGCGGAGGACACACCTGGATGTGGCTTGGGTAGGGCCACGAGCTGGAGGAGGCAGAATTTCAGAGACCCCTCTGGGCGGAGGGACTTCTGTTATCCAGTTTGGTAAAGTCTCAGCTATGGCAGCACTGAGTCCGCAGACTCGGAAGGGGAGAACTCAACAGAGAAACAATGGATACCACTGGCACTTCTGCCCAGGAGAGTCTCGCCTCTGGCCCTCGCTCCAACAACTCAGTGGCCCCCTGCAAGTCACTCGTGCCCCACCCCTGCAGTCGACCAGGCACTGGTGCTCAGAGCAAGCGGGTCCGTCACCACAAAGGTCTAGTTGCAGACACAGCCTCTTTAAGAGGTGTCTGTACTGCCTCTGTCCCACTCAGTCACTGGGGACCAGGCAGCCTTGTGCCTCTGCCCCCTCCTACCTTCTACTATTGCAGGGTGATTATTTCTCTCCCTAGTTGTAGTGCTTCTGTTCGTGTAGATCCCCAGCAACTTTCCTCGCTATTTGCTCTGTGTTTCTAATACAATTTTGATTTACTCGCAAGAGGGATGAACAAAGCTTCTATCATTTTTTCCCATCTCCAAGACTATTCTTTCTTCACTGAATGGCCTACGCACCTTTGTTGAAAATCATTATTACAGATACATATGGGTCTATTTTTGGACTCTATTCTATTCCACTGATCTGTTTTCCTATTTTATCCCAATACCGCATACTCATTTTGCTTTAGCTTTATATGAAGTCCTGAATTAAGGCAGTGCTAGATCTCCAATTTTGTTCTGTTTCTAAGTTGTTTTGGCTATTCTAGGTTCTATGCATGATAGGAATCAGTAATTTTGTCAATTGCTACAAAGAAGCCTGTTGACATTTTGATTGAGATGTATCAATTCTATAGACCAATTTGGGAAGAAATGATATCTTAACAATATTGAGCCTTTTAATCCATGAATACAGTATCTTTCTCCACTCATTGAGGTCTTTCTCTCAGCTATGTTTTTCAGTGCATTTGTATTTTTCAGTGTATACGTCTTGAATGTCTTAGATTTATTCCCGTTTCATTAATTTGATGTCATTTGGTTTTATTTTTCATTTTAATTTCCAACTGTTCATTGCTATTATATAGAAATACAATTGATTTTTGTTTATTGATCTTATATTGTGCAAACTTGATAAACTGCTTTACTAGTCCTAACAACAATTTTATAAATTTCATCAGATTTTTCCACATAAATAATCATGCCACCTGCAAATTAGGACTGTTTTATTTCTTTTTCACACTGGATTTCTTTTTTTTTTTTTAATTGTGCTATCCAGAATCTCTAGTACAATGTTGAATAAATGTAGGAAGAGCAGACATCCTCATCTTGTTCCTGATCTTAAGAGAAAGGCTTCAGTCTTTGACCATTAAGTGCAATGTTAGCTATGAGTTTTTCACAGATGCTCTTTATCAGAGGAGGAAGTTCTCTTATATTCCTAGTTTGCATAAAGTTTTTACCAGGAACAGAAATTGAATTTTGTCAAATGCTTTTTGGGTTTATTGAGATAATAATATGGCTATATAAGATGTAGTATTTGTATAACTTTAAATTCATCTTTTTAAAAATTTCAAAATAACTTTCAAAAAATTTTCAGAGAAAAAAATGTTCAGACAAATATAAGGCAGAGTCTTCACTAGCTTATGCCCCATCCTAACCTCATGGAGACTGGCACCATAGAGATTAGTTCCTCCTTCAAATTCAAAACAGGCTTTGTAGTCAAGATAACTGTCAAAAGAACTGAACTCCTAGTCACCCATCTGGGAGTCTTTTCCACTTGGGATCCATAGAGTCTGCCAATTCCCAGAATAATGCTGTTTCAATACTACTAACCTCTCCAAAAGGCAATACTGTTGACTCCTGAACAACCCAGGTTCCAAGTGCATGGATCCACTTACACATGGATTTTTTTTTTTCAATAAATACTGTAAATGTATTTTTCTCATCCTTATGGATTATCTTAATAACATTTTCTTTTCTCTAGCTTACTTTATTGCAAGAATACAGTATATAATACATTTAACATACAGAATAGGTGTTAAGTGACTGTTTATAGTGTTTGTAAGCCCTCTGGTCAACAGTAGGCTACTAGCAGTTAAGTTTGGGGGGAATTGAAAGTTATATGCAGATTTTCAACGCAGAGGGTCGGAGACCCTAATCCCTGCATTGTTCAATGATCAACTGTACTTTCAAGATAAATAAAATCATTACATGCACACTGATGTTTCTGGATACTCTATATAACCTAGTTATGTAACTTGAATTCTCACCTGATTCCAAAAAGAATCAGGATGGTTCCTCTAGGTCATATTGCCTTATACACGAACAGTCACAGATGAATTCCAAAGCAACTCAATCTTGCTACAGGTGGTACAATGATGAAGGTTAATTTACAATCCTGGGTCAGAATACAACACAGAATCTCACATTTTTTTTCCTACTCACTCAGTTATTCTAAGAAAACAATTCCAAACAACTCATTAAAGCAGTTCTGTTTCTTATTAAAGCAATGTTATATTCTCAGATGACCCCTTTTATTCAAAACAACTACTTATTGTCAAAGAACACTATAAAACCATAGCTCCACATTTAGACCTACTCATCAATAACTAGAATTCTAAAGGCACTAACAACCACCATTCTACATAGAGGTATTTTAATTTGTAAAATTCTTTAAAGTTCTTTAATGCTTATTACAACTCTGTAAGACAAGATAAGCAGTGCAGGTATTATCCTCATTTCAAACTGGTAAGGAAACTGAGGTTTGGAAAGACTGCCCTGACTGTGGTTCTCAACGTTCTCACAAAGATTAGCTAAGCCCCAACTGGAAGCCCATGTTTACTAAATCCTAGTTTAACTATCTTCCTGCTGCTCTAGGGTGTCTTTTAAATTAACTACAACAGTTTTCTAAGGCTAGGTGCCAAACGGAAAACTTGGAGGAAGAAGCTAGAAACAATCAGATCAAAAATGGCATGTCACTAAGTCAGACAGTGCCATCTCAAACTCTAACATTAGAATTAAAAAAAAAATCACTACAACTTAGCTGTGGGAGACACAGACAGCCACAAAGTCTACTTTACCATGTTTGATGCAACTGACCACAAGAGCTCTCATAATATCTTTAATGCGAAGAACAAACTACCAGCCATAACTTAGCCTTTTGTAGCAACCATCTCCATCCTAACACATTTCTTTAATGCAGTATACCTACATGGACAAAATAGCAGAAGCTGAGGGGGAAAAAGGTTGGATACTTCATTCTAATCTACCTAATGACCTACTAGCCGAACAGCACATGAGGCAGTCTGTAAGCTCCAGAGGAGAATAGCAATGTCTACACTGTTTACCACCTTAGAAAACTGTTATAGTAAATTTTATCCACAAAGCCTGGCACAGCCCCAGGCATGGACTGGCACTCATATATACTAAGTAAAGGCAATCAAGTAAATAGGCAAATCAATTTCAATCATATTTGGCCAACACCCAAATCTGATAATCACTGGTATAGAAAATACTCCAAGAAGTAAGCAGTTGTGCCACTACCTCCCAGTAAACAACATACAGCTGAATCACCTTAGATAAGTTTCTTCATCTCCTTGGGTATATTTACTCACCTGTGAAAGATAAACCCTGACCTCCTAAGTAGAGAATATCAAACTGGATAATACAGATGTCTTAGTTCCAGCTACTATAGCAGCATACCACGGTCTGGGTAGCTTAAATAACAGAAATTTATTTCTCACAATTCTAGAGCATAGAAGTCCATGACCAAGGCATCGGCAGATCCAGTGCTCTTCTGGTTTGCAGATGGCCATCTTCTCGTTGTATCTCCACAAGACAGAGAGCAGAGAGCCCGAGCAAACTCTCTACCTAGTCTCTTTTTATAAGGGCCCGAATCCCATACATGAGGGCTCCACCTTCATGACCTAATTGCCTCCCAAAGGCCTCACCTCCTAATAGCAGCACATTGGGCAAGGTTAGGATTTCAACATAGGAACTTTGGGAGGGAAACAAACATCCAGTCCACAAGAGTAGATAAAACACATGACATGCAACATAAGCTCCCTGAGAGGGCATCTTTCTAGGCCTCATCAGACTCACCTCAATAGGTTTTTAATAAACATCTGAATGGATAAATGACAAACATCACTGTAGTACTAATAAATGCCAAATAAACTGAGCAAAAGACTACCACAATGATAAAAATTTTACCACTCATTCATCTATCTCATCAACACAGGATGTCAGATGTAAAATGAGGATTATAGAAGTTACCAGAAGCCTGCCCAGATGGATGAGTCAAAAGAAAATTCATCATTCTTCTGCATTCAGTGAGAAAAAAAAATTATCGAAATACATTGCTGCAGCTTCTGCTTCCGCTAATATGGCGTACTCCTCCCACTAAGTACACCTAAAAACCTTGATATTATATATATGAAACAAATACAAGACTCTGATGGTGGAGAGGAGAAAGAAGACTGGTTAGGGACCTCAGGACTAGAAAAATGACATGGAGATGAGTCCTCTAAGCTTTCTGTTTGCATTATGCCAGACTTGCAGCTGAGAAACAGGCAACCCAAACATGCCAACAGGCACAAAGCCTCAAAAGAGCCCACTCTCTCTATCCAAAAAACCAAGAAAGGAGTAGCCTTGCAAGTCAGAAAACTGTAAGACAATAACTGCCCTAGTCTAGCCAAACACCACAGAAAAAACTGCAGCTGTACCTCTCCCCAGCATGAGCAAAGACCAAGTTGAGGGTCTACACTTCTTCCTTGCCAAGCAAAATGATGTAGCCCGAATCTGCAATGGGTGGATTAAGAGAAGGCCAAGCACAGAGCTGGGACTTTCATCCCTACTCAGTGGTAATGAACCCCCATCCACTGGTGTCAGTGGAGAGTGAAACCTGGACATCCACCCCAACTCAGCAGTAAAGAGGTACATTTCCCCCTCCCCAATGAGGTGGTATCAGAGGAGGCCTAGTGGAGTTAGGACGTTCACCAACCTAGTGGTAGCAAGGCCACTCCCCTCTTGGTGTCAGTGGAGAACAAGTAAGGAGTCTATACTCCCACTTTCACCTACTTCTGATTGTTTTGATCTAATTGTTACTATAAAGCTACAGTAATCAAAACAGGGTAGTGTTGGCATACTGACAATAGCATAAAACTGAGAGTTCAGAAATAAATGCAAACATCTACGGCCAATTGTTTTTTGACAAGGGTGCCAAAGCCATTACAGGGGGAAAGAATAGTCTTTTCAACAAAAGGTGCTGGACAACTAAACCAGATAATCACATGGAAAAGAATGAAGAATGAAGTGAGGATCCCTTCCTCACTTCATATATAAAAATCAACTCAAAGTAGATCTACAACCTAAATATAAGAGCTAAAACTAAACTATTAAGAGAAAACATAGGGATAAACTTAATGACTTTGGATTTAACAATGCACCCTTAGATATAACACCAGAAGCACAAGCAACAACAATAAAAAAGTTAAATTGGACTTTATAAAAATTAAAAAGTTTTGTACATCGAAGGACATCATGAAGAAAGGGAAAAGAAAACCCACAGGATGGGAGTAAAATATTTATAAATTATATATCTGATCTGCTCATTTGCAAATCTGATTTGCTCATTTGCAAATCATAGTATCCAGAATATATAAAGAACTCCCACAATTCAACAACAAAAAGACAAACAATCCAATTAAAAATGAGCAAAGGATCTGAGTAGACGTTTTCTCCAAAGACATACTATTGGCCAAGAAGCACACAAAAAGATGCTCAACATCTACGGCCATGCCACCCTGAACGTGCCCGATCTTGTCTGATCTTGGAGGCTTAGCAGCGTCAGGCCTGGTTAGTACTTGGATGGGAGACCACCTAGAAATACCAGGTGCTGTAGGCGTTTAATAAAAAAAAAGATGCTCGACATCATTAATCATTAGGGAAATCAAAATCACAACCACCATGAGATATCACTTCACACCCACCAGATGGCTATAATCAAAAAACTAGAAAATAAGTGTTGGTAATGATGTGGAGAAATTAGAACCCTTACACATTGCTGATGAGACTGTAAAATGTAAAACAGTTGCTCTGGAAAACAGTTTTGGTGGCCCCTTAAAACTATAAACATAGAATTACCAAATGACCCAGGAATTTCAATCCAAGGCATACATCCACAAAAAATAAAAACATATTTCAGTGCAGAAACTTATAAGCAAACGTTTATATAAGTACTATTCAAAATAGCCAAAAGGTAGAAATAATACAAATGTCTATCCATGGATGAACAGATAAAGTATAGCATATCCATACAATGTAACATTATTCAGCTATGAAAAAAGTCAAATACCAACACATGCTACAACATGAATGGCCCTCGAAAACATTATGTTAAGTGAAAGAAACAAGACACAAAGGCCATATATTGTATAATTTCATTTATATGAAATATCCAGAATAAGAAATCCACAGAGAAAGCAGATTAATAGTTGCCAACTGCTGGGTGAAGAAGTGATTACATAATGAGTCCAGGTGTTCTAGGGTGATGAAGAGGTTTTGAAACTAAAAGAGGTGGTGATTGCACATTGTGAGTATATTAAATGCCAGAGAATAGTATACTCTAAAATGGTTAATTGTATGTTGCATGATTTTCACTTTAAATTTTTAAAAAGCCTGTGTATCAAAAAAAATTACTAAATTAAAATTAGTTCAGCCTTTGCACAAATGTTTGGAAAAGTTGTTTGAAATGTTTATATTCCAACATGAGTGACAGTTGATTTAATCAAATGGACAATGTGAGATTCTGATGAGACTTCCTTCCTGAAGGAACTGTGTGTGGGCACAGCCCTAGCTGGACTACGAGGTCATCTCTAAGAACATGTCAACTTCATAGTTTTACCACAAGTGGCAACCTAATTGATTTAATATACTCAATGTCATTCTTAAATTGATAATGGAAAATTATTTATCTGTAATATTCTAAATCAATGGCTTACTATGTGCAAGCTCTCCTTCATCCTTCAAAATTAACAGTCCATAGGCCCAGGATGGAGGTACCTATGCTTTCATTCCATAGGACTCAATAATGAACCAGTGAGCAAAGGTATTCGATTTTGAGAAATAATTTTAAAAGAGCTTTTTTAGGAAAAAGGCTTTACTCCTACATTTGCTTTTGTCATTCCCTCTTCAATGGAGTGACTTCTCCAGAAAACACTGATATATGACATCCTCTCAGCCCAAAAACAACTCTAACTTCTGTATGACTCATCAGTTACTCCAAGTTATATGTGACTCTCACAGCACTGCCCCATTTGTATGCCTCAGGGTGTTTTGGCTCTGTGAAGTACCACATTTTAATCCATACCAATAAGTGGCCTCTGGGCTGGATACAATTCTGTTAATAAATTATTGAGTTCTCTAAATAAAAGGCAGTAAACAACTACAAAGGAAAGTGCTAATATTTTAAATGCCAGATTTGAAGATTAACAACAAGCAGCCACCAACCTGCGAGTGCAAGAAAGCACTAGGTTGGGATTCTCCAGACCTGGAAGGCTTCAGTTATGAAATATGACTGGTGGTCACGGATTGGGGTTGAAAAACACAAGAGGAAAATCAATCATCACTTAATAAATGGAGTCAGCAGACAATCTTTTAAACTATCAGTCCACAAAATAAAAATAAGGGACACCAATGAGTAAGAATCCAGAACACCCAGAATATGATCAGGGATATGATTGGAGATATGATCCCAGGATATAAATCCAAGGAGCGTTCGATCGTGAGCTCCCACCTACCTCTTGGCTGAGGCTGGAGATTTGGCCACAATTACAGCATTCCTGTAATCTGGGATCTGTGACAGACGAGAGGTCAGGGATTACTGCCATGTCTCCACAAGGCTATTAATTCACACCAACACCAAACAATCAATAAAAAGGAACATTTCCACAGACTCAAAAATGTCATCCATCTGGTCACTTAAAAGTTTTCCAGAAAGAGAAAAGTTCAAAGTAAATTTCTCCTATGGAAAACGAAGGAATAACTAGGAAAAAATATCAAGGTATGAGCCTCACAGACTTAAGAAAAAAGTTGGGCTAACTGGTGATTAGGTCATATCTATGCACCAGCAAATATGAATAATGTGGTATAAACACAGTTTTACAATGAAGAGGAAGTTGTCATTTCACAGTGCAAGGATTATAACCATCCAATCTGAATCCACGGTAATTGTCAAATTTCAAATTAGTGCAGTCAAAAAATATGACTATTTAATGTATCTCAGTCATATACTGAGGAAATTAATTTGTCAAAGGACAATCAGTCCAGTGCTGTTTTATAAAGATATTAAGAGCCCTTAAGAAAATAACTAAAATATCAGTCTTCTCTGGAATAAATGAATTTGAATGACTGAAGTGATCTGTTAGTGGTAATTATAACTGAAGATACATCCATTATCAACTTCTAAGAGTTTAGAAGACAGAATTATTTTTAAGCTTGAGTAGTAGTTTGTTGTTTCTGACTTCATTTTGGCAAGATTTTCAATATTTTATGTTCTTAAATTTTAATCACTTCATTAAATCATTCTATTTCATTCAATTATACTCCCATTGCTTTTTTCTCACAATTATGCTACAGCAATGAATTTTAATATAAGCACTTAACAGCACCTTATGCAATGCCTAGTACATGGGAACTGCAAATAAATACTTAGTAAACAAACTAAAAACTGATTAATTTGAAGATGGCTCTATTATAGATATATCCAACATAACCATATGGATCAGATATCCTTACAGGAAAGCCTAATTTATCCAAAACTGCCAATGAGCAAGGTAGCAAAAATAGTTTCATTTTAGACACTTTCCTTATTTTTGCTAGAAGTCTTTCTAAACTGTTGTATGTACTTCCTTGCCTCATCAAACATCATCTAACACAGCAACAAACCCAGGCAGGAGAAGAAATGACCCAGGGAACAATTAATAAAGCAAAGAAAAGAAGACTTTAAAAGAAAGGACTCCAATAAAAACAGGTCTGTTTTCTCCTCAAAAGTTAAAACAGGAAATCATATACATAAAGAATAAGTTGCTATAAAAAAAAGAATCAAAAAGAAATCTAGGAGGTAGAAGTGATTATGGTCCAAATAAGAAACTCAGTAGATGGCTGGCTACAGACACCGCTGAAGAAAAAACCTGGGAGATAAGGCCAAGGAATTATCCCACAATGCAGTTTATAAAAACCAAAAACTTGGGGGAAAAAAAAAAAAGTTAAACAATACAGAGATTACATCCAAAATTGTCAACATATAACAGTTCCCAAAGGAAAGAATGAAAAAAATAGAAGGCATGAAATACTCAAATTACAGGGGAAAAAAAAAAATTACAGAGAATAAAAGGGACCTACTGAGTATCTATCAATATGAATAGAAAAAAGATCTACCCCAGACACATTGTGCTGAAATTTCAAACCACAGCAAAACAATAAACACTGTTTTAGATGAGGGAAATTCTGGTCGTCCCCCTTGCCCCCCGCAAAAGTCCTATATAACAAGATGCTCAATTACACTAGAAATCAGAGAAGTAAAAAATTCAAATAAATGTAGTATTGTTTTTTCCATTAAATAGTTTTGCACCTTGATTTTTTTAAGAGTGCTAGGAAACAGGTACTATCGTATGTACTCCTGCTGGGAGTATAAATTAATACAGCTCCTTCAGATTATTGCAATTTTTGTGATATCTATTAAATACTAAATTTTCAGAGAATTCCAATTTTTGCAATATCTATTTAAAAATTTTTAAGCATAGATACTTCTCAATCAAGCAATTCCACTTATTAATGTATCTCAGAAAAATACTCATATAAGTACTCAGAGAGGTAAATACAAGAATTTTTAATGCAGCATTACTTAAATATATATTGAAAATAAAATATTTCAATTTAAATTCAAGGGAAATGGTTGAAAAACTGGTTCGTTCCAACTTGTGCTTTAAACATTCAAGTTAAACTTAAATAAAATGAAAATTCAGTTCTTTACTCACACTAGTCACATTTCAAGGACTCCATAGTCACTATTACAGAAAGTTCTATTTGGACATTTTTGTTCTAAACTAAGGAATATGTACTATGTAGCAATTATAAAGAAAGAAGTATACCTATGTATCTTAGCATGGAAGACCTCCAGATACCAGCCTGGGAAAGGAAAGAACAAGTTGCAAAACAATGCATATAATATGTTGAAGATCTGAGAGGATACAGGACAGAAAGGAAGCTGGTAACAAGGAGCTGTTACCTCTGCAGAGGGGCCCAGGACCAGGTTGGTGGTCCAGGGAAGCTGGTGCTTTTATCAGTACTGTCATAATTATTATATACGAACATGTATTATACCATTGCAAACATAAATTTTCATTTTTGATTTTTTAGAAAACTATTATTCATTATCAAGTGGAGGGGGAAACACACTACACGTCAAGGAAGTCTGACTTCCAAACTCAACAGTAACTTTCCCTTGAACAATTAAGAGAAAACATCGTTAGGGCCACCTGTGGAACCACAAAGACTCAAATTGCCCTACATCCCAAACTCCTTTGCTCTACCTCTACCCCTGTCCCTAGTTTTCCATTTCCTGCTACATCTCATTTTTTATGATAATGAGAGCAGCTTGATACAAAGACACTAAGAAGAACACGGAAGGGGGGCGATCAGAAACAGGATAACTCTAGAAGTTCCTATTTTAAAAACTGATAGGATAGGAAGGGATCTCTACCTACACAATAAAAATATACTTGTAGCCTTCTTCTTCATAATTTTCTTTAAAAACCCTGGTACAGACCCAGGAAGATCTGATACATGCTATAATGTTGATGAACCTCAAAAGCATTGTATTAAGTAAAAGAAGCCAAACACAACAGTTCACATAATATATGATTCTGTTTATATGAAATATCCAGAATAGGCAAATCCAGAGACAGAAAGTGGATTAGTGACTGCCAGGAGATGGAGGAAGGGAGGGATAGGTAGTGATTAACTTAATGGGTACAGGGTGTTTGGAGTGATGAGTTTCAAAACTAGATAGAGGTGATGGGTATACAACACTGTCCATGTATTGAATACCACTAAGTTGTGTTAAAATGGTGAATTTTATGTTATGTGAATTTCACTTCAATGAAAAAAAATTTAATATGTCTGCTTATCAAGACTCCCTAAAGAAAATTAAAAGAAAAGTTATAAACTGAGAGATATATGTGAAACAAATACTAAATAATATGGCTAGACTCAAGAATAAAAAAAGAATGCCTATAGCTCACAAAGAAACAAAACCACTGAAGACAAAAGATATTAAGCATCTTTTCACAGAAAACATTTAAGAAATGTTCAACTTCTTAAGGCATCAGTGATATACCCATCAAAGTGACAACAAGATACAACAGCATAGCCATTCAATTGGCAAAAATTTTTAATTCTGATAATATAAGTATTGAAGCAAGGCTGCATCCACAAGATATCTGATTCATTGCTGGTGGGAATGTAAGTGGGATAACAACTTTGGAAAAATTAAACATTTACATACAATGCAATTTAACAATTCCACTCTAGGTTTATAAGTAAGATACACTTTTGCTTAAGTACCACAGGAGGCACATATTGGAATGTTCACAGGAGTACTATCACGACAGCAAAAATCTTATGAATAAACTGTGATAACAGTCCCCCAATGAATATTTCTCAGTAGTCAAAATGGATTAACTGTGACACACAGCAACATGAATGACTTTTATTAATGTAACATCAAGTAAAAAATTCCCAAAAGATTATAGTTTGATACTTTTTTATAAAGTTTAAATACATATATATTTTGTTTGTTTTTGTCTTTGAGTAATATATACATAGAGGGTGTGTGTGTGTGTGTGTGTGTGTGGTGTGTATACATGAATGAGATAAAACTATATAAAAAGGAAATTGGGAGAAACAAGATTCAGGATGATGCTTCCCTCTGATGGGAGGAGGCAGAGGGATAGAACACAGAAGGACCACATGAGTGGATATAAGTTACTATGATGATTCTAGTTTACTTGCTGGGTAGTAGGATCATGGATGCTGACTACTATAGATGGATGAACAGAGAGAAAAGATTGGAGAGATGGACACATAAAAGAGGGCCCTGCATGAACCAATGAGTGAGTTATCATGATCACGACTAGTCCAATTCTAGGTACCTGAGGTCCAAAAGAAGGAAAAGCAATTAAGAGCTCAGCAAAATAAATAAATTTCAGATTAAGAATTATAAAATACATTGAGTTACATTTACAAAGTAAATAGTACTTTAAGCAGAATATATCAAGTTTTAATCCTTTACGGACAGCCCAAGGAAATGGAAATGTCTTTCAACCTTAAACAGAATGTTAAAATAAAGAACTTTGAGCTAGCTCACCTCTTCTTGAATATATTGTAATAAGAAGGGAGATGCTCTTAAATTATCAACAGGAATATTGAAGAAGCCCTGAATTTCCTTCTGGTGTAAATCCATAGTAATAAGATGAGTTAAACCTTTCAAAGTAAAGCAGACACAAACACATAAATAGTTTAACAACCGGTTGCATTGTATGAAATAAGCACTATGTAAAATAGAATACTATATATAATTACTATTAAAAAGTTGCTCTCATCGAAAAAAACTTAGCATCTTTATTTCTCAGATATTTTAGTATAAGATTGTGAGATAATAGAAAATACATACATTGGTCTCTGCCCCTGGTTCCTGGCAGAGAGCTCCTAAAACCCTTATAATTTCCTAAGTGATAAGAGCACTAGAAACGTCTTTCATTCTAATGAGGTGACTCTGGGTGGGCTCCTGGATGGCTCCTGGATGGGGGCTAGTTATTTGTAAGACCAAATCATAAATAGAAGCTTAGAATTTTCATCCCCTTCTCCCTTCTCCAGAGAGAGGAAAGGGCCTGGAAATGGAATGATCAATCATGCCTAGTAGAGGAAGCCTCCATAAAATCCCAATAACACGAGTTTTAGAGAGCTTCCAGGTTGAACAGGTGGAGGTGCTAGAAGAATTGTGTGTCCTGGGAGGGCAATGAAGCCTAATGGCCCTTTTTCCCACATACCTTGTTCTATATAGCTCTTCCATCTGGATGTTCATGTGTATCCTTTATTATATCTTTTTATAATAAACTGAAAAACAGTAAATAAACCATTTTCCTAAGTTCTATGGGCTGCTTTAACAAATTAATCAAATCCAAGGAGAGGATAGTGGGAACCTCAGATTTACAGACAAATGATCAGAAGCACAAGTGACAACCTGGACTTGTGACTAGCATCTGAAAGGGGGGTGGGCAGTTTTGTGGGACTGAGCCCTTAACCTATGGGATCCAATACGATCTCCAGATAGATATCTATCTAAGATAGAGTGTCAGAACTTAAATTGTAGGACATCCAGCTGATGTTACAGAGAAAACATTTGTGATCAGAAGTGTCAGAAGTGAAGTGTTCTGTGTTGAGTAGTAAATGAAATATTCAGGAGGTAGAGAACTGGGGTTTTCCCTACTCAGAAGGGAAAGACTGGGTGATTTTTCTTATGCAGAGATGCATAATTTTCACATCAATTTTAAGTCTTAAAATAGCAAAGATAATAGTACCGAAGGAACGTCTCTGATAATTATATTACAGCAAATTATGTCTCCTTGAAGTTTTCTTAAAAGGCATGGCAAAATCATACTACGACAAATACTGTCTTAAAATATTAAGACCAACGGTTAAGACTTGAATTGAAGAAAATGAAGAACCTTCATCCATTGGCTCATTAAAGGATATTTGATACGATCACTTGAATTGAAGAAAATGAACAACCTTCATCCGCTGGCTCATTAAAGGATATTTGATATGATATTTGGTATAAAGATATTAGGAAAATATAATTGGAAAAATTTTTTAAAGAAAACTTTCCCAAAAGAACAGGAAAGGAAGCCTAATGGCCCACCTAGGATCAAGGCTAGAAGAAAAGAGCAGAACCTTTCTGGAAGGCTCTATGAGCCTGCCTGCTCCCTTTAGCCTACTACCACTTTTCAATGGGGTATACTTTTGAGGTTGCTGGGGTTTGGGCTTCATTAAATTTTGTTTTATTTCTGCCTTCTTTAGACGCTACAGTAGAAAATGTATTCTATAGTTAAGTGTCAGTGTTAAAATACAGCGATGAGGACTTTTTATTCCTTTCTCTCTGTGCAAATGCTCTGATGTGTGCTTTCTATAATCATATACACACATGCACATGCACATACACAATAACAATTCTGATTATTTAGAAACAAGGGGGAGGCACCTGAAAATACACAACACAAAATAATACATATGGTTTACGCGATATACCAGTCTGTCTTGGGAAAGAGAAGAGGCTAAAATAAAAGTAGTTGCTGTGTTAGAATAGTTGGCCCCAAATGCTTTTTCCCCCTCTAAAAATGACATAATATGATTATAACTTGTCATTTCAATATAATTTTTTAAACAAAGGATTTAGGAAAAAATAAGTTGTTCTCATTACTTTTTGTGTTTGGGGGAGTTGGGAACAGGAGTGAGTTCTCTACACTATTTTATCATTATAAATTTGTTATCTTCAAAAGCTATATCACTATTTTTACTCTGTTCAGCATGCATTCTAATTTAGTTAAAACAATGCATTACAATTTCTAAGGTAAAATAAAATCCTCAGGCACCCAAATAATTATAAAATATCTGCCATTCTTACCAGCTTTGCACATCATTGAAGCCAGCAATTTAGAAACAATTGAGCCTCTTTTTCTCATCTTGCACTGTTTGCTGTAAGGAAAGTAGGGAATCACACCAATAATGCTTTTGGCACAAGAGGTCTTACACGCATACACCATAATCAGGAGCTCCATGATGGTGGTATTCACGTCCCTGTAACCCAAGAGACAAAAATCTCAGCAAGGAATGTAAGACATTTGATAATATCTCCCTGTTCAAACAAAGTGTCAGCAATGTGCTACTCATGCCACTACCAAGACTTAAGGCTCAAAGCACAAAAAAGAAACAACAAATTCCTCTCTTCTCAGGCCATATTCCTTCTCCTACGTGCTCCTACTTCCTTTTTCGCTGAGAAAAGAACTCAGAAAAGAGGTGTCACAGGCTCCCACTGCAACATACATCTGTACCCTATAAGTACCCTATAAGAGATGAATTTTCCACACCAAAGTTACTCTAAAATCATCCCTCCAAATTATACTCATCCCTATGCCCTCTTGCTTACTGGAAGATATTGCTCTAGCAATGCTCCCTCTCTTGCCTCCACCTTCAACTTCTAACTATACTCCCATGGTTCATACCCATCAGCCTATAAACATTGTTATTCCTTCCATTAAAAACAACTCATGACCACTTTTCCCACTGCCCCATTTGTTTGCTCCCCTGTGTAGTACATCTCAGGAGAGTTGTCTACACTCACTATCTCCAATTCATCTACTCATTCTCTCCTGAACACATTTCAATCCAGGTCATCAATGACCTCCACATGGTTAAATCACATGGTCAATCCCAGTACTTCTCTCATCTGACCCCCTGGCAGCATAATACATGGCTGCTCACCTCCACCCCTGCTACACTAGACTCACATGACTTCTAGAATTCCCTAACTCCTCTCCTCCTACCCTACTTGGTTTCTTTTGCTGGTTCCTCTTCTCCCCAACTTCTTGCCCTAACACTCATTCATTTATCCTCTTCCCCTTCTAATTCCTCTCATCCCTTGGGCTTCTCATTCAATTTCACAGCTCTATAAGTGCTGAAGACTCAAATTTATAGTTTCAGTCCAAGCTTCTCAACTCCAGTCTAACAAATTCAACTGCTACTTGATGATTCCACCTGAATGTCTTCCAATTTCCTCAGAATAAAAATCTCAGCAGCATCCTTAACTGTTCTTTCTAGAAAATGACAGTGTCTCACTACACCACTAGGACTTTGCCACTCTTGTCCCTCAACCAGGTGACTGTGACAGCCTATTACCAAAGGTCTCCCTCCCCAACCCTCCAACAGTCCCTCTGCAGTCCACTGTCCACACAGCATCCATCTAGATATCAAAATGAAAGTTAGATCATGTAGCCCTCTGCTTAAGATCCAGCAATGATTTTCCATTTTGCCCATGGCCATATGATGGCTCCCAAAGCCCCTTCATGATCTGCCCCTCACCACCATTTCTCTGCTGTCCACTCCTATTCCATAGCCCCCGTCTCAGTCTGGCCACACTCAATAATTTTTAAGTGCTTACTTCCACCCAAGGGCCTTCACTCTAGGTGCTCACACCACCTGGAATGCTCTCCTCCCCAGCTGGTCATCTGGCTTACTCCCTCACCTCCTTTCAGTTTTTGTCTAATGTCAACTTCTAATGAGGTCTACCCTGTCCTTTCTCCATGCTTTCACCACCATCACTCCCAATTCCTTGCCATGCTATTTTGGTTCTTTTTTCCATAGCACTCATCTGACCTTCTGACAAACGAGATAATCTACTTATTTAGTATGTAACTTGCAAGTCTTAGAATATATACTCCATAAGAACAAGGATTTTTATGTTTTAATCATTAATGCATCTCACACACTTGTACTAGCATATTCAATAAATATCTGTTAATAAATGAATGAGCATGTAGAAACACAGAACAATTGGATGAGTAGGTTATCTGTTAATCTCTAATAACTCTGAATCTGAAGATTTAAAGTAGACTTTCAGAAAAGTGTTCTACGTAAAAGGGTAAGAGTAGAGGAACCAATAGTGAGTGTTAAGTTACACTGAAGTTCCTAAACTATGCTCCCAGGAGCACCATTTTTCTATGAGCTGGTATAAGGCTTTCCATCACTAAAGTCAAATAATAAACTTATTTGAATTATAGGAAAAGTTAATGGACAGTATTTTCTTTATTTAAAAACTTTCTTATATTTTTAGTGCCTACCACTAGTCTGTATTAAAATGAAGTATAAGATGTATCTGACAGTACGAAATCTCAATGTTAACTACTTCACAGTATTTCAGAAAGAAGACTATGATGTCCAGGCTTTCTGCAACCAGGACAAGAGTAGGAATCACTGAGTTAACACAAGCCTACTGCAAAGTTCAGAAAAATGCAAAATAAGACATGTGGAGAAAATCAAGGATATGGTTTTGGCTAGAGGTATGGGAAACTGACAAAAGGCAGGGTTAGAAATCGATGTGTTGAAAAATAAATAAATAAAAAGAGAGAAATAAAAGGACTTGAAAATGGGAACTACAAAAGTCACCCTTCTGAAGTCCTGAATTCTAAATCCAAATTTGGCCTTCAATGCCTACTTATCCCCTTGGGTAATACACACAACCTCTGTACATTTCTCCAAATGGAGTCACACTGTTTCTGGGGAGATAAAAGGATTACAAATACCTTATTTTAAGGTTTTAAAGTTTTAAGTTTTAAATTGCACGCCATTCTGAGTAGCGTGATGAAATCTCTCACCATCCTACTCCATTCCACCTGGGACATTAATCATCCTTTGTCCAGGATATCCAGGTTATATATGACACCTGTTCATTAGTCACTTAGTAAGCCATCTTGTTATCAGATCAGTTATCAGAGACAGAGAGAGAGAGAGAGAGAGAGAGACACTACATTCACATAACTTTTATTACAGCATATCATTATAATTGTTCTATTTTATTAGTTATTGTTGTTAATCCATTACTGTGCCTAATTTATAAATTAAACCTTATTATAGGTATGTATCTAGAGGAAAAACATAGTATATATAGTGTTCAGTATTATGCACAGTTTTAGGCATCCACTGGGAGTCTTGGAACATACTCCCATGGATAAGGGGGGACTACTATAATTGGTTATTTCCACTCTTTAAGAATACTGAAGGAACACATAAACATTAGCAGTTAGGTCAGAAAAATTAGCAGAGTATGCTATACCAATTATAAAACTACCTTAATTCTTCCTGTCTAGCCAAATCTTATTATTCTAAACACTCATGCCCAAATTGAAACCTAGAAAGCAATAAAACTTCTGTTGGATAAGTACTCACTTTGAAACAGTTTGAATGATGAAAACATCTTTTCCCCTCACAGACTCTTGAATTTGTACTCTTGTTTCTGGTAGGAAAGGAAAAAAGAAGGAGAAGTAAAGAAGACATATAATTTACATTTTTAAAAATACATAATTTGCATCATTCTCCAATGTTATAAAATATGGAAAGTGGACCTGTTACAAAACAGATTAAGTTTTAGATGCTACAAAAGGATAATTGACATACTGCCATTAATCACACTTTTAAACATGGTTAGTTACATGATATCTTTAGGACAGAATTTCACTTCCGACTTGAACCCAGTAAATCTATCCTTCTCACTTCCTGTATGTAAGCAGTAAACACTGTACCACTCTGAGCATAGTATCTTTATAGGAAATTATATACTCATTCAAACAGCAAAAATTAAAAACTTATTAAGAACAAAATGTTATAACAAAGATAAATAAGGTCTGATATCCCTACTCTCAAAATATTTGTGATCAGCCACAAGGAAACAATTAGACAAATCCAGAATGGAATAAGACAACCTCTTCGAAGAGTCAATGTCATGAGAAGAAAAAAGAAAAATGAGGGATTGCTCTACATTAGAAGAAACTAAAGAGATATTACAAATACATTGCCTGAACCAAGAATCCTGGTTTGAAAAAAAAAAACCCAGCTATAAAAGGCTCTTTAGGACAAGTAGAAAATGTGAATACAGACTAGACATTAGGTGATTAGAGGTATCATTAACATCTTTAAATGTGACATTGGTAGTGTATTCATGTAAGATAAAGTCATTATTCTTAGGAGATGCATGATCAAGTATTCAGTAGTTAAGTATCTTGATGTCTACAACTTAATTGTAAACATACATAATCATATAGCGAAATGTTAACTGTCAAATCTAAGTAGTAGATATACACATGGGTGTTCACTGTACTATTCTTTCAACTATTTTAAACGTTTCAACATTTTCATTTAAAATGTTGGAAAAAAACAGAGTATGTGTTTACAAAACAATGTGACATCATGAAAAGAAAATGAGCTTTAGAGTAAGAGAACTAGATTCAAATATTGACCCTGCTACTTCTGGGACATCCTACCTACCATCATCCTTGAACTCAGTTCTTCAGAATCTGATAACAGGAAAGAATCCACAAATGGTAGTTCCCTCTTTCCTTCCCAACACACATTAAGTATTTCCTCTGCCCTCATTCAAGAACCTGGAGTGCGGACCTCCCTCCTCCCAAGTCTTCCACCACAAGCTCTTCCTTTAGCCCTCCCTTCCAGACTAGACAAAGGACATCATCCAATTCCTTTTAGTAGCAGAATCTTCTTCAAAGTCTCCCTGCATATTTTCTTCAATTATATTTTTTTCCTACTGAAGCCACAAGGGGCAATTTGGAAGATAGGAAAGAGGAGGCAGTAATACAGAAATAAATAGGGAAGAGCAAATTTGTGCCTTTTCATCAAAGTCCCTTTTAAGTTCCATAATACTTAAGTACTAAACATAATCCGACAGTGGAAAAGGAAAGGGAACTAATATTTATTGTGTTACCTACTATGTGCCAAGAACTGTGTTAGGCATACAAATTATTGCTTTTAATGCTCAACCAGCCCTAATTATTTGCAGTTTAGAAAGGTTAAATAACTTGCTAAGGATAAGCTGTCTGACTCTCAAGCCCATGCAAGCTGCCCATCACCCCTGCTAGAATAATTTCACCATTACTACAAAAATTATAAAGGTTAAATAATATGTTTTTTACAATTTGAGATGCTTATGCAATGACATAAATCAATTAGCAAAAAATATTTCCAAACAAGATTTCATGATGTCTAACCTATAGCAGTTAACATAGAGGTAAAGAATAACAACTAACTAATGTTGTGGCCACACAGGATTTACTCATCCCGCCTAAGGTGACATAAATTCAACCAACAGCTGAGCTAATGCTTCCATTCAGTCGACCAGCTGGTTCACGTATCTATGCAGTTTTTATTAAATGAGGTCTAAGTGCTGGCATTCAAGCCCACAGATGTGATCTGCCTCAAGGTTCTATATCTGGCTGGTATTAGTGGTGGTAAAACATCACTTTCACCAACCTTGCCTGCCTGGCTTTCTGCTAATGGAACTAACTGGACACTGAGACTAACTGTTTCAATAGAGAAGATGAAGGACTGAGCCAGAATGTCATATTCCACAAAAAGATCAATGTTATGCATGTCACAGATAGCTCACCTCTGTTAGGTTCCTGGTAAACCTGCACTTTGCCCATCTCCACCCCCAGCCGCCTAGAGAAGAGAGAGGGGGAAAAGCTGAAAACGTAATTGAATAGACTCTATATCTTTACTGTTTAAGGATGATTCATAAATTGATAAAAATGAAATAAAACAAAATGAAATGAGAGAGAGTCTTATTATAAAATTTAAAGTTAATATTAAATTGTACTGTCACACCATTACCTAACCGCTCCCCCCTACCCTATGCCTACCCAAGAAGGTCTACATAGTTCTGCTGCTGGCCTCACTGACCATCTCCTTATACTCTCACCACCCCAACCATGTTCTTGAGATACACCAACACCTCCCGCTGCACACCATAGGGACTTTGAACCTGCTGTTCCCTCTGCCTGGAGGGCTCTGGCCCCAAACCTTCACTCAGTGATTCATTCAGGTTTCTTAATTCACATTCATCCCTTCAGTTTAAAAGGCACCTGAGCATTCAAGCTAAAACAGAACAACCCACCCGCCCATCAATTCACTAGTTTTTTCAAAGCATTATCCCCATCTGAAATTATCTTGTTTATTTTGCTGACTTACTTCTTATCTGGACCCCTACTAAATGTAAGAAGGATCTTCCCTAGCTGTTCACTGTTAATTCCTAATAACTAGATCAAGGCCTAGTACATAGTTAGGGTTCAATATTTATTTAATAAATAACTAAAATTATGCTGAACTATAATCTATAAATTATTTCCATATAGTACCCACTTCACTGTTTTTTATGCTCAAATAATTCTATGCATATGTAGCACCTAACACAATCCCTGGCACTCATGAGGAACTCAATAAACATCTGCTGAATGAATGTGTAGGGTGTTAAGATAGTTTACAAAAAAGCTAGCCCTAAATATATACAGGCGATATGCATATTAACTATAAAACATTTGCTGATTTCAAGTTGAACGATCAGTGCTAATCTGATTATCAAATTTAAAATAACACATAATGAATACAGATTTTAATGGTATAATTATAACTCACTCAGCAATTTTCTTTGAAAGCTCCATACATGATGAATTAGAATTTGCTGAAAACAACACCAGGCCTCCTTTGGTTATGTTCATCTTGGTTTCTAATTCAGGTGGCGCCACACAAAACATCAAAACCTTCTTGGTTTTCCAATTCTCAGAGCCTAGAAGAATATAAAACATATCAAAAACTGCCCTATAATATTAAATACACCTAAATGGACTTTTTAAAATAGCAAATAACATTAGCTGAAAAATTAGTTTTCATTATAATGGAATCTTTTATATTAAATATACATGGACAAATAAAAAGTCCACTTAGATTTAGGGTTCCAAATGTATGGAAATATGTTATCATATGATTTAATTAGTTTTTATGACCACTGGGAATAAATAATAAACTTACAAGAAAGGCGGAGCTGAAGAGCTCAGTGTTTTACTGTTTGCTGCTTAAAGTCAATTATGGACAACCTCCTTTTATTCTCTGACAACAAAATTCCTCCTGGATTAACACACAGAAAAATGGCAGAGCCATTAGCAAGGACATGGACTGATTGATCCTTAAACAATAAATAAGTGACCCGCCTATGCCCAGCTTTTCCTGTAATATTTGGTTATCATAAAACCTCCCCCTAGCCTTGCAGCCGTCTCTCAAATGCCCTGAGCCATGTCTAAAACTGATCTTGTCATCTGATTTTCCTCAACTGGAACACAAGATTGACTATATAACTTTCCATCTTCCACTCTCTGGGCTGAGGGGATGCAACAGCAGCCATCTAATAGCCCATGGGGAAGGGAGGCACCTTCCCTGCAAACCCACTGCATTTCTGCAGTTGTATGTTTACTTAGGCTCTAGGAAGGCTTGTGGAGATTATGAAAGGGCTGAAGCTAAGCAGATCTTCATTATTATTCTTAAACTGTAATTACACAAGCAATTAAACACGTTCTCCTTGTAAAAAAAAAAGAACAAACAAACAAACAAAAACAGAACCATGACAGTTAAGGCTACAGTCACCAGCCCCAATCCCCAGGCTCCTCCCCTTACCTCCCCGGTTCTTATTTGTTTGGTATGAACACCATCAGGCCTTTCATGCATTCACACACTTGAACCCCATAAAATATATGTATAAAAAATACATTTCTAACCAAAAAGGTATTGTACAAATCTATCTCTAATTTACTTTTTCATTATACAATAAATTTTGACAACCCAGGTTAGAAAATGAGATCCATTGTGTCCTTTTTAACTGCTGCTAGTATTCCATGGCACAAATATGCTAAATTTAGCAGGTTACTATCTTTAACAGGCCTCCTTGTGCCCGTGTGCGTGTCTCTACAGTTACTGCAAGGAGAGAACACCGGGTCACGGGGATAGTGAAAATTATGGTCCCACCTTCCATACAGAGCGCACCTCTTAAGAGGCATTCACAAAGGGGAATGTGGATCACTACAATGGATGTACCTAAAACCTATAAATTACAAACAGAAACGTGTATGCAACTGACCAAAGACCTAAAGAGACCAATGAGGACCACTGGTGTCTACCATGGAAAATAGCTTTGGAGCAGGATCAGCAAACCACGGCCCATAGGCCAAATCAGGTCCCTTCAAAAATTATTTCTGTTAAAAAAACTGTGATGGAACACAGCCACACGCATTGTTTACAAACTATCTATTGATACAATGGTAGAGCTGAGTATATGCTGCAAAGCTTAAAATATTTATTATCTGGCCCTCTACAGAAAGTTTGTTGACCCCTACTTTATAGCATAGTGTGGGCCAGAATGGCCATTATAAATTAAAGAAATAACATATTTAACCATCAATACTCAAGAGTTAGAAGAGATCTTAGGTGTGCTCTAACACCATCTATCAAACAATATATGTCTATATTTAAGAACAGAGTACGGGTTTGGAAAAGGAAATAAAAACAAAACTCATTCTGTAGTTATAAATATAGGCTTTGGAGTTAAACTCACGTTTGCATCTTGGCTCCCACTTCCCCTTAACTCACTTCAAGTCCTGGCATACATAAATTACCTAACTTTTACTGGCTTCAGTTCCCTCTTTCATACAACTGTGAAATTGGGTTACTGTAAAACTAATTTCTGTATAGCACCTAACATTGTGCCGCACATATAGGATATGCTTGGTAATTACAAGCTACATATGTATCAACTTACAGTAGTTTGGTTATCTACCGAACAAGTACAGTAATATGTATGAGGTGGCAATCTTTTCACATCCCCCCACCACCACCAAATTCCAATACGAAGTATAAGCATTTTTAAGAGGACTTCGAACACTTAGAACAAAAGTATCTGAGGGGTAGGAAGAGATCTTAGAGGTAATTCAGCCCAACTACAGGACTCCTGCCAAAAAAACCACTCCGCAGATGCTTAAACAGCCACAAGAGCCTGATGCCCACATCCTGAGAACCCATGCATTCCAAATTCTTCCTTAGAACACACTAAGATTCCGCTCCCTGGAGCCTCCCCCACTGGTCCTTGTCATTTCCTTGAAGATTTATAGGAAATATCAAATTGCTTTGCCATAGGACAGTTCTCAACCTATCTCAAGATGGCTCTCTTCTCTGTATTCTCTTCTCCAGGCTATTTCCTTATCTGAGCCTGTCTTTATCTATCATGGTTTAAATGCTCTTCATCACTCTGGCTGTGGTCTCTGAAGTTCCAATCTTCAGATAGTAGGTTTCTATAATCAAAACTTAACCTATCCTCAAAATGGCACAGGCAGGGAGTTCAACTGGAAATGGTTATCAATAGTGATGTTCTGTGACTATTCATTTCACAAAAAGTTCAAACATAAGGACTGTAGCTAGTTTTAGTTCTTCTTTCTCCTGTTGGAAATTCAGGTTGTGCTCTTTATCAAGCTTCAAGAAAAGTGAGCTTTAAAGATTATCCTCAGAAACATGATAATCACCAGGATAGGGCTGGCAGAAGGTTCATTAGCATAAGCTTTAATGTAAAAATGAAGAATAAAGAGAACACTCTCAGACTTCCCAAGACTCTGTGCTTGCCTACTCCCATGACCACATCAAAATTACAACTAAATTATAGAATAACTATTATAGAGAACACCTGAAGACTAGCTGAACAGAATTCCTATAACTAAGGATATAAAAGACAAGCCACATCTAGACTGGTTGCGGGATTGGGGGGTGGGAATGTAGAACAGGCAGATCCGACAAACACTTAGAACAAAAGTATCTAAGATCTTAGAGGTGATAATCAGATCTTAGAGGTAGTAATCAAGAATCAGGAGGGATATCTCCGATGCAGAGGTCCTCCCTGAGGAGCGAGGGGTCCCAGCCCCACACCAGGCTTCCCAACCCAGGGTATCAGTGCCAAGAAAAGGAGCCCCATAACATCTGACTGTGAAAACCAGCAGGGATTGTGTCTGAGAAAGACAAAGGTCTACTAGAGATCAAGGTGCTTCTCTTAAAGGGACCGTGCACAGATTAACTCACTCACAAATCCACTTGCTCTGAGCTCCAGAGCAGGGGCAGCAGCTCAAAAAGCACCAGGGACATACGTGGAGGAACTAAACTGACTAACTTCAGGATGAAGGCTGGGAAGCAGGGATCAAGGCAACTGTCTCTGAGGATGGAAGTGTGGGCAGGCACAACTGTTCCTTTTATGAATTTTCCTTCTACCCAGCCAGCAGGAGCAGGTGGGCTGTTTCTTCAAATCTGTTTCTTCATTAACCTGGCTAACACCATGCACCCTGCTCTGGTGATTCCCTGGGTCTCCATCCAACTGTGAGCAAGGCCAGAGTTTCTTCCAGTGGCTCCTCTACTCAAGTGGCCTGCCTCAGCTCACATTGCAGACTTTCCCCAAATCTCTGAAAGGTCAACAAATCCCCAAAACAAGCAGCAGCCAGCCTTGGCATGCCTTGTAGCTCTTGCTAAGCAGCTGTAAGCCCAGCAAAAGCAGCAACTGGTCACTCGTGTTGTAATTTCCATGAAGTGGCCCCAAGTCTGGCATAAGCAGCAGCCAGTCGTGCCTTGGACTGTAGCTTCAAATAAGCAACCACAAGCCCAGCACAAGTGGCAGCTGGCCTCGAATCATAGCATAAACTCTCCTAAGTACCTCTAAGCCAACACAAGTGGCAACCGACCACAGATCATTTTGTAGCTCCTATCAAGAAGCCCCAAGCCCAGCACGCGCAGCAGCTGAACTTAGCTGTACCAGAGCCCCTCCCAAGAGGATCCAGAACCAATATATCATCCATTGGCTGTCTTCATACCACACCAGAGCAACATACAACCAGCTCCACAAATGATACACCCAAAGAGCAGATTTGGCTGACACCAGAGCACCACTAAAGTGACTCCTGTCCCATGGGGTCAGCCCCTTGCACAACAGCTTGTCTGCTGTAGTCACAGTCAGCCCTCACGGCCAGTTAACTTGAGGGTTAACCCCATCCACTGATGTGTGAACAGCAATCAAGTCTCAACTACAAAAGGAAGGCATGTACAACCCACACAGGGGACACCTCTGGAGCACCAACTCAGGTAACCAGGGAAATTGTGCCACTGGGCCCCACAGGACACCTTCTACATAAGGCCACTCTGTCAAGGCCGGGAAACATAGCAGATCTATCTAACACATAGAAACAAACACAGAGAGTCAGCTGAAATGAGGAGACAAACGTGTACCAAATAAGAGATGAGGAGAAAACTCCAGAAAAAGAAATAAACAAGATGGAGACACACAGATTGAAAGTAAAAGGATGGAAAAAGACATTTGTGCAAATGAAAACAACAAAAAAGCCTGGTAGCAATACTTATATCAGACAAAAGAGACTTTTAAAAAAGGCTATAACAAGAGACAAGGGCATTTCATAATGATAAAGGGATCAATCCAACAAAGGAATATCTCTTATAAATATTTATACATCCAAGACAGGAGCACCCAAATATAAAAGGCAAATATTGACACACATAAGGGAAAGATAGACAGTAAGACTAAATACTATAAGACTTTAACACTCCATTGACATCAATGAGTAGATCATGCAGATAGAAAATCAACAAGAAAACAGTGGCCTTAAATAATACATTAGACTAGATGAACTTAATTGATATTTTTAGGATTTTACTGAAAAGCAGCAAAATATACATTCTTTTCAAGAGCACAGGGAACATTTTCCAGGACAGACCACATATTAGGTCACAAAACAAGTCTCAATAAATTTAAGACTGAAATCATATCAAGCATCTTCTCTGATCACAATGGTACAAAACTAGAAATCAATTATAAGAAAATTGGAAAACACACAAGCACATGGAGGCTAAGTAATATGCTACTAAATAATAAATAGATTAATAAGATCAAGGAAGAAATCAAAAGATATCTTGAGACAAATAAAAAGGAAAATACAACTCCCCCCGCCAAAAAATGGGACAGAGCCAAAGCAGTTCTAAGAGGAAAATTCATAGCAATATAGGCTTACCTCATGAAACAAACATTCCAAATAAACAACCTAACCTTACACCTAAAGGAACTAGAAAAGAATAAAGACCAAAGTGAGTAGAAGAAAAGAAATAATAAAGATCAGAGTGAAAATAAATGAAATGGAGTCTAAAAAACAAAGAAAAGATCAATGAAATCAACAGCTGTTTCTTCGAAAGGATAAACAAAATTGATAACTTTTAGCCAGACTCATCAAGAAAAAAAGAGAGATCCCAAATAAATAAGAAATAAAAGAGAGAGAAGTGATAACCAACACCACAGAAATACAAAGGATTATAAGAAAATACTACAAAAAATTATGTCCCAACAAATTGAACAATCTAGAAGAAATGGACAAATTCCTAGAGCTATACAATCTTTGAAGACTGGTTCAGGAAGAAAAAGAAAATCTGAACAGACCAATAACTACTAATAAAATTGAATCAGTAATCAAAACACTCCCAACAAACAAAAGCCCTGGACTAGGTATCTTCATAAGTGGATTTTACCAAACATTCAGGTAAGAATTAATACCTATTCCTTTCAAACTATTCCAAAATTTGAAGAGAAGGGAGACTCCCAAACTCATTTTAAAATGCCAGCAATACCTTGATACCAAAACCAGACAAAGACATTACAAAAAAAGAAAATTATACACCAATACCCCCAATGAACATAGATGCAAAAATCTTCAACAAAATATTAGCAAACCAAATTCAGCAATACATTAAAAAGATTATACACCATGATCAAGTGGGATTTATTCCTAGGATGCAACTTTGGTTCAATATCTACAAATCAATTAACTTGATACATCACATAAAGTAATGGATAAAAACTATATGATAATATCAAAAGATGCAGAAAAAGAATTTGACAAAATCTAATATCCATTTATGACCAAAACTCTCAGCACAGTGGGGACAGAAGGAACATACCTCAACATAGTAAAGGCTACAGATGACAAACCCACAGCTAAAATCATACTCAACGGTGAAAAGCTAAAAGCCTTTTTTTAAGATCTGGAACAAGACAGCAATATCTACTTTTACCACTTTTGTTCAACATAGTATTGGAAATCCTAGCCACGACAATCAGACAAGAAAAAGAAATAAAAGGTAACATAATATACATTCTTATACTGGAAATAAAGAAGTAAAACTGTCATTTGCAGTTGACATGACACTATATGAGAAAACCATAAAGATTCCACCCCAAAAAACTATTAGAACTCATAATTGACTTCAGTAAAGTAGCAGGATAAAAAAATTAGTATTCAGAAACCAGTTGCATTTTTATACACCAATAATTAACTATCAGAAAGAGAAATTAAGAAAACAATCCAATTTACAATTGTATCAAAAGAATAAACTACTACTAACAGAACTAAAGGGAGACACAGACCAAAACACTATCATAGTAGCAGACCTAAAATATCCCACTGTGGGATATGGACAGATCATCCAAACAGAAAATCACATTAGACCAACTGGACATAATTGACATTTACAGAGTCTTTCATCCCAAAACAGCTGCTTATACATTCTTCTCTAGTGTACACAGAACATTCTCAAGGACTGACCACATACTGGTACACAGAGATAGCCTCAACAAATATGAGGGTTGAAATCATACCAACTATATTCTCTGATCATGCTTTAAAGCTAGAGATAGACTATAAAAAGAAACCAGGAAGAACCACAAATATATGGAAATTAAACAATATGCTACTGAAGAATACCTAGGTCAAAGAAGAAATAAAAAGAGAGATCCAGAGATATATAGAAACGATTGATAATGATAGTACAACATATCAAAACTATCGGGACACACCAAAAGCTGTAATAAGAGGAAAGTCCATATTATTACAAGCCTATCTCAAAAAACAACAAGCCCAAATAAACAACCTAATACTTCATCTTAAAAAACTAGAAAAGGAAGAACAAGTCAAGCCTAAAATCAGCGGAAGGAAAAAAAAAAAATCAAAATTAGAGCAGAATTAAATGAAATTGAAAACGAACAATAAGTAGAAAAACGTAACAAAGAGCTGGTTCTTTGAGAAGTTTAATAAAATTGACAAACCCCTGGCTAGACTCACTAAAGAAAAAAGAGAAAAGACACAAATAAAATCAGGGATGAAAGAGGACAAATTATGACAGACACCACAGAAATACAAAGGATCATACAAGAATACTATAAAAAAGTATACGACACCAAATTTAATAACCTAGAAATAATGGACAAGTACTTAGATACAACCATCCTAGACTGAATCAAGAACTAGAAAATCTAAATAGACCTATCAGCAGCATAGAAATTGAAACAATCATCAAAAATCCACCGAAAAGTAAAAGTCCAGGACTAGATGGCTTCACCAGTCAATTCTACCAAATATTCAAAGATTTAATACCTATTATCCTCAAACTCTTCCAAAAAATCGAAGAGGAGGCAATACTTCCCAACACCTGTTGAGGCCAGTATATTACCCTGATACCAAAATATGGTGACGATAACACACAAAAAGAAAACTACAGACCAATATCTCTCATGAACACAGATGCAAATATCCTAAATAAGATACTAGCAAACCAAATACAGCAACACATTAAAAAGATTATACACCATGATCAAGTGGGCTTCAACTCAGAGGCATAGGGATGGTTCGACATATGCAAATTGATTAATGTGATACACCACATAAACAAATTAAAAAATAAGAATTATATGATCGTATTAATAGATGGAGAAAAAGCCTTCAACAAGATACAGCATCCATTTGTGATCAAAACACTTAACAAAATCGGTACAGAAGGAAAGTGCCTTAACATAAGAAAGGCCATATATGACAAACCCTCAGCCAACATTATATCTAATGGTGAAAAACTAAAAACCTTCCCTCTAAGATCAGGAACAAGGCAATGCTGTCCACTATCGCCACTCTTGCTCAGTATAACGTTGGAGGTCCTCGTTAGTGTAATCAGGCAAGAGAAAGATATAAAAGGCATCCAAATAGGAAATGAAGAAGTCAAACTGTCACTATTTGTGGATGACATGATTCTCTATATAGAAAACCCTAAAGACTTCTAAAGAACTACTAAAAACAGTAAGCAAATACAGTAAAGTTTCTGGATATAAAATGATGTTCAAAAATCCACAGTGTTCCTATACTCTAATAATGAAGTGTCAGAAAAAGAAATGGAAAAAATAATTTATTTTGCAATTGCAACGAAAAGAATAAAATAAATTCCTAGGAATAAATTTAATGAAACATGTGAAGGACCTATATAATGAAAACTATAAGACCCTATTAAAAGAAATCAAAGAAGAAGAATATACAAAGAAATGGAAAGTAATTCCGTGTTCTTGGATTGGAAGAATCAACATAGTTAAAATGACCTTACTATCTAAAGCATTATACAGATTTCATGCAAACCCCATCAAAATCCCATCATCATTTTGTAAAGAAATAGAACAAAAAATCATCAGATTTGTATGTAAGCACAAAAGACCCCAAACTGCCAAAGCTATCCTCAGAAAAAAGAACGAGGCTGGAGGCATAACTCTGCCCAACTTCAAATTATGCTATGAAGTGACAATAATCAAAATGGCATGGTATTGGCAGAAAAAAACACACAGACCAGTGGAAAGAATCGACAGTCCAGAAAGAAACCCATGTTTATGTGGGCAAATAATTTTCGACAAAAGAGCCAAAAAGAAAAGAAAGCCTCTTCAATAAATGGTGCTGGGAAAACTGAGAAGCAATCAGCAAAAGAATGAAACTAGACTGTTGTCTATCACCACACACCAAAATTAACTCAGAATGGATTAAGGACCTGAATATAAGACCTGAAACAATAAAGTGCATAGAAGAAAACAGAAGAACTAAACTCATGGTCCTTGGACTTAAAGAAGATTTTATGAGTTTGACCTCAAAGGCAAGGGAAATAAAAGCAAAAATAAATGAATGAGACTATATCAAACTAAAAAGCTCTGCACAGCAAAAGAAACTATCAACAGGTAAAGAGATGACCATCTGAATGGGAAAATATATTTGCAAGCAATGCCTCTGATAAGGGCCTAATATCCAAAATATACAAAGAACTCATACAACTCAATAACAACAAAAAAATGATCCAATCAAAAAATGGGCAGAGGATCTCAACAGACAGTTCTCTCAAGAAGATATACAAATGGCCAACATATGAAAAGATGCTCAACATTGCTAGCTATTACGGAAATGCAAATCGAAACCACAATGAGATACCATCTCACACCTGTTAGAATAGCTGTTATCAACAAGACAAGTATTAACAAATGTTGGAGAAGATGCAGAGAAAAAAAAGCCCTCATACACTGCTGGTGGGACTGCAAATTGGTACCCTCAGGCACTGTTGGTGAGACTGTAAATTGGTGCAGCCACTATGGAAAACAGTATGGAGTTTCCTCATAAAATTAAAAACAGACCCACCATAAGACCCAGCAATTCCATTTGTGGATTTTTATCCAAAGAATAATAAACACTAATTAGGAAATGTATATGCAGCACAATGTTTATTACAGAATTATTACAATAGCCAAGATATGGAAGCAACCTAAGATGAAAGAATAAAGATGTGGTACATATATACAATAACTATTACTCAGCAAAAAGACTGAAATCTTGCCATTTGTATTACGTACGCTAAATGAAATAAATCAGAGTAAGACAAATACCATGATTTCACTTATTTGTGGAATCTAAGAAACAAAGTAAAAAAATACAAAAACAAACTCATAGAGAACAAATTGGTGGCCGCCAGATGGGAAGGGGTCTACTGGGATGGGTGAAAAAGGTAAAATGGATTAAGATGTACAAATTGACAGTTACTAAAATAGTCACAGGGATATAAAGTACATCAAAGGGAATATAGACAATAATATTGGAATAACTATGTATGGAGTCAGATGGGTAATAGATTAATTCATAAGGTATATAAAAGTCCAATCACTATGTTGTACATCTGAAACTAATATGACTGTCACCTGTAAATGAAAAATAAATTTAAGAATCACACACACATATACACATACATACACACACATAAGAGAACATTTCCATTTCTCTCCCCATAAACTATAGTTGCTTGTACATTTTCCTAAATTTATTGAGAATGTGAGAATTATTTATAACACATATATATAAAAAGATTCTTTTCAGAGAATCTCAGCATCTTCAAAAAAGCAAATCGTACTCCTCTTTGAATGAGATTTAACAACTGTTAAGTTTCATAAATGAAACCACATTGAAAAACCACTTGCTTTGGACAGGCTAGTAATCATTTCAAAACCACCCATCCATATTTCAGATGAGGAAGGCTTGTATTAAATTCAAGTCTTGCTTTCCCTCTTAAGTATTTACTGTGTAAAACACCTTCTATCTAAATATGGCTAGAGTAGGAATGTGATGAGTTAGCCTTCAATAGCTACTAGTTACCAGGCCTTGGGCAGGTCACTTGGCCTTGCAGACCTCAGCTTTTTCCTTCCTGACAAGAGATAGACATTTGGTAGAAACAGCTTCCCCAACCAGAACTTAAAGTCCAAAACAACAGAGGTGTTTTGTTTTCTCTCTACTATTATATTCTCTACTGTATACCTAGAACAGCACCTAGGACATGGTAGAAGCTCAGCAAATGTTTGTTAAATGTCTATTAATAAAGCCTGACCTCACAGAGTTGCAATGATTAATAAATAGAATTGAAAGTAGTTTCCAAACTAAAAGGAATCACAGAATAAAGAATTATTATTTTTATTAGTGATGTACCTCAAAGAAAAGCTGTTTTTAATGTCAGCATTAAAGAGAATTAGAACAGCAAAACCTAAATGGAATTAATCTTCTATGCCTCTATGATCCCAGGCACTTTGCTCTTCTCTCCATCAGTACGTTTTCTTATGGCTAACACCATTTTCTGAACGCTCTGAATTCTTAGGACAACTCAATAAAGCAGGTACTAGAAGGAGACCCATTTTAAACATGAGGGAAGTGAAGCTTGGAGATGAAGAAACTTATTGGAGGCTGCATGGGTCTCTAAGCAGCAGACATTATTCCAGTTTCAGTCTGACTTCTCATACAGACAGTTGTATGCAACAGCAGGCTGCACAGCCTCTTTCCCAACACCATGATAAATAACTTGACACCCCACTGAATTCTGCATTACAGTTAGTGGAATTGGTCAAATATCCGGATTTTGAAAAACACTGATTGTAAACATATCTTGTTTGGAAAACAGTTTCTATCAAGTGCCAGAGAGAGAACACATAACTTTGATTCAGTATTTCCCATTTGGGAATTTATTCCAAGGAAAGAAAAGGCTGTATACTCACTCAATAATAGTCACTCACTGCACGATTTAAGAGGAAGAACACTGGATACATGGAAAGGTTCCATAATGGAGTAGTTAAGTAAAACTCTAAATATATAATCAATATTTTAAAAACTGTAAATATTCGGAACTATGTAAAAGTGCTGTTAGTGAATAAGAGCAGCATAGAGTCTCTAATCAAAACTGTGTAATAATGGTACAGCCCAGGACAGGGCAAGAATACAGACAAGGGTATGTATGACTCAGTGGGTTTCATAATGTGGGATTAATTTTTATTTGTGCATCTAAATTTTTTTAACTTTAGAAATCACGCTTCCTCATGTCCCAAATTCCCATACCGCATTTCTTTTGTTTCTTACAAAAAGCTAAACACCCAAACTGCTTCAACATTAAAATGAAGGAAAATCTGTCATTAATGTAATATATTGGGGAAAAACGTTTTAAAGCAGAATATCTAAAAATTACATCGAAGTCTTCCCTCAACCTCTGCTGGGTGAACTCTTGAGTGGCATAAAAACATCGTTTGGGGGTGGTATAGAAATGTCCGCGATTAGCAAGGCCAGTCAAATTAAAATTAGAGGCCCTGTCGGATGGGGAATCGGTGATGACAGAGTTTGAGGCTTGTTTAGTTGCCCAGCCGTAGGTCCCATAATCAGGGCTTAACATCGGCGCCAGAAGAGGGGTAGCCCCCAGGCCTCGCGCCAGGCCCAGGCCCCGCGGACCCGGACAGGAGAGGAGGGAGGGAGGAAGCAGCGGCGGTGGCGAGGCCGAGGGTCTCCGGGCTGCATTCCCTAGCCGCCGCCCTGAGACCGCGACCCGTCCACCAGCCGGCGCCGAGGGACTCCCCGCCCCTTGCACCTGCGTCCCCAATGCGGAGCCCGCTGGTCCACGCCGCCACTCGTTGCTGGCCCCCGCCCGCCTACCTGGCCCCGACCCCAGCCCTGGCCCCGTCGCAGCCTCGGCTGTTGAAGGAAGAAAGGACCGGGTCTCCAGGCGACGTCTCTTAAGAGCAAAATGGCGACTCCATGCGCAAGTAGGACGTCTGCAGAGACTGCGAGGCCTGTGGGCGGGGCCGCAAGCGAGGCAGGGGGCGGGGCCAGGAGCTGGAACGGCTGAGGCACCTGGCTCCGGGCTGTGGGCGTGGCCCGCCGGGAGAAAGGAAAGGCGCTTTCTGGCCTGGCCTGAGAGGGGGCACAGGCTAGCGCAAGGGGTGGGGAGATGGGCGGGGCCGTGCCTCATTGCCCGCGATGCTGCTAACCCCACGACAGCTGTGAAAGCGAAAGGCAGGTTTCAAGGAATTTGAGTGTGCACTGAGTATGATGTTTGGAATTACAAATGTCTGGGTTCAAGTTTTCAGTGGCCTGTAACCTTGGGCACAGTCACTTCTCTCTGAGACTCTATTTCCTCACTTGAAAAATAGATATGATAGTACCACCCATCTCATAGGGTGGTTGTGCCGATTAAATGAGGTAACACCTGCAGAGCTTTCAGCAGTTCCTGGCATATAATAAACGCTCAGTTATTATTATTGTTTACTTTATTGCCCTTTCTTCTTTTATTATAAAGGAATTGTGCTTTTGATATCTATTGCATGAATTCTTTATAATTTAAGTATGTTTACTCTTTATTATATTTGTAACATAATAATAGCAAACACATATGTAGCACTTACCCTGTGTCAGGCCAGGTTCTCTTAAGTGCTTACCATCTGTTAAGCGTAACAAGAGTATGAGGCAGGTATTATTGTTATTTCCATTTTAATAGTTGTGAGAATTGAGACACCGACGTTAAATAACTTGCCCAATGACAAAGTGGACAAGAATTTCAATCCAGACTGCCTGCACCAACGTCTGTACTAGGCTAACCCCTATACTGCACTGCAACTCCGATTCTGTTTTTGATTTTTCACAAGAGTGAGGTATGACGTAATTCATCTGTGGTTGTGCAGCTAGCTAGAAGCAGCCAGTCCTCAAAGTCCAACCTTGTGCTTCCTTATTTTACAGTTGAGGAATACAAGCATCTCAATTCATGAATTATAGTTTAGGTGATACGTCAAGAAATGAAGTCATTTAAGATATTTCCTTTGCCTAATAACTATATAGGAACACACCTCTGCAAAGAAATAGGCCTCCGAGCCCACTGATAAATTCGCGTGACAAAATTGAATCCCTCCCAGCGGAATTTTGTTGGGTTTACTTCACTTCTACGCTCTGATCTAACTCCGGACCCACCCCACCTACCCGCTTTGCTGGCTTTGGCTCCACAATGCACACATGTAAGCATGTGATTGTATCTGACCAATCAGAGGAACTCATCCCTTTCAGCTCGCTGATTCCCTCCAAGGAGCCAATCAAAGCATACAAGACACAGTCTCCCGCAGAGTATAGAGCTGTGCCTTAGAGGCTTGCTCTTCTGCAGCGCCTGTCAGCATACCAGGAGGGGAACCGCAGAGAGATGCTGAGACAGGGAGAGGGAAAGATATAGATGGGCCCAGTTGAATTTAAGCTTGAAGTCAGTAGGTCCCTGGAGTTTTCAATTACGGGAGCCAGTAAAGTCCTCCCCTCAACTCTCTGAAGCCACTGTGAATTGTGTTTCTATCATTGGCCAGTTCTCTCCCTTCTCATTGTTCTTTCTCACCAGCCTGGTCCTCCATTCCTGAACTATAGGGCCCTGGCACATACCGTGCCTACCTCTAGAAATGCACTCCCTCCTGCAGTCCTCTCCCCCATTAACTCCTACTTAAACTACTCTCAGCTGAATCGTCATCTTCAAGTCTTCCTTAAATCACTCCCACCCTCCCCCAAGAAACCTATTTCCTGTACTTTTCCTTCATTAAGCTTATTATGGTTGCTAATTATTGCTATTTATGTATTTATTTGGATGATTGTTTTATAAATATCTTCATTGACTACAAGCCCCATGCAAGCAGGCCCTTTGTCTATTCTGCTGATCACTGTTTCCCAATACCCAGCACCTTGCCTGGCACGAGTATGATACTCAAGAAATGTCTGTAAAATTAGGGATCTCGGAATTACCCCCTCCAAGCACAGAATTATTCAGGCATACCTCGTTTTACTGTGCTTCACTTTATTGTGCTTTAAAGATATTGCTTTTCTTTTTTTACAAATTAAAGGTTGGTGGCAACGCTGCATAGAGCAAATCTATCTGTGCCATTTTCCCAACACCATTTGCTCATTTTGTGTCTCTGTGCCATATTTTATTAATTCTCACAAATTCTAACTTTTTCATTATTATTATATTTGTTATGGTCATCTGTGATCAATGACCTTTGATATTACTATTATATTGTTTTGTGGCACCAGGATCCATGCCCATATAAGATGGCAAATTTAGTTGATAAACATTGTGTGTGTTCTGACTGCTTCACCATCCAGCCATTTTCTCTCTCATCTTGAGCCTCCTTATTCCCTGAGACACAACAACATTGAAATTAGGCCTTACGATGGCTTCTAGGTGTTCAAGTAAAAGAAGAGTCGTACATCTCTCACTTTAAATCAAAAGCTTAAATATTTGCTTAGGGAGGAAAGCATGTTGAAAGTCAAGACAGGCCAAAAGTTTGGCCTTTTGCACAAAGCAGTTAGTCGAGTTGTGACTGCAAAGGAAAAGTTCTTGAAGTAAATTAAAAGTGCTACTCCAGTGAACATAAAAATAATAAGAAAGTGAAACAGCCTCATTGCTGATGTGGAGAAAGTTTTAGTGGTCGGGATAGATGATCACCAGCCACAACATCCTCTTAAGCCAAAACCTAATCCAGAGCAAAGCCCTAACTCTCTTCAATTTTGTGAAGGCTGAGAGAGGTGAAGAAGCTGCAGAAGAAAAGTTGGAAGCTAGCAGAGTTTGGTTCATAAGGTTTAAGGAAAGTCGGCGTCTCCATAACATAGAAGTGCAAGGTGAAGCAGTAAATGCTGATGTAGAAGCTGCAGCAAGTTATCCAGAAGATCTAGCTAAGATGAAGGTGGCTACACTAAACAACATATTTTCAATGTAGACAGAACAGCCTTATATTGGAACAAGATGCTATCTAGGATTTTCTTAGCTAGAGAGAAGAAGTCAATGCCTGGCTTCAAAGCTCCAAATGAAAGGCTAACTCTCTTGTTAGGGGTTAATATAGCTTGTGACTTTAAGTTGAAGCCAGTGCTCATTTATCATTTCAAAAATCTTAGAGCCCTTAAGAATTATGCTAAATCTGTTCTGCTTGTACTCTGTAAATGGAACAAAGCCTGGATGACAGTACAACTATTTAAAACATGGTTTTCTGAATATATTAAGCTCATTGTTGAAATCTACTACTCAAAAAGGTTTCTTTCAAAATATTATTACTCACTGACAATGCACCTGGTCACCAAGAGCTCTGATGGGTATGTACAACAAGATCGATGTTTTCATGCCTTCTAACACATCATCCACTCCGCAGTCCATGGATTGAGGAGTAGTTTTGACTTTTAAGTCTTATTATTGAAAAAAATACATTTCATAAGACTATAGCTACCATACATAGTGATTCCTCTCATGGATCTGAGCAAAGTAAATCGAAAACATTCTAGAAAGGATTCACCATTCTTGATGTCATTAAGAACATTCATAATGCATGGGAAGAAGTTGAAATATCAACACTAATAGGAGTTTAAAAGAAATTGATTCCAACTCTGATGAATGACTTTGAGGGATTCAAGAGTCCAGTGGAAGGAGTAACTGCAGACGTGGTGGAAATGCCAAGAGAACTAGAATTAGAAGTAGAATCTGAAAATATAACTGAATTGCTGCAATCTGATAATAAAACTTTAACAAATGAGGAGTTATTTCCTATGGATGAGGAAAGTGGTTTCTTGAGATGGAATATACTCCTGGTGAAGATTGTTTAAAGGATTTATACTATTACATAAACATGGTTGATATAACAACAGCAGGATTTGAGAAGACTAACTCCAATTTTGAAAGAAGTTCTATTGTGGGTAAAATGCTATCAAATAGCATCACCTGCTACAGAGAAAGAATTTGTGTAAAGAAGAGTCAATCAACGCATCAAACTTCATAGTCACCTTATTTTAAGATGTTACCACAGCTACCTCAACCTTCATTAATCACCACCCTCCCTGACCAGTCAGTAGCCATCAACATGGAGGCAAGACCCTCCACCAGCAAAAAAGAACAAAAACTGTGACTCATTGAAGGCTCGGATGATGGTTAGTATTTTTCAGCAATAAAGTATTTTTAAATTACAACATATACATTGTTTTTTAGACATAATGCTCTTGCACTCTTAATAGTCTACAAGATAATGTGACCATAACTTTTATATGCCCTGGGACACCAAAAAATTTGTGTGACTCACTTTATTGTGATATTCACTTTATTGCGGTGGTCTGGGACCCAAGCCACAATATCTCCAAGGTATGCCTGTATAGTATTTACACCACACAGAGACAATATTTCTAAAATTTTATAAATTGGTTCTAGTGATCCAGTATGAGCTAGCTCCTGCATATCACTGCTTCCAGGGTTTTGCGGAAAAATGGCTGGTTCTTCATCAGTTTCTCCTCTCTGCAGACGGTTAGCTTGTAATTTCCTTTGTTTTCTTATATCAGATACCACTTTTCCACCCACCTTCCATTCTCCAAAGATTCTTTTGAAATCTGTCTTAATCTGATGTCTCATTTCCCATTCTCCTTATCCATGCGATTAAGGCCATGGAAGTAAGCCGTGATGGACATCCAGTCCAGACAACGCACCAATGACTGCAGCCCCAGCCACCACCCACCTGCAACTGTATTTGAGATCCCAAATGAGAACCGCCCAACTGAGCCAGTCAAACCACAGAAAATTGAGAGATGATAATAAAATTTTGTTATAAGGCACTGAGTTTGAAGATGTTTTGTTACACAGGTATGAGCAAGAAAGAAGCAGACCGGGATTTAAAGCCTGTGGTCAGTTCCATTCCAATGCAGTTTTTGGTTAGTCTGTTGCTACGCTCGATAATCCCTTGCCTATTTTCAGTTTTCAAACTCTTTGCATAATATGGAAGTGTTCAGCTTGCCTGCACTGCATCATTGACCATATTCAAGGGCCAAACCGCTGCACTTAGAATATGAATTATGATGCCCAAGCTAAAGACATTTCCCTTCAATATTTTCTTTAAAGGAAGGAGAAGAATCTTTCCTATAGTTTTATAGTAAAGATTATAGTTTTCAGCAGGGTATGACAGAAAATACAGACTTCTCCTTCATACGATTGTTGAAATAAAAATGCAAGGACTTGACTGTCAGTCGTTAAAAACAGGGTCTGAATCCTGCCTCCTCATTGAAGAAATGACCTGAGATAGATCCCTTCACCTAAAAATTGGGCACTAAGATTAGCAGCCCTATGGAGATTTGGGATGGGGAATGTGTTTTTTGTGGAGTTCATGAGTAAGAGGCTAACTAAGGAAGCTGTTTTGCAGCTGCATCTTCACCCTCACATATCTGGCCATCAGGAATGAATAAACAAGACTTTGGTTTTCTCCTAGGTGGAGGAGAATAGCAGCTTGTCTGGCCGTGGGAGGCTGCAGAGGCCAGGGGCCCGGTTACTAGTCAAGGGGAACTTTGACGTTTCCATCATTGAATCCTTTCTCTCATCCTCTGGATTTTCTCCTTTTTCTATTTCCCCCTGAAAAGAAAAGAGCCAGATTGTCCTTTGCCATTATTAATATTTACATGTTGTAAAAAATTAAACAAAGAAAAAATTAAAGAGATATTTGCCATTATCTCACCATGGAGAGATAACCACTCTTGCCATTTTTTAACCTCTCTTTTTAATTTTTTGCAACATAGTTTCATATTAATGAACTTAGGTCAGTACCATGAACTAAAGAGTACAGACTTGGGAACCAGACGGCCTGCATCCAAATTTCTTCTCCTCTCCTGACCAGCCATGTGACTTTGAGCAAGTTCCTTTTCCTCTCCACTGCTACTTCCACAACTATAAGATGGAAATGACTACAGCAGCTACTTGTAAGGCTGTCATGATGACAGAGTGAGTTATTACCAGTCACACAGCTGCCAACCACTTTCTGTTAGCTATACTTATTATGAACTGTTTTTATATGAATGGACCATGACTTTTTTGTTTTACATGTGAAAAATAAATTAAATATATAGGAAATAGTATAATGAACCTCCAGGTAACCATGATTCGGCTTAAGCATTATCGCTTCACCCAGACCTCGTATTATTTATCTATGGATGTTTCAGAATGCATTTCTAAATTTTAAGATCCTTTTTTTTTTTTTTTAAATGCCTACAACACCTGGTCTTCCTAGGTGATCTCCCATCCAAATACTAACCAGGCCTGACCCTGCTTAGCTTCCGAGATCAGACAGGGTGATCTAAATTTTAAGATTCTTAAAAAGACATAACCACAATATCATTATTATCACATAATTCCTTAATATCAAATATCTAATAAATATAGGAACTTTACTGATTGACTTGTAAAGTTGTTTTGTTGTTTTGTTGGTTTCCTTTTATCAGTTGGTTCAAGTCAGTATGCACACCAAGTTTCTTTAGAGGCTTCCCTTCTTTTTTTCCCTTGTAGTTTATTTGTTGAGGAAACCAAATCATGTGTCCCGAGGATCCTCCATATATTGAATTTGCTGAATTCATCCTCCTGATGTCATAAACATGGTCCTCTGTCTCCTACATTGCTTGCGAGCTGGTAGTTAAACCTTGAGGTTTGATCCAATTCAGATTCAGCATTAGGACAAGAATATTTTATAGATGGTGTTGAGAACTTCTACCAGAAAGCATGCAGTGTCTGGTTGTCTCTTGTTTTGTGATGTTAGCAACTTCACTTACTAATACCTGCTCATCCAAAGTGTCTCAGGTTTATGCTTTGATGTGTAGCATTTGTGTTACTCCAAGTTTTGGACCATGACATTTTTAACCAATCTCTAATTCTGGACACTTTGTACTAATTTATACAACCTGTCTTTGCACCTTTGATAAGTATTTTCTCACATTAAATTTCTAGAAGTAAACTTATTTGGTCAAATGGTATGCCTTTTAAAATCGTGTCTCCCAGATATTTTGTACCAATTTACATTCTCACCAGGTAAGTGAAGAGTGCCCATTTCTCCTCATCCTCACCAACACCAGGCACTATCCATTTTTTAACACGGCCAGGTGGACAGTTAATGTTTCTTGGGCTTTTTCTTTTTCACCATGTAAATTTTGCTTTAATCATAGGAAACAGTGAAATTTGCAGTTGGCCAAATAGAAGTTAATAGATTTTCTTTTTCCTATTAGTTTTAAAAGAGCACGAATTAAATGCAATCCTATTAAATATCTTGAAATAAATTTTGAAACTTAAAGTACATTGCTTTTAGGAATATCTTCACTAAGAGTGTTTACAACTTAGATTGTTTAAACATACAAATATAGAAAATGATCTTTGTCTCATTGTCTTTGTGTTTTGTCTCTTACCGCTCATTAGACAGAACTCTTTCCTCAATAAAGTCTAATAGAAAACAATGGTTATTTTTTCATTTTGCCTTGAGACAACTCTGATTTATTACACATTCACTTAAATGTTCACTGTCCTGTTAGAGCAATTTCCCATGCACTTCAGTGAAATTGATTAGTTTGACTACACCATTCTTATGTTGATATATTCCTATTATATTCTCATATTGATATATTCCTATTATATTCTCATATTGATATATGTTTTCTATATTTATATATATTAATCAAATGGGTCTATAAAATGATTTATTTACCTTTTGCATTCTTCATATTTTCCTCTGAGAATTACAATGTACAGTAAAATTCTTTAGGTTCTAATAATGGGCCTTAAGAAAAACTTGATTTTGTATAATGAATTCAACATTTTTTTAAAAGACAAAAACCTAAAAAGCCTGCTTCATATTTATGTGGTTAAACTAGTTTCAGGAAAATAATTAAAGATGAAATTTGAAAGTTTTAAATATATAATTGAATACTGCTTATTTGAAGAATATTTAGAATCTTATTTTTTCCTCCATGACAAAATTATTCTTGTTTTAAAAAATTTATTTTTCAATTGCAGTTGACATACAATATTATATTAGTTTCAGGTGTACAACATAGTGATTAGACATTTATATAACTTACAAAGTGATCACTCTGATAAGTCTAGTACCCCTCTGACACCACATGGTTATTACAATATTATTGACTATATTCCCTATGATGTATGTTACATCCCTGTGATTATTTTTATAACTAGCAATTTGTGCACCTTAATCCCTTTACTCCTAGGCTTTTAAAATTATTTGTCCACATCGAGCGGCCTGTAACTACTCTAGCCACCTTGCTAGCTGACTTTCTTCATCTCTATTCATTAACTCAACAAATATCGATTGAGTACTCAGTGCATACCAGGCCCAGTTAGAGAGCTGGACTACATCACAGGGTGACAAAGTACCTACCTCATGAGATGACTAAGGGACAGATGAGCCACTGCATGCTAAGCAGTTAGCAAAGTGCCTGCTTTAGTACCCAACAAACTATCCTGTGTACGTGAGATCTTTATAAATAAATATAAAATATACATTTTATAAATATAGAAATGATATTATTACTATATATGACATTTATTATCATTTTACATGTGATGATAATATTCTATATTATTGTGAACATTTTTAGCTATAAGAACTTAGAGATCATTTCTCTCTGACCCTCAGTTTTCTCATCCATAAATGGGCTAATGCTGCCTACCTCATGGCACTGTCAAAAGGACAGAATGAAACGACGTACTTATGGTGCCCGGGTGTAATAGAAGCCCCAGTGAGGTCAAGACAGCCCACACACAGGCCCCCACGGCAGCCTCCTCCTGCTGACAGCATCCAGCCAAGATCTGGGACCTTGAGCCTTTTGCTGACATTCTATTCTCTGCAGCTGTTCCCCTCAGCACTGTTGGCTGACACTGGGCTGAATCACTAGAGCATTCACCATGACCTTTTTTTCGTTTCCATTATTGGAAACTTTGGAATTGAGGGCTGATGATCCCCCTATAAGCTAACCATCAACTCAACTCTACTAGGCCTCTCACAGTTAACGAAATGCATCTTCCAGGCCTTCAGCTTAGAGTCACAAGAAATACTCCCCAAACCATATTTCCCTGGCTCACCTCTCTAAATCCCTCCCTGTAACTCTAGGATGAAGCATCTTGAGCTGGAGTGTTGGGGCCCACTGACTCCCTTCCTCACCTGCACTGCCACTGCCCCAGCTGGAAAGCCACTTTGCCAGAAACTTCTTCCCCTTCAGTAGAAGCCCTTCCCAGGGAAGCACCACATGGTAGTGCTGAGACTCTGGCCACTCATTCATATTTTGTATTTAGTTGAGATGGTAACAAACAGAAAGAACTTTTTTCCCCCATTCACGTTCTATCAGAAGTGTTTGTATTGTCAAACCTGCTAAAAATAAAGGAGTGGGTACTGATTGGTTTGCATAACTAAAAGTCCAAGGTAAAGTTTCTGGTAGAGCTGGATCCTGTGCTCAACTATCCCCATGGTTTTGTGGTTTTGTCTTTCTCTATCTTGAAGATCCCTCTGCTTTCTTCTTCAATAGTTTTTATTCTCAGACAAGCTATACCCATGTAGGAGCAACAGGGCTGCCAGACTTGCAGGCTCATATAAAACTTCATGCTTGTGGCGTCGGTAAGTACAAGGTCCTGGCTGGTCCAGATTCCTTCTCAATCTCTGATGAAGGACTCTAATGTCACACAGACATCACACATGCCCTCAGATCTCACATGTACATGCAGACATCATACAAACTCAAAGATCTCCCATGTGGATGGCACACACATTCATGCATTACATGTGCAATCACACATTGCACACCCACCTTACACAGATGTGACTCAATATTCACACAGATGTCTCACACACACTCAGATCTTTCCCACTTAGATATTACAGTCATGCAAATACCCACCTTCAGAGGGTTAACTCATTCAGATTTAATTTATATGTTACTTTTTTCAGGCACACACATACATCTTACATAAAGCTGGGAACTTTAAATCTGGTATGTAACCGAAGGAAGTACTCTCATTCTCCTAAAATAGTGCAGAGTCTTTGTAAGTATTAAATACATTAAAATTTTAAAAACCTGCTTATTATCAAAGACACAGACTGAAAAAAAAAAATTTACAATATGTATATCTAACAAAGGACTTATATCTAGAATATATAAAGCACTCTTGTAAGGTTCATTTCACACCAACTAGGTTAGCCATAATAAAAGTAATTAAAAAACAAAACAAAACAGAAAATAACAAGTATTGGTGAAGATGTGGAGAAATCAGAACTCTCATATATTGCTGGTGGGAATGTAAAATGGAGCAGTCACTCTAAAAAACAGTTTGGCAGTTCCTCAAAAAGTTAAACATAGAGTTACCATATGACTCATCATTTCCGCTCGCCGCTGCTAGGTGGTATCTACCCAAAAGAATTGAAAACAGATATCTAAACAAATATTCAGATGCAAATGTGAACATCAGCACTATTCTCAGTCACCAAAGGTGGAAAACAGCCAAATGTCCAATAGATAAACAAGGTGTGGTCTATGCATGCAAAAAATATTACTCATTCATAAAAAGGAAATATGACACATGCTACAACATGGATGGACCTCAGAAACATTATGCTAAGAGAAAGAAGCCAAACACAAAAGACTATGTATTATATGATTCTATTTACATTAAATATTTAGGATAGGTAAATCCATAGAGACAGAAAGCAGATTGGTGTTGCTAGATGCTAGGAGAAAGGAGGATGGGAAACAACTGCCTAATGGTTATGGAGTTTCATTTCGGAGTGATGAAAATATCTTGAAACTAAAGAGGGTGCTGGTTGCACAACATTATAAAAGTACTAAATGTTACTGAATTGTACACTCTAAAGTGGGTAACGATTAAATATACATTATTTGAATTTCACCTCAAAAAATCTGTAGGAAGAAGGCAAATAATCCAATTTGCAAAACCAGCAAATGATTTAGACAGATGCTTAAATAAAGAAGCTATATGTGTGGCAAAAAAAAGTATGTGAAAAATGCTCAATATCATTAGTCTTCAAAGAAATGTAAATTAAAGCTTCAATGATAGACCAGTATATATGCATGAATGGCTAAGTTTAAGACTGACAATGCCAAATGTTGATGAGGATATCAAGGAACTAAAACACTCACATATTGCTGGTAGGGATCTAAAATGCTACAATCACTTAGTTTGGAAGATTCTTATAAAGTTAAACATAAAGCTATTATAAGACCCAGCAATCCCACTCCTAATGAAAAAAAAAGTCTATCAAAAAACCTTGTAAATGAATATACATAGCAGCTTTATACATAGTCTCCCCAAACTGGAAACAACCCGTATGCCTTCAGCCAAGGAATAGGTACGATAGAATACTGCTTATGGATGAATGCCAAAAATATTATGTGAGTGAAAGGAGACAGACAAGAAAGACTACTTTCTGTATGATCCCTGCCACGGTCCAGCCACGACAGGATCCAGGAGGCCCCAAAGGTGGGCAAGGCGTCGGCGCGGGAGACAGTCGACTACACAACTCAGAGGCAGTGTGACACTGTTCCGTTTTATTGTGATTTGAGTACAACTTTTATACTTTTTATTTTCTCATTCGATTATACTTTGTAGTTAAGGTAGCAGGGAGTTAAATTTCTGTGGTTAGGCGAAGCAGAAAATCTTTTGAGTATATTATTATTAATGTTCATGATTAACTAGTACATTTTTCTCTCAATCATTAGAACAGAACTACCTGATGGAACAATCTAAACATTTAATTCTTATATCTATTACGTAAGATACAGTTTGATTTAAGTAAAGGTGATAGATAGATGTATTCATAACAGCAAGCATTGGCTTGTGGGCAGACATTGTTCTTCTTTCTGCCTGAAGAAATCTTTTAAATGCTATTTGATTTATGCTATATCTAAAGTTCAAGCTGAACCTTTCTCATAGCTGTTCAAAAGTTTCTTTGGTGCAGTAATGAGGAAAATATTTATAAAAATCAGTTTTACAAAGCTGCTTTCATAAGCTAAGTTTCTGTTCCTTTGTTTTTTAAGCACCAAGGAGGTCCTGACCTAGCCAGCCTTTCTATGAAACTTAAACTACTATAAGGCATATGAATTCCATCTTTATTCACTATACGTATACTATCTTTATTATAAGCTCCTGTATAAGGCAAAGGAAGATCAGGTAATCTTTTCATACTATTAGCCCCCCTAGGTGGATACCAGAGTTTTCCATTTATCCAGTAGGCTATAAAAGGAAGCCCTTCCATAGTAGGCACAGGCTTATGAGTAAATTTCTTATCCTTTACTAATTTCTCTACTAACTGCGTGGGAACAGGAGTATAAACTGGTTCCAGTAATTCAGCTTGTTATAATTTATTCATAACATCTTTAAGAGGCGTGTCAAAAGGAATTTCTCTTAATAATTGTTCAAATAAAGGGTTTACGCATTCTGGACACGTCAGGGTGACTAGAGCTGATTCCATACGCAGGGAATTTACTATGTTTTCCTCAGAGCCAATTTTGAGGAAATCCACTTGTACAGCGTTTATACTTACTAGAATTTGTGCTACCCAAATTCCTCCTGTTAATAGGATCGTTCCTAAGAAACCAATTATCCCTAAACACATGCCACGTCCTCATTCTTGACGATGCATTCCTTGAAGCCTCTGTCCCCATCTCCGGACCTTGTCACGCAGTAGGGTAGAAAGAGGATGCGGCAGATTCCACTTATAGGAAATTCTAGAAAAGATAAAACTAATCTATAATGACAAAAGGCAGATCAGTGGTTGCCTGACATCCACAAAGGAACAAAAAGGAACTTTTCACAATTACAGTAAAGTTCTATTGTGTCATATGGTGTGATAGTAGTCCATTAAATGATTATATTTTATTTTACATTACACATCTATAAAGTTTATTTTTAGAAACCTGTCTGGCCCTGAAGGGCAGATCCTTTGTCTTACATGCTGATCCCTGGGCACTTGTCTGTACCTGTTTCCCACCTCATGACCCCAAATTAGCCAAGTTTGTGCCTTGTCCATGCTGTTCTTGCTGCCTGGCATACTCTTCCCCTCCTTTCTCTGTTTGCTGAAATTCTGCCCCCACTGAGATCTAGCTCCGGAAACCTTCCTCATCCTATCCTCTTCCCCACCATGTGACTTTCACTTCTCTTTTGGCACTTTGAGGCATAACCTGGGGCCAGGCCACCCGTGGTGAGGCAGTGACCAGGGGAAGGAGAGGGAGGCCTGGGGAAAACAAAAAAGTTGGGGAGGCTAGAATGTGACAGACCCAGAGCTGGGGGCATGGACGGAAAGTACAGTAACCACCTCTTTAGCCTACAGTCCAGCAGGAAGGTAAGGGCAGAGTCATAGGCCTGGGAGGAGAGTGCAGGAACAGAGGAGGAGGCAGGCATGGGCCCAGATTTTGGGGTTCAGAACAGCAAAAATAAGGGCTCCTGTTGATTCAACCTTTGAGCTTGGGAACGCAACTGGGATGGTGTATCAGTTAGGATACAGTTGTGTATAACAGAAAACAAAATAAAAGTGGCTTACATAAGACAGAAGTGTATTTCTCTATGTATGACAGCTTCACAAACTCTCAGGGACTCAGGCTTATACATTAGCCTTCATTCTCGTGATTCAAAATGGCTGCCAGAGCTCTGGCCATTACAACTGCATTCTTGGCCAGCAGTTGAAGGACAAGTCCAAAGAAGGTCCTCTTCCTTTTAAGGAGACTTCCTAGAAGTCCCAACACCTCTACTTACATCTTGTCAAAATTTAGCCCCATGGCCACTGCCAGCAACAAAAGAAACTGGGAAATAAATTCTTTGCTGAGTTCATTGCTGTACCCAGAGAGCATTAGCAGTGGTTCTTAAATTTGAGTGAGCATCATACTCAAGCAGAGGGATTGTTAAAACACAGAATTCTGGGCCTGACCTCAGAGTTTCTGATTCAGTAAGACTGCGGTGGAATCTGAGAATCTGTATTTCTAACGAGTTACCATGGGAGGCCGATGCTGTCATCCAGCAGTCACACTTTGAGAACCACTAACTAGGAGCTCTGAGTCTAAGGAGGAAGAAGAGGGTAATGTTGGGGAGCTGCTAGCCATCTCCGTCACTGCTGGGGAGATGGCTCATGTCCTGTGAAGAACTGCTAACAGCATTAAGACCTCTCAAGATTTGACTTTGGAAGCTAACTCCAACATCCCCTACTATATTTAAAAAAACACACCCACATATTGCAGAAAGTGTAACTTTTTGCTAAAAATTAAAATTTGAAAGGATTTTTATGATTTTGCTTCTGAAATCATTTGTCCACAAGTAATTTACTGAACTTATGATTGATTTCTAAGTAATCTTCTTTCATCTTAATTTATAGAGAATCCTTGCAAAGAGAAAATCTAAGCCACATGTTTTCCATTGTCCTTAATATTTTATGGACATTAGGTTTAATGAAGAGGAAATTGAGGGTTTTGTGGGCATTTAATTAAAACTGATTAATATTGATTTTTGAAGGTTTTTAAAATTTGGGGGGGTGTAATTTTTAATAATTAAGTCTCAAATATAAATGAAGGCCTTCAGAACAGTCATAAATCCTGGGCTTGGTGCCAAAAGAGCTTGCCAAATAAAGCAGAGCTCTTCCTGGAAGGTAAAGGCATGGACCCTGCAGAGACTCCTCCACCTATGAATCATTGCATGACTGTACCATGGGAGGGAGCAGTTCGCGCAGACCAGAGGCCAAAGCCATAGCTGGGGCCAAGACAGAGGCTGCAGGGGAACAGTTTTCATCTCATCCTCAGGAAGCTGTTCAGAGCTGCCAACGAAAGGCCTGTCCTGTCTGGGAAGGTACCACTGTGGATGGCAATAAATATTTCTCTGTAGGTCCGGCTAGGCTGGGTTCTGTTGCAGTAACAAACGAACCTTGAATTATTATTGACTTGTACCAACAAGAATTCTTTCTCACATTTTGTACCCACTGCAGTCATCTGGGAGCTCCAATACTCATCACCTACACCTGATGGCCCAGCATGAAGAAGTAGCCCCTACATGGGACACTGCCCATGTAGGGGCTACTTCTTGGCAGAAGGAAAAGAGAATTTTGCTAATTATGCATGAACCTTTAATGCTTCTGCTGGGAAGCGACACGTGTCATTTTTTTTCACATCTGACAAAGACTTTCTCCTTGACCAAACTCTACTCAGACTCCTCTGAATTCTTTTTCAATTATGCCTTGACTTTTGGACTTCTGTGTCTGTCTCTGCAATGTCCACTTTTAGCAAGAATCCTGCTAAATCAGTTTAGCCAGAACCACCACCTTGATATCTGATCACCCTAGATATTTGATCAGATTCCCCCCACCACCCTTCAGGTCATATCTCATTACCCTGGCCTGCCTTCAGCAAGACTTCTGCTAGGTGGGTTTAGCCAGAACCCCCTTACCCTTGATGTTTCCTCTTAGTAAGTTTCTATCCACTGACCCCCACCTAACTCCTTGGCTATAAATTCCCACTTTTCCTTGTTGTATTTGGAATTGAGCTAATTTCTCACCCTACTGCAGGGCCCCATTGCAGTGGTCCCTACACTTACTACAACGGCCCCTCTTGAATAAAGCCTACCTTACAGTTTTTAAACAAGGATCAATATAAATAATTTTTAATACATCCATTGGCTAGAGGAAGTCAAGTGGCCAAGCTTGCTGTTAGTGAAGCAGGGAAGAGAGTTCTCCAGAAGGTGGCAGTGCATGCTTGTGAATAATAACATGATCCTCCACCATTTTGCTCTGAGAGGGAAATCAGGAAACAACTGTCTGGAAAGCAGACCCCACCGAGGCAGTTGTCTTGTCCCTTAGGTCTCACGCAACAAGATACTGGAGAGGGGAGAGGGGAAGTCACTTGCCTGAGGTCACGGAACCTGGAAGTGGCAGAGCCAGAAGCTCCTTCTCTCTAACCCCTCTTTAATCACTTCATTCACTGGTTCCTAGTGGAATTTGGTCATTTCTGGTTTACATACCAACTCCTCAAGCCAGTGTGGAAGGTCATCTGACTCAGCTTGGGGTGTGGGTTGGGAGGGGTAGAATTAGGTCACAAAATCTCTCTGTTGGGGCAGCTCGTTTGTATTAGACGAAGGTAACCTGCCTCAGATTTAAAAGGCATTTTATGTATGAATCTTGATCAGTTCCTCTTTTTAAAAATTATCTTTATCATGTATTTATGTGGAAAGAAATCTACAATGGCTTCTAATTTCCAGCCTAAGAAATCTAGTCTCAACTCATCATTCCCTCTTCTAGTTGTACTGAAAGGCAGTGCCAATTTCCCTTGAGGTATAGCAAGTGGGGTAATATTAGGAGGGGAACGATGTGTACTGGGGAAATGACTAGCAATAGCCATTAACGTTTATCACTGTGACATGTTCTTCTTACTGTCCCTCCTATGAACTCCTGCAATGATAACAACTCCTGGTTCAATATCATAAGTGTCCTCATGGGCACACCGATAAATTATATTTCCCAGTTTCCTTGCCATGAGACTGTATTACTGTGTTCCGAACAATGGGATGTGAGTGGTTTCCACTGCTTTGAGGCTTGGCCCATAAAAATCTCCCAATCTCACAATGTCAAAGAAAAACCAGAGCCGGACAGTAAAGTGGTAAAAACAGATTTTCCTTAGGAACTGTTGCAATAGCATAAAAGAGACCTCATTACAGGACTGGGCTCAACTCCAAATAATAAGGAGAAGTGGTAATTTACAGCCAAGCAGCAGGGTGGGGGCCAGTGGAAGGAAAATTATTAGGAGGAAACATCAGGGGTGATTAGGGATTCTGGGTAAACCTCCCAACTGAAGTCTTACTGAAGGTAGGCCAGGGTGATAGACATCACTTGAGGAGTGAAGAAGATGAGGAATTTGGTCATGTATCAAAGGTAATCAGATATGAAGGATGGGAAATTCTGGCTAAACTGACTTAGCAGAATTCTTGCTAAAACTGGGCTCTTCGAGGACATGTCCAAGGACAGAACCAAGTCCGGCTCAGAGGAGCATGACTAAAGTTTAGTCAAGGATAGAATCTCTGCCAACAATCTTCCATTTTTAAACATCAGCTATAAAGAATATTTTCAGGACAATTGAGGAAACTTGAAAATGGACTGGACGTGAGATGATATTTAGAATTTTAAATTTTCTTGCATGTGGTAATTAATGTCTTTTTAGTCCTTATTTTTAGGAAATGCATGCTTAAGTGTTTAGAGATGAAAATTTACTTCAAAACCACAGGAGTGAGTTCCAGGTTAGGGCTGACAATCAAACTCACCATATACAGTGGCTCATCTAGCACCTAATTCAATTAGAAAGGATATGGAACAAGGAGCACAGTAGCAGCTTAATAGAGAAATTGGATCCTCACATACAGATTTCCATGTCCTTAATTACTGCCAATGGGACATGTTCTAGTTGCAGGTAATTTCAGCAAAGGGAAGTCACTGGTGTTGGAGAAGGTCATCAAGAGGACATGACCAGGCAATCAGAGGCTTCTGAGTCCCTCCTCTGTCCTGGGAATGTACTTTCCACCCACCTTTCCCATAATGGGATTTGTGCCAAGGAAGCAGCCTTGAGAAAGTAAGGTGTTGTTGAAATAACCTGGACACTATACATGACTAGCCCCAATTAAGTTTTCTATATAAACTTTTAAGGTTCTGGCAGGTTTGGGGATCTATTCATCTTTCGGTGCTCAAGACAAGCTTCGTATGCAAGTTCCCTTGATTACTGAATCTGCCATCTACCAATCTGGAGTGGCCTGCCTCCTTCTTCCAGCTGTTCTGTCCTCTGTGCATGGGGCCAGTTTGTGAACCGACAATTGGTGAGCCAGCTAGAAGACCAAAGAAATGGGTCTTGGGAAAGAGGCATCTTTGGTGAAAATTCTGGGTTGGCCATAAACTTCTATGTGGGGAGGGGTGGCCCCTAGGTTAGATTTGTGCACACTTTCTTTAATGTGTTTGAGAAACTGCACAGAGCGCACTGTAGCAAAAAAAAGGGAAACAAATGACTGCCACGGTGAGCTGGCCTCTACTGTGGGCAGTTTGGCTGACCAATGATGCTTTCTCACCGTGGATCAACATACTGTGCTGATGAGAACACCAAGCCCCATCATGCCTGGGAAGGCATTATCTACTGAAATGTCTCACCAGGATGGGTGAGTTACTTTACACTCTGGGCAAGGGGGAACTACTCAGTCTCCACTGGGATCCCGTTGCCCTGTTGCAAGCAGACCTGTTAAAACTCATTATACTTAGAATGGAACATATGCCATTGAAAGGGAAGAAGGTGGGGATCCTGGTCTGGCATATCCTGTCCATCTCCTCACGCTTGACAGTGCTGGCTCCTGCAGCCAACATGTATGATATGTACAACCAGGTCAAGTCCTAAATCTGCCAACCTCCCTCGCCTCAAAGTCAGGTGTGCATGTTCTGCACTCTACTGGTACAATCATTTGGCTGTTGTTTTTGTCCCCTGCATTGCTTTGGAGTACATTATAGCACACATGAAAACCCTTACTAAATTCACTCAGCAAGCTTAAATGATAGCCAGCAAAGCCTGTCCTTATTGAACACTAATATGTCTCTAATATGAAAAGCTGTCCTCCAAAACAGGGTGGCCTTGGATATTATTACTTGCAAAGATACTACTGTGCCATTATCTAAACAGAACATTGAGCGTTCAGACCTAAGAGTCTGCTAATGTATTCTCTTTATTAATGTCCCTCTCAGTGCCTTTACTCTCAGTGTCTTTACTCTGTCTCTCTACTGTCCTCGTCTCTCTTGTCTCTGTCTCTCTGAATCTCTCTTAGGCTCTCTCACTCTCTGCCTCTGAGAGGAGATCATGCTCTGTCTATGGAGTGTTACCCTTTCTCTACTAAACTTTCCTTTCGACTCTAACTTTGGCATGTATTTGAATTCTTTCTACACTCTCCACCAAGGCATCCTCTTCTCTCAGTGTTCTACGTCAACATGAGGACACAAATGAATGCCCCAAGTGATCCAACCCCCAGCCTAAAGGACTTAATAAATCAGTGATTCAAATCATGCGGCTTATTTTGGGAATCATTGTCTTAATCTGCATGTTTGTATACTATTGCTGAGGTATCTGCCTCCTATACAGCCATATAACCACCAAAAATGAGCCACCTCCACACTAATGAAACCCCTTGCTTACTGCTCAGGGCACACTGTGGAAAAGGGGTGTATAAGATTGTAAGAGCAAGTCACAAGGGGTGGAGTGTTGGAGGAAGTCATCACTAGTTGACCATCAAGCTGGACCCCAGCAATTGGAGGCTTCTCAGCCCCTCCCTGTCTTTGGAATGTATATTCCACCCACTTTTCCCAAAATGGGAGCTCTTCCAAAGATGCAGCCTTAAGAGAGTAAGGTGTTGTTGAGACCATCCGAACTGAATACATGACTGAACCCACTTAAGGCCTCTATATAAAGCCTTAAAAAAATCTGGCAGCAGGTGCAGAGATCTACTCATCTTGTAGCCACCCAAGATGCTCCCTTGCTTACTGAACCTGCCACCTTCCAATCTGTAATAGTCTGCCTCTTTCTTCGGTCTCTGTCCTTCTTGTATAGGGGCCAGTTTATGAACCAACAACTGGCTCTGGGGTCTCCTGCTAGTTGAGTAGCTCTGTAAAAGTAAGTGGCTACTTCCCATTCTTAAGTAGAGCTACAGTCCATAAATGACAAGTTATACCAGGAATAACCCTGACAGCCCAGTACAGCAGGCCAAGGGACATTCTTGGGTCAATTTAACAGCACACAATAGGTCCTGCAGGAATCCTATCTAAATTCAGACCAAATAACAAATTGATAAGAATGGAGAAAGGATTCACAGTTCAGCTGTGAAAACTTTCCCTCTAGTCATGATGTCTGCAACTTCCTTAGAAGTGGTTTAACAAAAAAGCAAAAAAGACAAAAATATAAATAAGACAAAAGTCTGACAATTATTGAATTAGGAAGTGAGAAGGTGAATGTTTATAAAACTATTCTTCTAGTTCTTTTGTGGTCGAAAATTTTCATTACAGGAAATCGGGAGTAAAAAATCTAAAATGGAGGAATTCACCTCTTGCTTTTATTTCCTGTGTGGTTTATTGGTCAGTTAATTCTGCCTGTTTAAACCTCCCTGCTGTCAAGTCATAATATAGATTCCTCGTGTTTCATGGAGCACCTCTTGATCTCCTGACCATAGAACCAATCCAAGTGCTAATTCTTCTGGAAGCACATGCCATCAGACTCTTTCTGTTGACTTCTTTTGGTTGCAAAGCACATAAATACATCAAAAAATTGCCTTAAACAAAGCGGGGGAGGGGCAGAGAGCAATAGAAAGGAGAGAGGGGGAGGGAGGAGGGGAGGGAAGAAGGGAAGGAGGGAGGAAAGAAGGGAAACTTTTCCTATATAACTAAATAGTCCTAGAGTCTATTTCAGATAAGTTTTGACCCAGAGATCAAAAGATGAGATCCAGCCTCCATTTCTCTCTCCATCACTTGGCTAGTCTTCCTCGGTGTTGCTTCCATTTGCAGACAGGAGATTGGGTAGTGGTCAACAGCTTCTGGAGCTGTCTCTTTCTACAAGGACAGTCAGCAGAATTTGTCCTAGCATTCTAAGCAAAAGTTCCAAGACTTACTCTGATTGGCCAGGCTTAGTCACATGCCCACCTCTGAACCAATCACTCAAGCCAGGGTGTGTCACCATTGATTAACCTGCCCTGAATCATATGCTCCATATGGTAGAGAAAGCATGGGCACAGACCTGAGCAAAGGAGCAGAAGCTGAGTGTGGCTGAACTTTGGAGGATGGAGTTCAAGGCTTCTGTGAGAGATGAGAACAGAAAGGGAGGTGACTTAGCTGGTGACCTTGTCTCAACCCACTTCAGAGGACATTTGGGTCTTAGTTGGTTCTGAGGGCTTTTTTGTCCTGTAAGTCTTCAAAGAGATATTTCGGACACGAAAAGTGTTTGGCTGGTTGGTTAGATTTTTGTCTTTTCCTGAAAGCATTAGTGAACCAGCTTCCCTCATGCTCAGTTCTGCCCATGTCAGGAGCCCTCACTGGTTGGGTACTCTAGCTCACGGAGTGACCACGAAGGGGAGACGGAAAGGCAAGAAACCAGTCTCCAGTGTTTGGAGATTTTGTTTTGTTTCGTTAACTTGTCATTGAAGTGTAACATATACATGGAAAAGTGCATCTTAAGTGTTCATCTTAAAGGAATTTTGACAAACTGAAAAAACCAGCATCCATCTCAATAGATAGAATATGTCTATCTATCTATTCATGCCCCTTTCCAGCCACTCTTCCCCCCACCTCCACTCCCACTAAAATAAACACTCACCTGACTTATAGCAAGACCATGGACTGATCTTTTCTGTTTTGTCACTTATATACATGGAATCATACAGTATGTGCTGCTTTTGGCTTTTTCACTCAACATTCATTTGAGAGCTTCATCTTCGCAGTCGTGTGTAGGTATGTTTTTGAGTGAACAAAGTTGTCCTCATGGTTCTGTAGGTCTCACATTCATTTGTGCATTCTACTGTCAATGGGCATTTGGGTAACTTCAGGTTCAGGGCAATTGTGACTAGTGCCACTGTTGAATCTTCGACATACCTTTTGGAGATATATATAACACATTTTTGTTGGATGTGTACGTAGGAATGGGATTGTTGGCCCATAGGTTGTATATATTTGGTTAGCAGATACTGCCAAACTGTTTCCAACGCAGCTGAGCCAATTTTCACTCCCCACAGTGATGCAGCAGCATTACAGCTACACTGGATATTTTCCATCTTTTCCTTTTTAGCCATTCAAGTACTGTAGACATTGTATTTTTTTTAAACAGCTTTATTGAGATATAACTTATATACTGTAAATTTCACCTGTTTTTACATGTACAATTCAATGATTGGTAGTAAATTTACAGAGTTCTTGCCACCGCGAATCAATTTTAGAACATTTCCATCACTTCAAAATGTTCTCTCATGATGATTTTAGCTTTGTTTTTAACCTCATTTTTTCTCAACACTCTTTAAATGTTGGAAACTTTGCTAAGATCCAGGCACTTTGCTAAGCAATATGAGTGATTTAAAAAGTCAGTAAGACTCCTGGTCCCTGCAGCCTAGAGGAAACAAACATGTAACCCAATTTCTGTGATTCAGGGAAGACACAGAGCAGCATGACCTATGACCCAGAAAGAGTTGAGAGTGTTTGAAGCTTTCACTGCAAACGGGGGATGACAGAGAAGTCTCAGCTTGGCCATCACCTAGAAAAATATGTCCATCCAAAGAAGTGCTGAGTTTTCCAGGCCTTGCTTGGGCATCTCCTCCTCTAGGAGAACTTTCTTGACCATGGACTAGGTTAGGTGTCTCTGCCCTTTATCCTGTAACCTCCTGGTCTTCAGTACCAGTCTGCCTCTCCCACTGGACTGAGAGCTCTTGAGTACAATAGTCTTGTCTCTCTTCACTACTGTGTCTCCAGGGTATGGCGCAGGGTCTAGCACATGGTAGTTATTTATGTCAACTTTCTGGGCTGCCATAAAAAGTACCGCGAATGGGAGGGGGGGTGCATAAAAACAACAGAAATTTATTTTCCCACAATTCCGGAGGTTCAAAGTCAGAAATCAAGGTGTTGTCAGGGTCCTTCTCCCTCTGAAGTCTCTAAGGGGGTGGGGCGTGTCCTTCTTTGTCTTCTGGTTCTGCTTGTTGCTGGCATCCGTGGTGTTCTTTGACATCACTCCAGTTTCTGCCTTGTTGTCACAGGATAGTTTTGTGTTTGTGTCTCTGTGTCTCTTCTCCTCTTCTTTTAAAGATGCCAATCATTTTGGATTTAGGGCTCACCCTAAATTGTTCAGGTTATCTCAACTAAGTATACCTGCAAAGAGAGCATTTCCAAATGAGGTCAAAATCATGAGGTTCCAGGTGGACATGAATGGGGGTTGAGAGGATGACACTATTCAATCCAGTACAATACTCAACAAAAAGTTTGCTGGAAATGCCTGTCAATCCCCATGCTCACCCTGGAGCCTGCTGCTGGCTTTAGTGTGACAGCCACTTTGATGGAGATGAGGGGTTCCAGGAAGTCTGTTAGATCATGTCTGCTGCTTGCAATGGTCTCCTGGGTTCAGTCTCAGTTTTCTCCTAGAATCAGCCCCTCATGGATGCTTCCAGATGAGCTCCATATGGAGGACCAAGCCCTGGAAGCAGTAAGTTACCACACCCCAGCTTCCCTCTCCTTTTCATTTCAAACATTTTAAAAAGTATACAAATAATGCATGATGATTTTTATAAACATTAAAAAATATTTTTGCTGATTCAAACATTTCATTATTTTTCACAAATAACGTATGGTTAAAACAATTTTAAAAACATTTTTGGTTTCCCTTTTCATTTCAAACATTTAAAAAATACACAAATAATGTGTGGTGATTTTTTTTTAATGTTAGTTTCAGGTATACGGTACGATGGTTAGACAGTTACATAATTTCTGAAGTGCTCTCCCCAATTAGTCTAGTACGAATCTGGCACTATATGTAGTTATTACAATAGTATTGACTATATTTCCGTACTCTACAATCCCATGACTGTTTCGTAACTACCAATTTGTACTTCTTCATCCCTTCACCTTTTCTTCCAGCTCCACAAACCCCTTCCCCTCTGGCAATCACCACTTTGTTCTCTCTACCTGCAAGCCTGTGCCACGATCTGCACGACTAGAGGGTTAATATACCTGAAAGGGAGCAACAGAAGGATGAAGAAAAACACAGAGACAGTTTATACAAAAGCTGGGGCCAGGTGGGACACTGCGCTATACTGGAGATACAGTGACCCCCAAGGCAAGCTCAGTGCGTTTATTATATACAGCTAAGAATCAAGAAGGGGATGGAAGTCTTGTTCTCGGAACTTGAAACTTGATGGCAACAATAATCTCCCGAAGTACCCCAAGTACCCGGTTATCTGTGCTAAACCACAAGCAACCATCTGTTCTTTGTTTGCTTCTCTGCTCTTGGCAGATTTCAACACAATCAAGCATGGCTTGCCAATGCTTCCGCCACCAGTCAGGCTCAAATCTGGCTCACTACAAGTCTGTTTCATTTAATTTGTTTGTTTCTTTTGTTCCTTAGATTCTGCATATAAGTGAAATCATATGGTATTTGTCTTTCTTCGTCTGACTTATTTCACTCAGCATAATAACCTCTGCATGGTGATTTTTAAAAAATATTTTTAACTTATAAAATGAAGACAAGGGCAAAGAAATAGCACAAAGAGATAGCTAGTTGATGACCCCAATATCTATGCTCACGTCTTAGATCCCCTGATTTTCAGCTGAAACAGAGACATTTCCCACTTTCTAGCTTTTCAATGGCCAGGGTGATCATGTGACAAACTTCTGGCCAATGGGATGAAACACAGTGTTTCATGACAGTTTCTAAGAAGTTTTCTCAAAAGACAGCTCATGGGGGCCTTTTGTCTTCCCCGTTACTCAGAAACAAAGTGCCATGCTGGAGTGCCTTCTTGGAGCATAAAGACAGGAACACACACTAGAGATGGGAGAGCAGAAAACTAATGAGCCTGAATCACATGTCTGTGGAGACACTAT
>NW_006433941.1:4667610-4671192 GCF_000325575.1 Pteropus alecto
TCTTTCATGTAAAAGATACCAACTTCTATCTTGTTCAAACCACTTGTATTAGTTTTCTGTGGCTGCTGTAAAAAAGTACCACAAACTGGATGGCTTAAAACGACACTTATTTATTTATTTATTTGCTTACTTACTTACTTAAATTCATTAAAACATTTTTTGCATTTTTTAAAGTAACATTGGTTAATAACATTATATAAATTTCAGGTATACAGCGTTATAATACAATATCTATATACACTATAGTGTGCTCACCACCAAAAGCCTAGTTTTTATCTGTCCTCATATATTTGATCTCCTTTACCCATTTTACCCTCCCCACACTCACCTCCCCCTCTGGTAACCACTAATCTGTTGTCTCTACCTATGAGTTTGTTTTTGTTTTGTCTGTTCATTTTTTTCTTTTTTGTTTTGTATTCCGCATGAGTGAAATCATAGTTTTTGTCTTTTTATATTTGGCTTCATCTGACTTATTTCACTTAGCATAATGTTCTCGAGATCCATCAATGCTGTTGCAAAGGACAAGATTTCATCTTTTTATGGCTGAGTAGTATTCCATTGGATGTAGATACCACATCTTTATCCATTCATCTATCAGTGAACACTTAGATTGCTTCCACATCTTGGCTATTGTAAATAATGCTACAGTAAATATAGGGGTATATATACCTCTTTGAATTAGTGTTTTCATATTCTTCAGATAAATACCAAGAAGAAGTTGGCTGGGGCGGCTCTGGACCTAGCTAGACATAGAGGTGACAGTGATAGCCTGTTGTTTCTGCTTGCTCCCTCTGTTTGAAGGAAAAAGACTCCAGGTGATGTAGCTGAGAAGGCATCTTGGTGATCTTGCAGGAGTGACATCAAAAGCATGGCAGAGTGAGGGATGTACTCAGATCTCTCCCCTTGAAACAACAATAGGTTGAACATCTAAAACTCAACAAAAAAAACACCAAATCTTCTCACAAGCACGTTGGAGCGAGGGATCTGCAAATAAGAACTACCACAGGTCAGAACTGGGGGAGTCAGGTGGTAGACTGGGAGAAAAAAAGAAGCCGCCTCTTGCAGCCAGAGCTCCTTGCAGGAGGAGGGGGATGGAAGAAGGTGTGGCAGCTTCCCTAAACAACCCTGCCTGAGAAAGCAGGGATCCAACAGGCTTAGACGTCACCTACTGGAAACCAAAAGTAAAACACCTTCTTAGCAACAGGCTAAAAAGAGACCTTTATATAATAAATCTTCTTTCTAGAAAGGAAGAAAGAAAGAAAGAAAGAAAGAAAGAAAGAAAGAAAGAAAGAAAGAAAGAAAGAAAGAAAGAAAGAAAGAAAGAAAGAAAGAAAGAAAGAAAGAAGATTTGTGCATAAGAACAGCAGAATACACTTCCATTAATGCCCAAGCAGAGAAATAGTCCATTAAACACCATGAACAACCAAGACGACAAGGCAGCTCAGAAAGAGAAAAATCTCCAGAAAATAAGCTTAAAGACACAGAAATACAGGGAATTCAGAGTGAAACTTCTGAAAAAACTGAAGGAGATCCAAAATAATTCATATCAACAATTCCAGGAATTGAAAAGACGAGAAGATGAGCAGAATGAGTTCTTTAGCAAGGAGATTGAAACCCTATAAAAGAACCAAATAGAACTTCTGGAGATGAAAAACACACTACACTAAAAGAGATAAAGAATAAAATAGCAAGTTTGGGAAATAGAGTCGATCAAATGGAGGAAAAGATCAGTGATATCAAAGACAGAAATCTAGAAATAAATCAGAAGGAAGAAGAAAGAGACTAAAGAATGAAAAATAATTAAAGAGAAATACAAGAACTAGTTGATACCATCAGGAAAGAAAACTTAAGAATAATGGATATTTTGGATTATTGTCGGACTCCTCAGCACAAACATTACAAGCCAGAAAGGAGTGAAATCAAATATTCAAACTATTAAATGAAAGGAACTGCCAGCCAAAAATAATCTATCTAGCAAAGCTTTCCTTTAGATATGAAGGAGAAATAAAGACCTTTCCAGACATACAAAAATTGAGAGAATTTTCCACCATGAGGCCTGCATTACAGGAAATACTGAAAGGGGTCAGCTCACCTAAAACAAAATGACCAAAAAAGATACATAACTATGAGCAAGGCGACTAGCAGGCAGATAGAAGCAGAGGAGTGCAACCCTTACTAGGAACAGGGCATTATAAGCTTAAACAATAAGAGATTTGCTGTTGCAAGATAGTAATGATCTTTCAGCATACATAAGGACAAATTGAGACAACAATAACAGAAAAGGGGAGGATTCCAAGATCTAAATTAGCAAAGGGGAATGGAGATAAGGCACACGCAGAAGAAAATGGACAACTATATATATATAACTATCCTTTACGTATTTGTAATGGTAATTACACACCAAAGATTCAGAACTGAAGGATATAACATAAAACAAGAAGGACCAGAGGGAAAATCCACAACCCTACCCCACAAAAACACACCAGAAACACAAGGACAAGGAAGCAATGGAAACACCGAGGTACCAGAAAGCAAAAGATAAAATGGCTATAAGCAGACCTCATATTTCAATAATCACCCTAAATGTAAATGGACTGAACTCACCAATAAAAGGCACAGAGTTGCAGATTGGATAAAAAAAAAACAAAACCCAACCATATGCTGCCTCCAGGAGACACATCTCAGTTCTAAAGACAAATATAGACTCAAAGTGAAAGGATGGAAAATGCTATTCCAAGCAAATGGCATTCAGAGAAAACCGAGAGTAGCGGTACTAATATTGGGTGAAATAGACTTCAAAATAAAAAAGGTATAGAAAGGTACTTAGGGACACTTCATAATGACAAAGGGATTCATACACCAAGAAGACATAACACATTAATATCTATGCTCCCAATTAGGGATCCCCAAAATATATAAAGTAATTACTAAAAGAACTAAAGGGAGAAACAGACCAAAACACTATCATAGTAGGGAACCTAAATATCCTACTGTCGTATATGGACAGATCATATAAACAGAAAATCAATAAGAAAATAACATTCCTAAATGACACATTAGGCCAAATGGACATAATTGACATTTACAGAGTCTTTCATCCCAAAACAGCTGCTTATACATTCTTCTCTAGTGCACATGGAACATTCTCAAGGATTGACCACATACTGGGACACAGAGATAGCCTCAATAAATATAAGAGAGTTGAAATCATACCAACCATATTCTCTGATCATAATGCTTTGAAACTAGAGATCAACTACTTTGGAGATTAAACAACATGCTACTGAAGAATAACTGGGTCAGAGAAGAAATAAAAAGAGAGAACAAGAGATACATAGAAACAAATGATAATCATAGTACAACCTATCAAAACTTTGGGGACATGGTAAAAGTGGTCATAAAAGGCCTATCTCCAAAAACAAGAATGAGCCCAAATACAAACCTAATGCTTCATCTTCAAAAACTAGAAAAGGAAGAACAAGTGAAGCCTAAAGCCAGCAGAAGGAAAGAAATCATCAAAATTAGAGCAGAAATAAATGAAATTGAAAACAAACAAACAAACAAACAAAAAACAATAGAAAA
>NW_006433941.1:4671477-4674107 GCF_000325575.1 Pteropus alecto
GAAATAAAAAAAATTGGAAAAAAAAAACCAGAAAAAATAAATACAACAAAGAGCTGGTTCTTTAAGAAGGTTAATAAAATTGACGAACCCCTGGCTAGACTCACTTAAAAAAAAAAGAGAAAGGACACAAATAAACAAAATCAGGGATGAAGGAGGAGAATTTATGACAGACACCTCAGAAATACAAAGGATCATACAAGAATACTATGAAAAAGTACATAGCACCAAATTTAACAACTTGGAAGAAATAAACCAGTTCTTAGAAAGATACAACCTTCCTAGACTGAATCAAGAAGAACTGGAAAATCTAAAGAGATCAATCAGCAGTATGGAAATTGAAACAATCATCAAAAACCTACCCAAAAGTAAAAGTCCAGGACCAGATGGCTTCACCAGTGAATTCTACCAAACATTCAAAGAAGATTTAATATCCATTCTCCTCAAACTCTTCCAAAAAATCAAAAAGGAGACAATACTTTCCAACTCATTTTTGAGGCGAGTATTACTCTGATACCTAAACCTGGTAAAGATAACACACACACAAAAAAACTACAGACCAATATCTCTCATGAACACAGATGCAAAAATTCTAAATAAGATGCTAGTGAACCAAATACAGAACATGTTAAAAAGATTATACACCATGATCGAATGGGCTTCATCCCAAAGGCACAGGGATGATTTAACATATGTAAATCAATTAATGTGATACACCACATAAACAAATTAAAAAATAAGAATCATATGATCATATCAATAGATGCAGAAAAAGCCTTCGACAAGATACAGCACCCATTTATGATCAAAACACTTAAGAAAATCGGTATAGAAGGAAAGTACCTTAACATAATAAAGGCCATCTATGACAAACCCTCAGCTAACATTATATCTAATAGTGAAAAACTATCTCTCTAAGATCAGGAATAAGGCAAGGCTGCCCACTATCGCCACTGTTATTCAGTATAACGTTGGAGGTCCTAGCGAGTGCAATTGGGCACGAGAAAGATATAAGGCATCCAAATAGGAAACAAACAAGTCAAACTGTCACTATTTGTGGATGACATGATTCTCTATATAGAAAATCCTAAAGATTCCACAAGAACACTACTAGAAACAATAAGCAAATACAGTAAAGTTTCTGGATTCAAAATTGATATTCAAAAATCCATAGTGCATTCCTATACCCTAATAATGAAGTGTCAGAAGAAGAAGTAGAAAAATAATTCCTTTTGCAATTGCAACAAAAAATAAAATAAAATACTTAGGAATAAATTTAACAAAACACGCAAAGGACCCATATAATGAAAACTATTAAAAGAAATCAAAGAAGATACAAAGAAATAGAAAGATATTTCATGTTCTTGGACTGGAAAAATCAACATAGTTAAAAGGACCATATTACCTTAAGCATTATACAGATTTAATGCAATCCCCATCAAAATCCTATCGGCATTTTTTAAAGAAATAGAATAAAAATAATCAGATTTGTATGGAAGCATAAAAGACCTTGAATCGCTAAAGCCATCCTGAGGAAAAAACAAGTCTGGAGGCAGCACTCTGCCCAACTTTAAATTATACTACAAAGTGACAATAATCAAAACAGCATGGTATTGGCAGAAAAACAGACATACAGACAACTGGAAAAGAATCAAGAGTCCAGAAGTAAACCCATGTTTACATGGACAAATAATTTTTGATGAAAGAGCCAAAAACATACAGTGGAGAAAGGAAAGCCTCTTTGATAAATGATGCTGGGAAAACTGGAAAGCCACCTGCAAAAGAATGAAACTAGACTGTTGTTATCACCACACACCAAAATTAACTCAAAATGGACTAAGGACCTGAATATAAGACCTGAAACAATAAAGTGCATAGAAGAAAACAGAGGAACTAAACTCATGGACCTTGGACTTAAAGAGGATTTTATGAATTTGAACTTAAAGGCAAGGGAAGTAAAAGCAAAAATAAATGAATGAGACTATATCAAACTAAAAAGCTTCTGCACAGCAAAAGAAACCATCGACAAGGTAAAGAAACAACCATCCAAATGAAAAAATATATTTGCAAACAACGCCTCTGATAAGAGCCTAACATCCAAAATATACAAAGAACTCACACAACAATAAAAAAACAAACAATCCAATTTAAAAAGGAGCAGAGGATCTGAACAGACACTTCTCCCCAGAGGACATACAAATGGCCAACAAACATATGAAAGGATGCTCAACATCACTAGCTATTAGGGAAATGCAAATCAAAACCACAATGAGATACCATCTCACACCTGTTAGAATAGCTATAATCAAAAGGACAAGTAATAACAAATGCTAGAGAGGATGCGAAGAAAAAGGAACCCTCATATACTGCTGGTGGACTGCAAATTGGTACAGCCACTGTGGAAAACAGTTTGGAGGTTACTCAGAAAACTAAGAATTGATCTACCGTATGATCCAGCAATCCCTCTACTGGGTATTTACCCCAAAGACTTGAAAACATATATCCGAAAAGATATTTGCACACCAATGTTCATAGCAGCATTATTCACGGTAGCCAAGACATGGAAGCAACCAAAGTATCCTACGATAGATGATTGGATAAAGAAGCTGTGGTATATATATATATATACAATG
>NW_006433941.1:4674497-4677532 GCF_000325575.1 Pteropus alecto
TAAATAGTAAATAAATAAATAATAAATATCAAAAAAAATTGACAATCTTTAGTAATATTTACCAAGAAAAAAAGAAAGAAGAGAATAACTAAAATCGGAAATGAAAACGGGAATATTACAAACATTTTTATAAATTGAAAGGTCTATAGTAGAATACTATCAATACCAGTGCTTGCCAACAAACTAAACAGCCTCGATGAAATAGAAAATTTTCTAGAAACACGCATTAACAATATTAACAGAACTAACTTTAAACAATTGAAAACCTGAACATACCTATAAAAAGTAAAGTGATTGAAGCAGTAATCAAAAACCTTTCAACAAAGAAAAGTCTGGGACTGCATGGACTCACTGGTGAATTCTATCAAGCATTTAAAGAAGAATTAACACCAGTACTTCTCAAACTCTTCCAAAATATAGAAGAGGGAGAAATGCTCCCTAACTCATTTTATGAGGCCAGGATTTCATTTCTCTGATATCAAATCCTGTCATATACATCAAAAGAAAAAAAAAATCAGTTTGTTTCTATGTACCAGCAATTAACAATTCAAAAATTAAAACAATTCCATTATATACAACAAAATTGCATTATAAACATTAAACTTGCTAAAAACTAGATATAGTTTTCACCACTAGAAGAAATGGTAAATATATGATGCAACAGAGGTGTTAGCTAATGCTACAATGGCAACCATATTACAATATAATTGTACCAAATCAATACATTGTACACCTTAAACTTACACAATGTTATACATCAATTATATCTCAATTAAAAAGATTTCTTTGATATAGATTTCTTGAAAATAAACTCTCAGTTAAAAAGGAAGGAAGGAAGAAAGGAAGGAAGGAAGAAGGAAGGAAGGAAGGAAGAAGGAAGGAAGGAAGGAAGGAAGGAAGGAAGGAAGGAAGGAATGAATAAAAGAATAAAATACCTAGGAATAAATTTATACAAAAAGGTAAAACTTGTACACTGAAAAGTCTAAAACATTGCTGAAAAAAATTAAAGACCTAAATAAATGTTAATGGATTGGAAGACTTACTATTGTTAATATGGTAATAATACACAAGACAATCTACAGATTCAATGCAATTTCTATCAAAATCCAAAATCCTTTCTTGTAGAAACAGAAAAATCAATCCTCAGATTTATATGGAATTGCAAGACCCAGTCAAAACTATCTTAAAAAAGAACAAAGTTGTAGGAATCACACATTCTAATTTCAAAACTTAATGCAAAGCTATAGTAATCAAAATAATGTGGTACTGACATAAAGATAGACATATAGACCAGTGGAATAAAATGAAGAGTCCAGAAGTAAACCTAAACATCAATGGTCAATTGACTTTAATGCAAAAGAATGAAGTTGGATTCCTCCTCACAGCAGATTAAAACACTGACTCAAAATGGATCAATGACCTAAATATAAGATCATAAACTACAAAACTCTTAGAAGAAAATACGAGAGTAAATCTCTGTGACCTTGAATTTGGCAATTGGTGCATAAATGTGACACCTAAAGCTCAAGGACCAAAAGCAAAAATAGGACTCATCAAAATAAAATGGAACTCATCAAAATGGAAAACTTTGTGTATCAAAGGACATTATCCAGAAACTGCAAAGACAATTCAGAGAATGGGAGAAAATATTTGTTGGTAATTAAAATAGATATAAGTGTTTGGGAAGATGTAGAGCAATTGGAGTCCTTGTCCATTGCTAGTGGAGATATAAAATGGTGTAGCCACTGTGGAAAACAGTTTGGCAGTTCCTTCAAAAGTTAAACACAGAGTTACCGTATGACCCAGCAATTTCACTTCTAGGTGTATATCCAAAATAATTAATTCCACTTCCAGATATGTATCTAAAAGAATTGAAAGCAAGGACTTGAACAGATATTTGCACACCAATATTCATAGCAATATATTATTCACAATAGCCAAAAGGTGAAAATGACTCAAAATGTCTATTGACAGAAGAATGGATAAACAATATATGGTACATACATTCAATGGAACATATGGAATATTATTCAGCCTTAAAAAGAACTGAAGTTATAATACATACCACAAGATGACTGAACCTTGAAAACATTATGGTAAAGTAGAATAAATCAGACTCACAAAAAGAACCCAAAACCCAAATATTGTTTGAACCCACTTATATGAGCTACTTAAAATAGTCAAATTCATAGAGATAGAAAGTAGAACAATGGTTACCAGAGTCTGGACAGAGGATCGAATAGAGAGTGTCTTTTATAATATAAACAAACAAACAAATAAATATTGTCCCAGTTCCTGACACAGAACTTCTAAATCCTTTGGAATATTCTGGGTGACAAGAGTATTTTTTGTTCATTAGAGGCCACTCTCTATGAGCCCCTAGATAGCTTCAGGATGGAGGCTGGTCTTCAGAAAGCCCAACGCATGATTAGAGAGTTGATACTTTCTGCACCAACACCCAGAGACCATGGAGGTGAGGAGGGCTGGATATTGAGCTAATCTTTAGCGGCCAGTGATTTAATCAATCATGCCTAGGTGATGAAACCTCCATAAAAATCCTTAAATGACCAGATTCTATGAGCATCTGAGCTGGGAACACGTCGAGGTGCTCTCTGGCTGGGCATGACACCCCCTACACCTTGCCCAATTTGCATCTCTTGCATTTGACTCTTCCTGAGTTGTATCCTTTACAACAAACTGGTAATAGTAAGTAAAGAGGTTTCCTGAGTTCTGTGAGTCATTCTATCGAATTATCAAACCTGAGGTTGTGATCAGAAGTATAAGTGACAACCTGGTACTTGTGACTGGCAACTGAAGTGAGCAGAGTCTTATAGGATTGAGCCCTCTATCTGTGGGGTCTGCAAAACTCTAGGCGGTGTCAGAATTAAAATGAGTTGTAGAAATAAAATGTATGCAAAGTTGGAGAGTTGGAGAATTGATTGGTGTGGGGAAAAAAAGAAAACCTAGACATTTGGTGTCAGAAGTGTTGCGAATAAAAGCATTTCAGAGGCAGTTTGTTTAATGGCTACAAAGTT
>NW_006433941.1:4677609-4701009 GCF_000325575.1 Pteropus alecto
ATGACAGTTGTACAACAACGAGAACATACTTGATGCCACTGAATATATACTTAAAAATAGTGAAAATCATAAATTTTATGTTCTGTATATTTTACAACAAGAAAAAGTGTTTGAAAACTCTGTGTATGATTGCTTATCAGTTAAAAACAGAAAAAACAGTGACTATGCAGTGGAGAAATCAGACATCTTTATGGAGTCAACAAAATTAATATTATCAGTGAGGCAGATGGACATCACGCATTTCCTGATGTGATACCCTGAGAAATATCCAACATCACTTACACAGGGTATTCTGACTAAGAACACATAACCAGAATCTAATAATGAGAAAACATCAGACAAACACAAAATGAGGAAGATTCTATTAAAAACACACACATGCACAGAGAATAGAGTATGGACAAGTAAAGGAGTTGGGAGTACTTCACAGTGGAGTAACTGTGAAGAAAGGAGTAACTTCACAGTGGAGAAATCTACCTCAGCCAGGTGGTAAGGGCCAATATCAATAGTCACTAATCATCCTGAGGTCACGTACGTCCCCATGTATGATAGAATGAGAATGACACTTTACCACAGTGGTCTTCCTCCCAAAGAAACCATAACTCTGGTCTAATCATGAGAAAATCATCAGACAAACCCAAACTAAAAGACCTTCTACAAAATATTCAACCAATATTCCTCAAAACTGTCATCAAAAACAAGGGAAATGTGAGAAATTGTCACAGATCAGAGGAGCCTAAGGAGACACAATGACTAAAAATAATCTGATATCCTCAGTGGGTTGTGGACCAGAAACATTATGGTAACATTATTAAAGTCCAAATAAAATGTAGAGTTCACTTAATAGTAGTATATCAAATGTGGGCTTCTTAGTTGTCTCGAATGTACAACAGTAATGTAAAATGTTGCCAATGGAGGAAACTGGGTGAGGGGTATACAGTTCTCTGAACTACCTTTGCACTTTTTTCTTAAATCTAAAACTATTCTAAAATAAAAAGTTAATTTTTTTTTTTAAAAAGGCCATATTGTTCAAAAAATGTCAGTGTCATAAAAATGTCAATGTGTCACATACAAAAAGTCTGTGGAGATGTCCCAGGACTAAAGAGACCTGACGTGTATACACAGTTCCTGACCTGGATTGGAGGGAGAATAAAGGCTGAAAGAACATTTTTTGTGTTATTTTATAACATTGAAATATAAATAGTAGATCAGATTTTTAAAATATTGTGTCTATGTAAAATTTACTGTAGTCGACATGTATGTACTGTTCATAATAGAACTTCTGTTACATTCTATTTTTTATTCTAAAGAAAATACACTGAGTATTTAGGGGTTAAGGGCTTGATACATGCAACCTACACTCAAATGATTCATATAACATTTACGTATTATTTGTATATATTTAGATGTGTGTAATACATGTACTAACTAATGGGGCAAAATGTGAGCAAAGGAGAATACGGCTAAGAAAAGGATTTACAAGTGTTCTTTGTATTATTCTGATTCTTGAAACTTTTCTGTAAATGTGAAATTACTTACAAATAAAGTATAAATTATCTGTGCACGCTGATAAAAGTTTTAGTCATTTATTCATTCCTTCACCCCTACAAATATTTATTGAGTACCTACTATGTGTCAGGCACTGAGGATTCCACTGAACAGACCCAGTTCCTGCCTTCGAGGACTGTCATGTTTTAGTAGATGTTAACAACATATTATATTCCTAAGTATCTTGGTGGAGTTATGGTATGCACATGGCTCTTAGTTTGGTTTTCTTCTTGCTATATTTCTCTCACCCAAGCCTCTCAAATAAGACGCTAGCTTTTACCCTCTGCCACTCATGGGTTTAAGGCTGCTGGGCTGAAAGCACATGAAAAGAAAATCTTGTTTTTATAAAATTCTAATGTTAATGTAAACCATATAAAGCAATGAGAACAATGATATGAGAATAAAGAAGAAAAGCCAAAGTCTGCTCCAGACAGATAGACTCTACTACTTATAAGAGAAAAACTCATAATACTAGTAACTTGCACAATAGAAGAGTGGATTTCTCACTCACATAACAATCTGGGGTTAAGTACTGCAGGACAGGTCCTAGCCTTTGACTCTCCTTCTATGGAGAGGTGGAATCTGATTCATTGCCCTTGGCTTTAGTGACTTGTTTTTAATGAACAGAACACAACCAAAGTGATTCTGTATGAATGTCAAGGCTAGTTTGTAAAAGGTGCCTGGCCCTGTCCCTGGGAAGCTTACTCTGAGAACCCTGTCACCATGCTGTGAGGAAAGCCAGGTCACATGCAGAGGCCACATGTCCATGTTCTGGCTGAAAGCCCCTACTGCGGTATTAGCTCTGCCAACATTGACCATCAGACAAGCCCCAGCCTCCTCTGACTGAAATCACATGGAGGACCTCAAGCAAGAACCTTCTAGCTGAGCCTAGTCAACCACCTAGTCAACCACTATGAGATGTAATAAAAAATTAATTATAGTTGTTTTATATCACTAGGTTTGAGGTAATTTGTTATGCAGCAATAGACAGTGAGAACACAATGCTCCAAGCCATCTCCTAGAGTTCCCCAAGATTATTATGACCGAGTCACCTACTGCACTAACTTACTTGATAAGGCGACCTTTGTTACCTACTTCCCTTTCCTACTCCCTTACTGCTGTTTCTTAAGATCATCTCCCAGATAAACTACTTGTATCAAACCCCTAATTTACAGTCTGCCTCTGGAGACTCGGTTATTATATTTAAGACAGAGTAATAGTTAAGAGGGGGAACTCTGTGGCCAAACTAACTAGGTTCAGGGCCCAACTCTAACACTTACTAGCTGTTGGCCTTGGGTAAGTTACTTAATATCTATTTCAGTTTCCTGATCTGTAATTGTGGATGAAAAATGGACCCATCTCATAGGGTTGTTGTAAGTTTAAATGGGTTAATATATATGAAGTGTTTAAAACAGTTTTAGGCATACTGTCATTAGTACAAATGTGTTGCTTAAAGAAACAAAGAAAAAAACTTTTAAATAATAAAGAGGACTTATTGGCTTAGTTAACTGTAAAATTCCAGTGGTAATAGGATTCAAGAACAGCTTGATTGATTTTTGGCACCATTTTTTTTCAACTCTATACTCTCCATGGCTGGTTTTATCCTCAAGCTGAGTTCTTTCCTGGTTTAAAAAAAAAAAAAAAAGTAGAAGCAGAACTTCCAGGACTTGCATCCATATACCACATAATGAAAAACGTAAGAGAGCTTCTGCCCCACTGAACACCCCTCCCACTGTCCCCCAAAACTCCAAAACTCCTGGGATTCATTCTGATTTGACCAATTTAGTTCATATGCACATCAGTCAGGTGGATAGGGGTTGGCTTAGACCAATTTGAGCTTATCCCATGAGCTGGGGGCATGGTCAATTTTCTTTAAACCACTTCCTGCTTTAAAATGGAGGAGGGGAGGCAATGAATGTTGGACTTTGTTGTCAGAGCAAGGAAGCAATGAAAGACATTTAAACAGATAAAAACTGTTGTTTGGCATTTTGAATACAAGTCACTCTGCTGTGGAGAACAGACAGGTGAGGGGCCAGAGCGGCAAGAAAGGCCAATTAGAGATTGTTGTTGTTGTCATTAAGAGATTGTTGTTGTCATTAAGAAAAATTATCCCAAACTTGGAGAATGACTTCGTGAACTTTTCAATGTCATGCAGAGGTTTTCCTAACCAGTCTGACTGAGGACAGATGACTTTCTGAGAGAAATGTAACTTAACCGGCCAATAGATTTGAATCCAGAATTGGAATTTTACAATTCTGCAAAACTAGGGAGATGAAGTGCTTTTATTTTCTATCCAGTATAGAAGATATTCCCAAGTGCCATGGGGTTTTTTTTGCCCTACAAAACAATAACCAGTTTGGTATTGAACACAATACCCTTATCTTGGCACTCTCTCTCTCTCTCTCTTTCTGACTATACCGAGTGTTGATGAGGATGGTGAGCACCTGGAACTCTCATAAATAATTTATGGGGATGAGAAGTGAGATAAACACACTGGAAACTGATTTCTCAGTGTCTTATCCCATTGTGTTTTTAATTTGCATTTCTCTAATGACTAATGATGTTGATTATCTTTTTATGTGCTTATTGGCCATTTGTTTATCTTCTTTGGAGAGCCAGCTATTCATATCTTTTCCTCATTTTCTAATAGGGTTGTTTTTTGTTGTTGTTAAGATGTAAAAGACCTTATATCTTCCAGATGAGTCCTTTGTCAGATATAGGTATTGTAAATATTTCCTTCTATTTTATGGTTTGTCTTCATTTTCTTAAAGGGGTTTTTCCAAAAAGCGGAGCTTTTAAACTTTGATAAAGTCTAAGTTATGCTATTTGTATACTGTCTAAAATCTTTGCCTATCCAGAAATTCCTATAGTTTTAGCCTTTACATGTAGGGCTCTAATTGACTTAAATGTTTATGTATGGTGTGAGGTAAGATATAAAGTTTGTTTTTTTTTTTTTCCCCCTGTGTATATCCAATTCTTTCAGCACCAATTCTTGAAAAGTATATCGTCTCCTCATTGAATTACATTGGCCCCTGTGTTGAAAATCAATTGGCCATATCTGTGTGGTTCTATTTCTGGACTATCTTTTTCTTTCCATTTATGTTTATCCTTACACATTAAATCTATACATCAATTTGAGGAGAATTGCTGTCATAAATTATTGAAGCCTCCAATGATGTGATGGTATATTTCTCCATTTACTTAAGTTTTCTTTAATTTCCCAATAATGTCTTGAAGTTTTTATTGTACATTTAATAAACGTAAACATTTTGTTAAATTTATCTCTAAGTATTTCAGGTTTTTTGACACTATTTTTAATAGTATTGGTTTCATATGAGTTGTGAGTGTATCATCCTTGCCTTTCTCCCTATCTTAGGGGAAAAGCATTCAGTCTTTTACCACTAAGTGTTATTATGTTATCTGTAGATTTTTAATAGATGCACTTTATCAGGCTGAAGTAGTTTCTTTATATTCCTAATTTACTGGAAAAAAATTAATAATAAAGAGTATTAAATATTTTTACTTTTTATTTTGAAATAATTTTTAGCTATGTATAGAAGTTGTAAAAATATTACAGAGTTCTTTTTTGGCTTGATAAATATATTCTGGAACTCTAGTTGGTGATGATTGCATAACAGTAAATGTACTAAATGTCACTGAATTGTACACTTTAAAATGGTTTAAATGGTTAGTTTTATGATATGTGCATTCTACCACAATAAAAAAATTAGTACAGAGTTTGCAAATACCGTTCTCCCAGCTTTCACTAACGGTAACCTCTTATATAACCATAGTGCGAGTATTAAAACTAAGAAATTAATGATAATATATTACTATTAAACTACATGCTTTATTTGGAGTTCAAGTTTTTCACCTAAAGTTTATTTTTTTTATCTATTTCAGTTTCTAGTCCAGGACCCCATATTCCATTTACTTGTCCTACCTCCTTTGTATTCTCCAGTCTGTGACAATTCCTTACTTTTTTCCTTGTCTTATGCAATTTTGAAGAGATCTAGTCTGATATTTTGTAGACTGTCCCTCAAACTGGGTTTGCCTGATGTTTTCTCATGATTTAATTAAGGCTGTGCATTTCAAGAAAGAATATCTGAGTAGTAATGTGCTTTTCTCAGTGTCTCATCTGAAGTCAATATGAAGTCTTATCAGTGACATTACTCTTGATCACATGGTCAAGGTAATGACTGCCAGTTACTATTTTTCCCTTTGTAATTAATAAGTTACATATTTTGAGACTATGCAAATTTCCTGTTTCTTGTTAAGCTTTCACATTTTGATGTTGGTATTCACTGGTGGATCTTGCTTGTAGCAAGACTCTCTACTGGTTATTTTCTATTTCCTTTATCCCTTCTATATTTATTTATTGGAATTCTTCTGAAAGAAAGAGTTGTCTCTTTTGTATTTATTTATCTATTAAATTGTTTAGTTATATCAATATGCACTCATGAATATTTATTTTGTTTGAATTATAATCCAATACTATCATTATTTTGTTGCTCAAATCGTTTCAACTTTGGTCCTTGGGACCTCTTGCAATATTTCTGTATTTCTGTGTGTGTTTATTTTTTAAGCACCATAGAGTCCGTTCTAGCCTTCCTCCTTTCCTCAGTTGTAACTTCCCTCTCCAATAGTGAGAAGGCTGGCTCTTTTACTAATAATAAATTTGTTCAACCCGAGAGAATACATACAGTTTCAGAATTGCTGACCCATAACTCATTGAGAAACAAACTTACCAATGAAGTGTAATGTTTTCCTGTAGTTCTTTTTGTCTTTAGTCTTACAGTATACAGTCAAAACATTATTTTCCAAACTGAATTAGTTCAGTTTCTTTCCTGCCCATTGCCTTTAGCGTGGTTATATGATTCATTTGTAATACAGTTACATTCATCTGTCACAGTCTGCATGCTTTTTTGGGTTGCCTCCACAATCTGACTAATTTTGTAAAATTTTTTAAAAATTTTTAAAATTTATCTTTATAATGTACAATTCTGTGGGTTTTGATAAATGTATAAAGCTGTGCATTCCCCACATCAGTGCCATATAGAATAGTTCTAACACCCCCAAATTTTCCCTTTGTAGTCAATACCTCCTCTTACACTCAATGCCTGGTAACCACTTATCTCTTTTTCATCCCTATAGTTTTCCGTTTTTTAGTATGCCATATAAATGGAATATTTAAAATAGAGCATTTTGTATCTGGCTTCTTTCACACAGTAAAATATATTTAAGGTTTATGTATATCGTGTTCCACTTCTGGCATGACAGTATAAATAGCTCTGTGAATCTGCTCCACAGAGAAGCTGGTGAAATTTATTTACTCATTTTTTAAGTCTCTGGAAACGGTTGTAAGGGCACACAGCAAATGAAGAAATATTTATTCAAGAAAATCTACCAAAGCACAATGAGAAAAAAAAGTCTGTGATGTTTGAACCAAGACAGGCTTCCTCATTCCTTTCAGCTCAGAGAGAAAATCCCACCACGGGACTGGCATAGCCAAAAGAATGGGAATTCTTCCCTCCCCAGTTCCCACTCTCTGGGCTGTCCTCTCAGGAGGGCAGGACTTCAACATTTCTCATCCTGCCCTTAACTACCAGTTGCTTAGGCTAAGTTCTGGGTGAGTGCAAGGAGTGGGGGCTTCCTTCTTTCACGCAACCCCCATTTATGAGACCAAGGCTCTATCTTAGACACCCATAATCCCTACCTTTGCTCTTGAGGCTAGGATTCCAAGCTGAGAGAGGCAAGCCAAGGAGACCTAGGACTGTGGCCTTTGTCAACATAAGAATGTCCAAACCTGTAGATAATTTTCATAAGAATTAACTTGGGCCCAAACTGATGACTGCTAGGAAGCAACTTCTCAAATGCTCCAGAAAATAAGTTTTGCAGTTTCTTTTATGCATTTGAAATAATTAAAGAGGACACTTAAGGAAGATTACATGAAGGTGGGAGAAAGAAAGGTGGGATTGGATTACATGATAGTTAAAAGTGGGGGTGGTTACCTCTCATGTCAAAGGTGTATTACCCTAGATGCACAAAAACAATGGACAGGGCTTGCTTAAGGCAAAGGTAAATCTTTCGCTAAAGAAGTTATATGTCTGTGTGTGACTATCCGCCACGACCTGCTGAGTTAGGAATTTACGATCAGATCACCCTGTGAGGTTACCTTCCATAGAACCCCTTTTTGTCCATAAGGGATTGCAAAGAGAGAAAGGAATCTCACCCCTTTATACAGTTGGCTCAGAACAAGTCACCCCAAGATGTGCCTCTGTGATATGAGGATTATTTTGAGAAAGAGACAACCAGGACACTGTGGGCTCAAGAGAGACTTCTGTCCCCACTTAACTATCTAGAAGAATTCAAATTAGGAGCCTTACCCATAATAAGAGATTATCAGAGATAATCATTGTACCTACCTATAGGGCAGGGCAAATTTATAATTACTAAACATTTGCCCTTCTTATTATCCTGTAATGACTTTTTGAAGCCCCCAAGGTGCCTTACCTCATCCTTAGCTCAGAATGTCACATATACCACACTTTCTCTTTCTGTCTTTGAACCTCTCATGCACGTGGGGTCTCTGATTCTCTCATGTCTGCAGGGTCCCTGCGTTTATGTATGTCATTTGGTCATTTCTCGTCAGTCATGTATGTATTAAATTTGGTTATTTTCTCTTGCTAATCCATCTTACACTACTACCACACTAACAACAGTTCAGACACCTTAGAGGTGTAACCATCCTCACGGAAACACATACTCTTGTTAACTCTCCTGTAATCGAATCCATACCTTGCTTTCTTCCACCTTCTTTTAATCTTTCTTATATTCCCTTCTTAATTCCAAATGCGTAAAAGAAACTCCAAACTGTCATTCTCTGGAGAATTTGTCATCAGTTTTGGCTAAAATAAGTTCTTATAAAAATTCTCTACAGGTTTGGATATTCTTAAATCAACATGGTCAAAGAAAAGGAAGCAGAGGTAAATCTATTTTAAACTGGGAGAATTAAACCTCTTATTTTAAATTTGTGTTTGTCTTTATAATCTTACCTCCTGCTTGATGCTCTAAGTTCTAAAAATCCACAGTGGGAGGGAGGGGGTTTCGGGAGAGCTAGAGGGGAAAAGAGTCACTAGGCAAAAAAGCTATTTGACAAAATCATTCTGAGTATGTGTGTTATTGTGCTTGACTCACCTGGAAATAACAGTGCTTCCTCTCAGACTTCTTATGGATCCTTACTCTCTCACTGCCTTTCCTTGGACTTTTTTGAATCAGTTTTGAATCCATTTATTAACCGTCACATTAGCCACATTTGTTACAAAATTTGTTACAAAGATGAAATTGCTTGACATTGAAGGAGGTTAAGTGTCCTAGATACACTGAGGACTGAAATATTAGGAGCTGTTGAAGAACAAATTATTCAATAGCATTATAAAGAAGACTTTATTCAAGGGGGGACTATTTCGATAGGTATTGGGACCACTGAGATGGAACCTTTCCGTGGGCGAGAGGTTTGGCTCAATTTTGAATATGGCATGGGCAAGTTAGAATTTATAGCCAAGGAGCAGGGTAGGAGTCAGTGCATGGAAAATTACTAGGAGAAAAAATCAAGGGGAAGGGGAATTTTGGCTACACTAACCAGGCCAGGGTGATCAGACCTCACCCAGATGGTGAAGGATGAGGAATCCAACCAGATATGGAGGGTAGGAGTTCTTGTCATACTGACTTTGCAACATCTTTGCTAAAATTGGACAATGCAGAGCCAACCACAGAAGTCTAAAAGGCAGTCTTAGTTGAAAAAGAGTTCAGGGGAGCCTGAGTAGAATGTATTCCTTGTCAGCTCTTTTCCCTCTATTATGTAGCCCCTTCGTTTTTATTATTTTTATCAATGGCTAATATTTATTGAGCCCTTATTGTGCGTCAAGCACAATGTTAATTGTGTTAGATACATCTGTTCATCCCGACAGCCATGCCAGGCAGATATAATTATTTTCAGTTCAAAGATGAGCAATATGAAACTCAAAAATAAAGTGACGTACAGGATTCCATATGTACAGAGTAATAGTTTCAGAGTTTGAACCCACATCTGTCCTATTTAAATAACCACTGTATTAAACTATAAGTAGGACAATGCAAAAGTCAAATATAAGCAACAAAGTTCACCCACAATCCCACGGCCTGCCCAAGTTAACTAGGTCAAGCCCTCTGCTGTCTTCCGGGAAATCCTGCTCCCTAGCCCTTCCGCCAGCAGCTAAATCCGGACCGCCCCACAGTCCTTAGGCCTAAGTGAGCAGCTCACCATGAGGCCTTTCCCGGCCTGGGGCGAGCCCCGCCCACCACTCTGCGGCAGCCCCCAGCACCGGCGCACTCTGATTGGGCGCCTCGAGAGGCGGGGCCAGGCCCGGGGCGGTGCGCGCCGGGTACGAGTGGAATATGCCAGCCGCTTAGCGCCAAATTCACCGTTCAAAGTCTCGCGCAGCGGGTCACGTGGCGGGTGCGCGGCCGAACGCGGGTTGACGGGTCTCGGACTTTGGTCGCGCGGGCAGCAACGTGGGGCCGAGGTGTCTCTAGGCTGGTGCGCGGGATCCTGTTTCGGTAGGTGGGCGGCTTCGGATCCCAGGGCCTTGGTGTCAGTGGCACTCGCAGGGCGCTTTAGTGTCAGCTCCTAGCCGCATCCCCCACCCCCACCCTGTGGGCCGGATGATGTGAGGAACGCTTTGTTAGTGCTTGGGGTGAGGGTTCGGGCGGCGGGGAGCCCGGACCGCTAGTTCCCTGGTCACAGATCGGTGCAGTAGGGGTGGTGGCCTCAGCTTAACACAGATACGAAGGCTTGCTGCTAATACAAGTTGCCTCTGTCTACTGAGCCCTTTCCTGGTTGAGCATTTTAAGTGCAGCCCTTCACTTCGCTCCAGTATCCTCACAACAAAGCTGCAGATTGAGTGCTATCAAGTAGCCCATTTTACAGATGAGGAAGGTGAGGCTCAGAGAGAAGAGCCGACTTAGGCGCGACCCTGCATCTAGCAAAATGGCACCGCCGGAAATCAACCAAGCCTAAGGTTTCAACCACTACTTATGTGGTCGCTCTGCTTTTGGAGTGTGCGACCAGATCCCTGCAGGGAGGGGCTGCGCGTGTTTTCTGCAATCTGTCACCCCCTGTTTTATGAGAAACATTGCGCAGTAGTAGGTTTCTTGGCCTGGTGCCCTGTGCTTCCAGGTCCTGGAAGTTAAGAGAACTTTGGTCAGCTGAGGCCAGCACAAACATGTGACATCAATCAGGCAGTTGCAGGACTGGAAACACCAGTTTAAACTCGTATGGAATCATATTTTTAATTTCTTACTTGAGGGAGCGTGCAGTGGAGGTGGGTAATTGTGCTTTTACTTAGAGCAGTGTTGTGAAAAAGGGCTTTGGAACCAGAAGTAAACAAGTTCAGATTCTGACTCATATGACCTTAGACTGCTTAGCTCTCTGAGCCTGTTTCCTCCTCTGTAGCGATCACAAAATCTGTATGTGAGACAGACAGATGGCATTCAACAGGGTAGTTCCCTTGGCAGACCCCTGGTTGGTTCACTTGGGTGACAAAGGCCCAGGGAAGATTTGGAGGTATGGGGAGGCTGGTGACCTTGGTGAATTCATGTACTAGGTCTATTTCCCTGGATTTGAGGCAAGGATTATGCTACAAGTGAGCGATTTTCCCAGCAGCTATCCAACACTGTAATGACAGTTCAGGCTGCAGTGAGCTGTGTTCCTCTGGAATGCTCAGTAGGGATTACTGAATGGTAATGAAAATGGCCCTAAGGTCCTCATGTTTCTTTAATAACAATAATAGCTGATAATTTTTGAGTACCTACTCTATGCCTGGCACTGTTCTGAGTGCCCTTTGTCATTTAATCCTGACAACCAGCTTCAGAACTGTCATCATCCCTGTGTTATACTGAAAGGACTGAGACGTAGAGGTGTCAATAACTGGGGTTGCACATTAAGTAGTGGAGAATGGAATTGGAACCCAGCAGGCTGGCTCTGTGATGAGCTGCAGCACCATTTTCTCAGGTATGGACTTCGCTGTTAGGAAACAAGAGCAATCAGATTTCACAGTTGGATTGAGAAATAGCCCAAGACTGAGGTTTCTAGAACACCGTTGAAACTTGTAAAATATGTACTGTCAAGGTGAAAATCTGTTCTCCCATCTCTGCTCTTACCCTAGGGCCTGTCAGTCTCATCTCTGGTGCCTCTGATTTAGTCCTCAGGCTTCAGCCACATGGGCCTGATTTCTGACCCTTGACAAATCAAACTTCCCATGTTAAGGCCTTTGCACTGGTGTTTGCTCCGCTTGGTGTTTATTCTCTCTTATGATTCTCTCTTATCCCAGATCTTATAAGCTTGACTCCTTTCCACTGTTGAGCTCTTAGCTCAGGCATGTTCCAGGCCCCATCTGAAGAACTCTCCCACCCATGTATTGTCTTCATCACTGCTAGAAATTATCTTGTATGTTTCTTGTTTACTTGTTTGTAGTGTTTCTCTTAAGAACAGGACCTCTGTCTTGTCGGCCCTTCTAGTCTAAGTTCCTAGTTCAGTGCCTGGGACATAGGAGTTGCTCAATAAATATTTGTTGAAGGAATGAATGAATTCATTGTAGGTTGATGATGGAGCAGAGCTCTTAAATATCAAAATCTTATTTTGAATTAATTACTATATGATTATATTAAACATAGAATTACTATATGATCCAGCAATTCTACTTCTGGGTATATACCCAAAATAATTTGAAAGCAGGGACTTGATAATTGTACACCCAAGTTCACAGCAGCTTTACTCACAATAGCCAAAGGTGGAAGCAACTTAATGTCAACAATAGATGAAGGGGCACATAAAATATGGCATATATGTATAGTGGAATATTATCCAGCCTTTAAAAGGAGGGAAATTCTGACCCATGTTAAAACATGGATTAACTTCAAAGAAATTATGCTATGTGGAATAAGCCAGACACAAAAAGAAAAATATTGTGTGATTTCATTTACATGAGGTCCCTGAAATTCGTAGTCAAATTCGTAGAGATAGAAAATAGAATAGTTGCTACCACAGGCTGGGAGAGAGAATGGAGTGTTGTTTAATGGGTACACAGAGTTTCATTTTGGGATGATGAAAAATTTCTGGAGTTGAATGGTGGTGATGGTTGTACAACAATGTGAATATATTTAATACCACTGAATTGTGCACTTAAAATTGTTAAAATGATACATTTTATGTTGTTTTTATCAGTTTTAAAAAAGTGAGAGAAGTTAAAGATACATTGTTTTTCAGCCAACATCCAGATCTCAAGAAAAGATGCTCAGTATGTTTTATTAGCTAAAAATGATGATCTCTCTGCATCTTAAAAAGTATACTGTCTCAGAATTTTTATCTTTCTTATTTGTTTTACCAGCTATCTAGGTATCCCTAAGCCCAGTCAAGTGACACATAAATTGACCATCACAATCAGGATCTTTGTCTTATTGTAATTCAGAATGCCCCTGGATATAATAGAGTTAATTGGCTTAATAGATATGATAGATTATATCTATAATAGATGTAATTGATTTAATTGAAACAAGACAAAGAATCTCAAACTCTGAATGAAATTCAAATGTCTTCCCGGTTAAGGAAAAAAAAGCTTAATTTGGATTCAAGGAGGGTATGGATTTAATGAGGATATGGATTAAGTATTCCATTTGAGGGATGGCTTAATCCTGAGTGGTAACAGGATGCTGGGAAGAAAACTCCTTCAAGTGGGTGAGCAATGAGATCAGGGTGGCACTGATGGCCTAAGGAAGGAGAGGTGGCCACACATACACTCACCCCGGCGGTTAAGAAGTAACTATGACTCAAAATTATTGGGGTGGATAAGGAAAAGATTTGCAACCAGGGTAAAAGGCAGAGGGTTGTTATGCTGAAGTGAAATGAGTAAGACCACAGATGAAGGTAGAGGCTTTGTTCTTTTTCCTGAGCAGAGTGGAACTGAATGCCTTTCACGATGTTACTATAGATCTATTTGTTCTCAGAGGAGGAAGGTTCCGAATGCAATTTAGTCATTTGTCGGTTGAGAAATATCTTCTCTGTGCTGCTTGCCACCTTCAAATCCTTTTTAACCTTGACTAGAATATTTAAAAGAAGGTTTTCTCTTTGAGATTCTAAGACCAGGAGGCCTATTTTGGCTCCAGTGCTTTCGTGTATGGGCTTACCATTTGCTGAGGCCATGCCTGTTGGCCCATGCAGAAGTCCACGGGTTGCACTGGCCATTCTTGAGTGCAGACATCAGCATGAAGAAGCCGTGGGCATGGTGTCCACACCATTTACATGTCTGTCTCTCCTCCTCTGATAGTAACATAGACGTGGCTGGCCACTTTTAAGGCTCCCTGCCTGCCCTTGGCAAGGTGATACTGCTGTGGCCACATTTAAGTACAAGTGCTTCCACCTTTACTTTACATTTTGCAGGTGTGACTGCATTTCTAATCATGTTGTACTCGTGGTAAAACTGCTTTGAAAGCCCCAGTTAGGAATTTCATGGTTAAAGATTATTGTTAGTTTCTTTTTAGTAGCTCTACCAGAGATTAAGGAGGATCACTGTGATTTGAGACTATTAGACTATTTTATTTAATGGATATATTTGTCCAGCAAATTATACTGTGTACACGTGTATAGAAAAACTGCAACCTTCCTGTTATGTTTCTCCTTTATTCTCACACCACTATCATACTTACAACACCTCTGACACCAGATATGTAGGGATTTTCCACACATCAGTTCTATGATGCTAGCTGGGTGTCCTACACATCAATTCAATTCTGATATTAACACAGCTTCATAAGACACTACCCCCCCCCCTTCAGATGCCAATCACAAGTAGTAGGTCCACAGGTTACCCACAACTTCTGTCCAACTCGGCTACAAATCAGAAATTCTCATGACCCCCTCCTTGGATTCCATCATTTACTAGAGCAGCTCACAGAACTCAGGGAAACATTTATGTTTACCAGGTTTTTTTTTAAAGACATGATAAAGGATACAGATTAACAGCCAGATGAATAGATACATTGAGCAAGGTCTGGGAGAGTCCTGAGCACAGGATCTTTTATCCCTGTAGAGCTGGGATGGGTCACCTCCTGGTGTGGATGTGTTCACTGACCTGGAAGCTCCCTGAACCCCATACTATTAGGATTTTACAAAGGCTTCCCCTTGTAAGCATGGTCAATTATTAGCTCTATTTCGAGTCCTGCTCCCCCCTCTGGAGAAGTGTGGGGTAGGACTGAAAATTCAAGCTTCTAATCATGACTTGTTCTTTCTGGTGACTAGGCCCACCCAGAGAACAAAAGATGTTCCTACTTCTTTTATCACTTAGGAAATCACAAGGGTTTTAGCAGAGACCAATATATATTTCTTATTATTTCACAGTACTATCGGAAAATAGGCTCTTTCTTCATGATAGGATCTCTCTCAATCAGTAGAGATGTCCTCTTCTCAGGCCCCTGGAGCAGCTGTCCAGAGTGGGCCCTGCTTACCCCAGCACCTAGCTCTTGTCCTTCCTGGTACTTTCCTCATTTTATACATCTGCTTTTAGTACTTGTTTTGTTTGCTGTTCATCTTCCCCATGAGGGAAGTCCCATGAATGCAGGGCTCAGTCCATCATGTTCACCACCGTGTTCTCAGTAGCAACGCCATGGCCGGCAAAGAGAAGGTCTTCAATAAATAGTCGTTGAATTAATGAATTTTAGCAGAAAACTTACTAAGTTAATAGAAAAGTACTGAAAGGCTGCCAACTATTAAATAAGGGAGGTTAGTCCCTGTAATAATTTAAACTTTCACACTAGGAGAGCTGCCACTGATCACAAACTCTCATTCTTTATAGAAACATGTGTTAAGAAACATACATTTTTCAGTATTTTAATGGGAGATAGTTTTCTGATGAAAAATATAAACACACAAGTCTGACCTGTAATTCTTACAGCAGGGTTTGTATTTAAGCAAGTGAGTGCTTTAACTTGAAGTTTCTACAGGAACCTTGCTGTGGTACTTAGAGCATGTGATTTGGGGTTTCAAGTCAGACCTTCGTGGCCAACTTGCTGGGCAGCCATGGTCCAAAATACTTTACTTCTCTGAGCCTCATTTTCATTACTTGAAAAATGGAAAATCGCACTTAAGTCAGCAACTCATTTGCTCAGTCATTTGGCAAATATTACTTCAGTATGGCTGTGCTGGATTCTGTGGGAGATTCAAAAAAATAAAAGTAACATACAGTCCTTGGCTTCAAGGAAGTTTTGGGGAGATAAGCCATAACTAGGAAAAGTTCAGTTGAGAAGAGCCGGCACAGGGCTCTCTGTCAGTTTGGGCCTGCTTCATAGGGAGCAGGGATAGTTCTCATTACTAACAGGATAACAAGCTGACATACACAGTTCAGAAAGGAACTGGAAGTTCCACACAGTGGTTTTGCAATAGAATATCTTCGTTTACCAAGCAATTCTGAGGGAAAGGCTAAAAAAGTGTCAGTACTTTAGCAATTCAGACAACTAAGGTTGAGATGAGCTTTAACTAAATTTAATATTAGAAGTTATTCCATTTTTTAGGCAACTTTGAACCAGTGCAATGGCGACTCCAGTCAACGGGGCGCACAAGGATGCTGACCTGTGGGCCTCTCATGATAAAATGCTGGCACAGCCCCTAAAAGACAGCGACATTGAGGTAAGGTTTATGGAGTCTTCATAGGTGTTCCTAAATCAGAGTCTCTTGTTTACTCTCTAGTTCTAATCATAAATAAACTTCATTTGGAACAGCCTTGCAATTAGTATAAGAGAGCCAGGTTTAGAGGCAGAAGCTGCTAACGAGCTAAAAGACCTTCCAGGGTAAATTTAAATATTTCTGAGTTTCTACAAAGTGCAGAGCACTGTGCTGGCTGCTCTGGAGGAAAAGGGAGGGAGAAGGATCACTGAGGTTTGACCCCTTCCTTATAGTTTGAAGGAGTACATCCAGACACTGAGAAACATCTTTTATTTATGTATTTTTTTATAGCAGTCTTATACACGTGGTATCATTCGCATGTATGACCATACAAGTCATCTATTTAAAGTGCACAATTCAGTGTTTTTTAGTGTTTTCACAGTCAATTTGAGGGCATTTTTATCCTCCCAATAGGAAGCCTTCAACCCATTAGCAGTTATCCCCAGGCCCTGCCAAACTCCCCGCCAAACTCCCCAACTCTAGGCAACCACTGGTCTACCTTCTGTCTCAATGGATTTATCTAAGCATCTTTTATTTTAAGGAAGAGAAGCAAGGAATAAGATTCAGGAAAAGAAAAACTTGCTGAAATGTAGGGATAAAAATAACAAGATGGTGTAAAAGTAAAAATTAGATGAGATACTTAAAGATCGTTTTCTCTTCAATCACTTAGTTTTCCTTAATTCATTGTCTTCTATTCCTTTCCAAATGGCAAAATCTTTGAGGAAGATCTCCTCTAATCCTTAAGTGCTATGGGAGTCTTCTGAGTTTGGTTGAGTTATGGTCAGCTTCTGAGGGCAAAATATGGCTCTATAATATGCCAAATTGGCTCTTCCCTTTACTAGGTTATTGCTTTGATCAAAGCAAAAAGGTTAAACTAAAAGGTTTGAATATCTAGCATCTGTTTTCTTTTCATCAGGTTTACAATATCATTAAGAAGGAGAGTAACCGCCAGAAGGTTGGATTGGAGCTGATTGCCTCAGAAAATTTCGCTAGCCGAGCAGTTTTGGAGGCCCTGGGCTCTTGCTTAAATAACAAGTATTCTGAGGGGTACCCAGGCCAGAGGTATGTGAATGTCATCAAAGGCATGCTTCTGACATAGTGATGCAAGGTACTGAATCACTATAGAATCCAAACCACGCGGGGATTTCTATTCCACTCTGCTCTGACATAAGTCTTTTACAATGCCCGGTGTTTGATAGCACTGATGTCCAAGAAGCAGATATACTCAGGGTCACTTAACCAATCTCTTTGGGGGCTTTTTAGAATAACAGGCCAGTTCATGAGGAGAATGGAGCTGCTGGACTGTCATCGAGCCTCTAGAAAAAGGTCAATAAGTACTCTGAGTCTATGGCCATGCCACCCTGAACAAGCCCGATCCCGTCTGATCTTGGAAGCTAAGTAGGGTCGGGCCTGGTTAGTACTTGGATGGGAGACCACCTACGAAGACCAAAAATAAAAAATAAGGGATTGTAAGCTGACAAGGTTCTTGTAATCTGTGAGGTCCACCAAGGGTTGCCTCGCCTAAAAAATAAAAATAAAAAAAATAAGTACTCTGAGTGATGCTGTGAAAGGTGGTTGTTGCTGTATGAGTAGTCGAATCGGTATCAGGAGAGACCCGAAAGTTAAAACTGAATCTGTTGCACTGGAAACCATTTCCGCATTATAAATGTTGGATTTACGTATGCGACAATTTCAGTCAACTCCTTAACCCTGAGAACCACAAGACGTTATATTCATTTGTTTTTTACAGTCATCATCAGGCAAAGGTGATGATTACAGAATCTGACACGATTTTTGCAAATTTGTACATTTGTGTCCCAAAGGACACAGAGAAATAAGAGATCACCCTTGGAGCCGAACTGGCATTCTACCCTGAGATACCCTGAATCTCTCTGTAGAAGGGCTGAAAACCAAGTTGAGAGCATTGTCTTTCTCCTGCTGTGAATAACTAACTTTTGCATTGTTTTCACAACTAATATCTCATTTGATCCTCATGGCTGCCCAATAGGAAAAAGTGATGGAAGCTGAGACTCACTAAAATTCAGTGACTTCTCAAGTTTGCACACAGGTAGCAGAGCTGGGACTTGAATCCAGATGTTTTCAAACTTTGGTGTGATAAAAAAATAAATATCTGGTCTTTGTCCCTGGTTTCTTTCACTTGAGCTCCTAAAACTCTAGGAATCTATGGTGATAGGAATGTCTTTTATTAGTCATAATGAGCCCTTTTGAGCATACCTGAGTTTATGTTATAGAGGTGACTCTTGGTAGGCCCCTAGTAAGCTTCAGGATGGGGGCTGGTGGCCAGAAAGATCAAGGCATGATTAGAGGACTGGAGACTGAGTTAATCACCAATGATTTGATCAATTACACCTCATAATGAAATCTCCTTAAAAACCCTCAACAGTGAGGTTTGGAGAGCTTCCCAGTTCTGAGCCCCATTCTCCATACCTTGCCCCATGCATCTCTTCCATTTGGCTGTTTCTGAGTTGTAATAAACCTTTATAATAAACCAGTAAGAGTAAGTAAAGTGCTTTCCTGAGTTTCATGAGTCATTCTAGTGAATTATCAAACCTGAGGGGGTGTTGTGGGAATTCCCGAGTTTGTCAGAAATGTGGGTAACCTGGGGACTTGATACTTGTGACTGGCCTCTGAAGTGAAGGCATCCTGTGGGACCGAGCCCTTAACCTGAGGGGTCTGATACTAACTCTGGGTAATCAGGCCAGAATTGAATTGAATTGCAGGATAGTCGGTTGGTGTCAGAATTGGTTGGTGTGAGGAAAAAAACCGCATACATTTGGCATCAGAAATGTTGTGAGTAAAAATTCCTCATTCCCCTTCTTTTCTTTACTGTGGTAAAATATGCATAACAAAATTTTCCATTTGTAATTGTACAGTTCAGTGGCATTAAGTACATCCACAATATGGTGCCACTATCACTACCATCCATCTCCAGAACTTTTTCATTTTGCAGAAACAACAGTCTGTACCCATTAACAACTCCAGCCAAGAGCTATCACCTCACATGCATTAAGATGGCTACTATCAAAAAGAAAAAAAAAAAAGAAAAGAAAAGAAAACAAGTGTTGGTGAGGATGTGGAGAAGTTGTAACCCAGGTGCACTGTTGGTAGGAATGTAAAATGGTGCAGCCACTATGGAAAACAGTATAGAGGTTCCTCAAAAAATTTAAAATAAAATTACCACATGAGCTAGCAATTCTACTTCTGGGTATATATTCAATAGAATTGAAAGCAACACCTCAAACAGATATTTGTATACCTGTGTTCATAGCACATTATTCACAATAGCCAACAGGTAAGAGCAGCGTAAGTGTCCATTGATGGATGAATGGATAAGCAAAATGTAGTATAGCCAAATAACAGAAGGTCCTTCAGCCGTAAAAAAGAAGGGAATCCTGTGACATGCTACAACAAGGATGAACCTTGAGGACATTATGCCAAATGAAATAAACAAGTCACAAAAAGACAAATACCATATGATTCCACTTATGTGAGGTATCTGGAGTAGTCAAATCATAGAATTGGCAAGTAGAATGATGGTTACTAGGGACTAGGAAGAGGGAGAAATGGAAAGTTATTTGATGGGTCTAGAGTTTCAGTTTTGCAAGATGAAAAAATTCTAGAGGTCTGTTGCACAACAATGAATGAGGTACTTAGCACTACTGTAATGTAGGCTTTAAAATTGTTAAGGTAGGAAATTTTATGTTGTGTGTTTTTACTATAATCAGAAATGTACATACATTTAATCTAAAATTTTTAAAGCTTTTTTGTGACCATAAGACTTAAGCGTTAAAAACTTTTTCTGGATTGAGTTATTATAATTATTAGTATATTACAGATAAAAAACACAAATATGTGATAAATTTTGATATGTAATTATTAAATGAAAAGTAAAATTTTATTAGAAATATAAAAAATCAATAACACTCTACCTCTCCCTCCCCCAGCCCCTGGTAACCACCATTCCACATTCTGTCCCTATGAATCCAACTACTCTTGGTACCTCATAGAAGAACCATACAGTTGTAACTGGCTTATTTCGCTTAGCATGATGCTAACGTCCTCAAGGTTCATCCATGTAGCTTACATCAGAATTTCTTTATAGAGAGGAGACACTTGCTTAATGTGACACAGCTTGGCACTGATGGAAGATGAGTCAAGAGTTCTCACCAGGTCTCCATTTTTGTTCTTCTGTCCCACACTTGAGCTTCTTTGGCCTCTATACTAAGCATAGAGGTTCAGGGCCAGAATGGGCCTAAGTCTTCTGCTTTCCTCACACAGGTATTATGGCGGGACTGAATTTATTGATGAGCTGGAGATACTCTGTCAGAAGCGAGCGCTGCAGGTCTATGACCTGGACCCCCAGTGCTGGGGGGTCAACGTCCAGCCCTATTCAGGTAATTACCACATCTAGACAGTTCTGGAGCCAGGCTCCTAGGGCATCCGACATTCACAGAGAGGTGTCCTAGGACTGCCCAGTAATGAAGGTTAAAAATAAGCTAAGCCCCTCCTGGATGTGTGCATCTTTTTCCATCGCCCTTGGCTCCCAGTTGTGCTCGCCCGTCCTGGGCAATGCCCTATCTCTGAATGTCCCCTTTCCCTTACTTTCAGGGGGATTGGTGCTGGGGATCCTTGGAGCTCAGGAAATGTGTAATGGCAACCAGGCCAGTTCTGGCCACTTCTAGTTGATGGCCTAGTGTCCAAGCTTGGGGTCCTGATTGATGCCTCATGGACAGAAACAATTGTACCTCCTCCGGTCTGTCTATTCCAGGTTCCCCTGCCAACTTTGCAGTATACACTGCCCTGGTAGAACCCCATGGGCGCATCATGGGCCTGGACTTGCCCGATGGAGGCCACCTGACCCATGGGTTTATGACAGACAAGAAGAAAATCTCTGCTACATCCATCTTCTTTGAATCTATGCCCTATAAGGTAAGAATACCTCTCCATAGCTCTGTAGTCCATCTCCTCAGAAAGCCTTCAGAGTTTGACTGCACCTACAGAAATAAGTTTTGTTCATGTGGCACTACAAGAAGTTCCCTCCTCTCCCTAGTTGTCATTTCCATTCCCTGGGGACTCCTTGGGCATACAGGGAAGGCTGGGGACAGTTGAGACGGAGACCAAGGGGCTAAGCCGAGGCACAGGGAGATGGGCAGGGGAGACAACTGCCCAGGAGGTTTCAGCTGCAGCAGGGTTGCTGGCTGATCCAGAACTGGGATGGCAACTCCCAGTAACTAGGTCCACTACAGTCAGACCCCTAGTGACAGCATCTGCATCTCTGGTTCCACCACCAATGCCAGCAGACCCACCATCAACACCCAGTCAGCCTTCCACAGTCCAGTCAGAGCCAGGCCACATGCCCAGTGACAAGACTGGCATGTATTTATGTGGGGACCCTTGTCATTATAAACAATTCAGTCAAAAATACATGTGAGATTCACGGTCTCATGGGCATAGTGACTTACCTATAAAGATGGTTAGAGGGGTAGGTAGAAAAAAGGTAACTTGCGTACTTGTTCATGGTGCCGTCTGTACATGTGTTGATTCTGCCTTGTGTCCAGGAACCATCTCCTTGTGTTTATTGTCGAATGCGCTGTTCCTCATTAGTTTCATTTGTCCTACCAGGAGTAAAGATAGCCATACATCATTATGCTTGGTTGAATATCAGACACATAATTTTATCCTTTTAAGAAGATCAAGCCAGTGCTCTCTCTTAGCATTCTATAGTCATTGTTGCATATCCTTGAACGTTTGCGGTTTTTCTTGTTAGCCTTTGTCTCAGTTCTAGTAATGGCACATATGCTTTATGTGTGCATGTGACAGCTCATTTCTTTTCATGGAAAGCCTTTGTGTGTGCATGTGACAGCTCATTTCTTTTCATGGAAAGCCTTTGTGTTTCCAGTCACAGTTATTCTCATTGACCAGTGCTGACCTTGAAGATGGATTTTGAAACATGACAATAGCACGATGTTATTTCTCTGCACTTAGAACACAGTTTCTTTCACCATGGAAAGAATGGTGGCAGAGTAATCACTGACTTGTTTTCTGACCTTAGATAAGGGCATGGGGAGCCTCATGCTTTTTAGCTCAATGTCTGCTGTCACTGAAGAGTCTTCCGGGCATTAACAAGCCCTGGGCTCCACCCGACATACCCCCAGCCACCCTTGTCTGTGACAGGCACTGTGCAGGCTGCAGCCCCATCGGTGCAGTGGAGAGGCCCACCCAGTGGTAGGCCTGAGGGGGCATGGAATGGTGGGGACTGAGACCGTGGCCAGCTCGGGCAGCAGAAGACACAGCTCACTTGTTGGAGTGGCTTATGTGAGCAACAGCTTGGTGGGCAGGGGAGTAAGACAGAGTTGATTGGCCTCCAGCAGCAGCCACCACAACCCTTCCTCTACCCACTAGGCTGTCACCCTGCCTGGCCTTTTGGGCCCCTCCCCTCACTGGGACTTCTTTCACCCTCTGGGCAACCACCCCACGCAGGGCCAGGCATTTCATCTCTCTATGGAGAAACAGCAACATGAACTCGCTCCCCCTCCTGTTTTGTGACTAAAGATTCCCTCTCCCTGCTGTTCCTAAACTACCAGCGGGAGGCTCCATCCTTCCTGTCCAAGGCCTCTGTAGTGCTCTGCCCCCAGCACACTTCGTTGCAAATGCCTGTGAATTCTTTTAGGAGCTGTTTTATTGTCTCATTTTCAAGATTAAAAAAGAAGAACCTTTAAAAAAATCTCACAAGTTTCAAAAGCAAAATTTAGAGATAGTAGCAACAGATTATTTTGGGTGATTATGTCTTTAAAAATTTTTTAAGAATTATGTTTATTTACTGGAGATCAGCTGTTGATTATTCATCAAGACAACAGATTCTTTGCTGAGATCAGAGAAAGCATCAGCTACACCCTTAAAACACAAAACAAAACCACAATTGTCCTTCAGCCTACCTTTCTAGATGACATCTAGGTTCCCATATCTTGCACACGAGCTTCTGTAATTGTATTGAATTGAAATCTTTTTGTTTTTGTTTTTGTTTTTGTTTTTGTTTTTGGAAGGGGTAACCCACCTAATTCAAAACCCTTTCCTCCGGG
>NW_006433941.1:4701025-4707441 GCF_000325575.1 Pteropus alecto
TCTCACCACTTCCTCCCTAGAGGGCTCCCATGTCCCACACCCCTGCAGTAATCACATTTAATTATTTTTACTTCCCCTTAGCAGAAATGTTTTAACACAACTTTAATAAACTAAACTTACTAAAAAATGTATAGCCAAAAAAGAAAACAAGTTGTTTTACGTTTCACATTGTTCCAGACAACAATCTGTCTGGAACTGATTTGTGTGGGTGAGGTAGGCATCCAGATAATGTATTTTTTCATGTAGATATCCAGTTGACCCCATACCCTTTATTGGAAGACCATAGTTTCTCTGAAGTGCCACCCACTGCTGTCATTGATCAGATGGCCATCTATCACAAGGAGTTCTATTTCAGCTTGTCCTTCCACAAGCACACACTGCCTTAGTGTAACTTTTTAAGTGTTTTTAAATTTCTCTCAATAATGTTTTGTGTAGGTCTTATACATATTTTGTTAGAGATTTTATGGCTTTGAAACTAATAATTATTAAAATTTCATTTTCTATTTTTTGCTGTTTAAATATACAAATATAATTGATTTCGGGTTTTTGGCCTTACATCCAATGATCTTGCTAAATTCAGTTGCTAATTTTAATGGCTTGCCTCTAGAGTCTTGGATTTTCTAGATATACAATCATGATGTCTCTGAGTAATGTCTGCTTTTTTATGTTTTCTAATCCTTATGCTTTTATTTCTTTTTCTGGCCTCATTGTACTTGGAGTAGAAAGTGGTATTGGCAGGCACTTTGTCTCATTCCTAAAGGTAACTGTATGTTAGTACCTGCATGGTATGGTGCATGTCTGTCACTCCTATTTAATTCTGCAGTGGCCTTTTGATTTCTTCTCATCCCGGGACAGCCCTAGGAGCAGGGGCTCACTCCCCCCCACCCCGGTACCCCTGAGGGCATCGTGAGTCATTGAGTGATATTTGGTTATCTATACCACTTGTGCAGGCCAAATACTCTGATACACCACCTCGCCCTCAAGTCCTGGCCTAGGACATCTTTTCTGTTTTCATGGTGGAGTGAAGCAAATAGCTTTGGGAAGGTAGAAGAAGTCATCTTATCCTTGACAGCTGGCTCAAGTTCGGGTGGGAGGGTAGGCTGGAGGGGGCAGCCTGAGCCTGCTGTCTCCATGACATTCCACAGGTGAACCCAGACACTGGCTACATCAACTATGACCAACTGGAGGAAAATGCCCGCCTCTTCCACCCGAAGCTGATTATCGCAGGTGATGAGTTGGGTAGAAAGCACTGTATTAGCAGATTCCAGGCCTCTTACAGAGTGAAGATGTATTGACGTTCCCTGCATTGTCCTTGCTCACAGCTAGTTTCTGCCTTGGATAGCTGAGCTGCTTTGGTCTAAGTATATTCTTTCAGGACAAATGTCTGTGTTTGCCACCATTCGTACTAGGTAGAATAAGATCTGAGGCTGTTCTGAGAAGCATCTAGGAATATTAATCCTTTACTAATTGGGGGTGGTAATAATAGCTGAGGGCCACCCCAACCACCATGACATTGAAGAGGCAGAAACCAGAGTGATTACCTTCGGCACAAAGATGTTTTTTGAGAATGTTTTTCATTTCTGTCCTCAGATTTTAGAGGGAGAAATCTCCAAGCTTTCAAATATGCATATCCAGAGGCCACTTTACAGCTGACTCTCAGCTGGCCATGAATATCTTTGACTCTATGGTGTTGCCTTTGCCATCTTAGGAACCAGCTGCTACTCCCGAAACCTAGACTACGCTCGATTGCGGAAGATTGCCGATGACAATGGGGCATATCTCATGGCGGACATGGCGCACATCAGCGGGCTGGTGGCGGCCGGTGTGGTGCCCTCCCCCTTTGAACACTGCCACGTGGTGACTACTACCACCCACAAAACTCTGAGAGGCTGCCGAGCCGGCATGATCTTCTACAGGAAAGGTGTGCTCTTGCGCATGGGGTCCAGGCAGGGTGCCGGGTGATCCTTTTTAGGAAGCTGGGGAAAACTCTGACCTGGGATCCCTTGAAGATATTAAGATCCCTTAAAGAGCTACTTAGGAGGGGACAATGACTTTATAGAAGAGATCTAGAAAGAAGCCCTGAGCATAGTTATCCAGGTCCTGGGAAAGGGAGAAGGTTATTATGCTAGGTGCCAGTACCCTTTGGCTCAACTAATTCTCCTCATGAGGCAGGTGTTGGAGTGAAAGGATGGCTCACCAGAGACTACCTGGAGGCCTCGTGGTACAGCATTATTTTGATGAACTTACTGTAGTCTAGCATGTTTCTCCTAGAGAAAGACTCACAGTAATCAAACCATAAGATACTGATGTATAAATTCTAGTACGTTTTGTCATTTTAGTAAGGAATTTCTCTTTCCAGTAGTGGATATGCTTACAGCCTATATGTAGGCACTCCCCTTATTTTGGGATTTGCATACCTGAGAAAGCCAGAGTAGTAATCAGGCTATTATTCAGCCTGCAGTGGGACCTGGTGCATGAACCTGGCATCAGCAGAGAAACCAGCCTTCTGGTGACTGGATTTCTCTTTACCTCCGAATCAGGGGCTTCTCACCCAGCCTCTGGCCAGGATGGACACACCCATATGCCCACTCGAAGCCTCCAGGCTCTTCTGAGGTCCTTCTTTAGTTGTGTTGAGGTTTCTGAGGCAGGTAGCCATTCCCACTTACCTGGAAGATGTTTGTTTTTCCCACTGTATGTTGGTGTGATTTGTTTGACCCAGCTGTCCCTTTAGACTGTGAGAGTTAATTTAGGTAAAGCCCTTAGAGCAGTTCTTTAGAGATAGTAGTTATTATTACTACTAACTTTTTCTCCAAAAGGTACTTTATTCTCTATTTCTAGCCACATGAGTCATGTCTCCCTCAAAGTAGTCATCTTGGAAGACTGCTCTCTGACACTTCTTTGAGGAAATATGCCCGAGGCATATTCTTTGTTACATTCTCAGTGGAGGGAAATTTTCATCCGTGAAAGGGCAGTCTGCCCGCCCTGGAAGCAACCACCATCTCTGCCTCACAGCATTTCATACCAGGTCTTGCCTCCAGGAGTAGAGGCCAGGCTTGTGCTTAGCACCCCCATAGCCAGTCTGGGTTTGAGTCCAGACAGGGAGAAAACGGGGGACAGACAATCCCTTGTTCCCATTCTGATGTTTTTCTTTGGCCAGGAGTGTGCAGCGTGGATCCCAAAACCGGCAAAGAGATGCTGTATAACCTGGAGTCACTCATCAACTCTGCTGTGTTCCCAGGCCTGCAGGGAGGTCCCCACAACCATGCCATTGCTGGTAAAATATCACCAAACCCTGAGCCATTGGAGAGTGTACCTTCATCCCCGATGGTCCCCAAGCAGTCATTCTAGGGGTTCTCCTGCTTTAGCTCATCCCATGACCCTAACTCCCATCTCACCTGTTCACCGAAGTGTGTGCCAAGACTTCCACACTGGGGAGAAACTAAAGGGAATATCTCTGTCTAGGAGATGCTAGCAATGAAGACAGGGGAAACAGTGGTGACTGGTGTAAGGTAGGGACAAGAGGGAGTGGTGGCCAATCCACATGTGATTGGCAAAACAGAGTCAGGCCTGGTTCTATGTGTAGCCCTCTTTAAGAACCAACAGAGAAGGAATTTGACAACTAGAAGAAGGCATAGCAAAAATGAATTGCCTCTCCCCTCAGGTCCTCACCTCCTGTGGGGTAGAGGCACCTGTGTCTGATCCTTGTGCTGTTGACCTTGGGGCTGCAACAGTAGCTCCTGGGTCTGTCTGATTCTCTGATACCCCAGCAAGCAGTCATTGACTTATTCCTTCTCTTTTTGTACAAGTGGCTTAGAAAATTTGTGATGATCTCAGGGTTATTCCACTGTCTCCTCCGGAACAAAGCAGCTGGTAGAAGAGCCCAGGATGAAGGTGTAACTTCTTCATTAAGGGAAGCACTAGTGTTTCCAAAGAGGAGAGTGGAGGAAGCAAGCAGTGAATGGGGAATTTAGGCCCGTGGGTGTGGGGCAGGGCTGGATGTCCACTGGGGTGTTTTCACGTTCCCCCTTTGTACCTGCAAGCTCAGGATCCACAGTTTCTTCAACCCTCAGATGATGAGATTGCCCACCTCCAGCCACTCTGGGCCTTTTCCAGTCATTTCCACACACACTGATTGGAGGCTTCTGTACCAGGACTAAGGCACACACATGTTGCATTCTCCTTCATTTTCCATCTCCTTCATTTTCCATGCCCTGTCATTAGCCCTCAGAATTGAACACAAGGTACCAGATAAATCTGGATGTGCAGGGTAGAGCAGCCTGCACCTCTCACCTGGACCCTAATCTGAAAGATCTGCATAATTTGACATCAAAACATCAGCTTTTAGGGCAGCTCAGTAATTGTTTTCACATACTGAGCTTAAAAAAGGACTGTAAAATCTGTCTTGTTTAAGAGCAGCTTTTCTGTGGTGATCTTGTTAGCATGAAACTTCCATGCCTGGAGAAAGGCTACCTCAAAAGCACTTACTCAACTTGAAAACTCATATCCAAAAAGATGTTTACACACCGATGTTCATAGTAGCATTATTCACAGTGGCCAGGACATGGAAGCAACCGAAGTGTCCTACGATAGATGATTGGCTAAAGAAGCTGTGGTGCATATATACAATGGAATATTACTCAACCATAAGAAGACATGAAATACTGCCATTTGTGACAACATGAATGGACCTCGAAATAATCATTCTAAGCGAAATAAGCCAGACAGAAAAAGGTGAAAATCACATGATATTAATTATATGTGGAATATAAACCTAAAAGCAACAAATGAACAGGACAAACAAACAGAGACTCATGGACGTGGACTAGTTACTAGAGGGCAGAGGTGAGGGAAAAGGAGGGAGGTAGATGGGGTCAAGGGGGTCAAATATGTGGTGACAGAAAGAAATCTAACTATGGGAGGTGAACACACAGAGTAAATATATATATGCCTTATTGTTAAAGTGGACAGCTGAAACTTATTGGATTTCATTAACTAATGTCACCATAAAAAAATAAATAAATTTTAAAAAATAGTATGAAAGAAGGTGTCTCAGATAACCACCTATTATATAATTCCATTTATATGAAATGTCCATAATAAGCAAATACGTAAAGACAAAGTAAGCTAACAGTTGCCATTGTCTCGGGGGCAAGAGTGTAGGATTAAGGAAGTAACTGCTAATGACTATGAGATTCCTTTTGGAGGTGATGAAAATGTCCTAAAATTGAATGTGATGAAAGTTACACAGCTCCCTGGTTGTATTAGATAACACTGATTTGTCCACTTTAAATAGGTAAATTATATGGTATATGAACTGTATCTTAATAAAGCTGCTATAAAAATAAAAGGACTGTGTAAGTATACTATGCTTAAAATAATGCTATTTATCTTAAAGATTTCTGCTACATATCTTTTGTCGCAAAGGAAGGTAGTATAGCAACTATTTAATTGCTCCAAAATTAAGTGTTGTAAATGCTGTTGTATCTTTTCCTCAATGATTACTCAAAATCTTCATGAGAGAAAGAAGAAAATGACTTGTACAAAATTAGGCTCATTTTAATGCTAAATCGTGTTGATAGATATAATTTCATTGTTTTAGGTCCTAAACCTAGTGCAGTCATATGTGACTCTTCGAGTCCCTCTGTATGTTTCCTACGTGTTCCATTCTCCCGTTGGAGTAGGAGGTTGGCAACATTTTGACTTGAAGTCAGAGCTTCGTCTAACTTTTGTGTATGACACTGCCATCTTGTGGAATGATGGAATTGGCAGCCCACCAGAAGCTGAACTCCAAGGTGGGTTAATAAAGACTTGGAAAACTAGTTTTCTTATCCTCTTGAATTACTTAAGAGAAATTTTTACTGTAGCTAAAAATAATAGAAGCAACTTTCAGTATATTTATTTTTTATATTTGACATTCTAAGATAATTTTATTTTTGATGTGGAAAAATTTTAACTAAATCATATTAGTACCTCAAATTTTGTGTAGTATGTGACTGTTAAATATAACATCCACATATTACGGATATTTAACTTTCATAGTCATTCTAGGTGATTAATTATTTGTGTGTTACACAACAGAGTCTATATATTTCCCTAGGTTATAAAAAAAAATAGAGGAAGTTCCAATTGAAAATAAAGAATGAACCCAAGAGAAAAAGTTACACATTTTTGTTTCTAAAAATGGGAGGTACGTTTTAAAGTCTGGTATAAATTGTGTCTTGGATTCTAATTCTAGCTCTAAAACTAAATAGCTGTGTGATCTAGAATGTATTGCTTTTTTATGGCACTCAATTTCTTCTGAAAGATAGACTAAACTTCTAATATTCTTTCTGTTTTAAACTTCTATTATTTTGTGATACTTTTTCTGAATGTCTTGGAACAGTGGTGGTATGTCCCACCAAATATTGGATCCATAA
>NW_006433941.1:4711388-4728611 GCF_000325575.1 Pteropus alecto
GGGGATAGTCTTACAGCCTATATGTAGGCACTCCCCTTATTTGGGGATTTGCATACCTGAGAAAGCCAGAGTAGTAATCAGGCTATTATTCAGCCTGCAGTGGGACCTGGTGCATGAACCTGGCATCAGCAGAGAAACCAGCCTTCTGGTGACTGGATTTCTCTTTACCTCCGAATCAGGGGCTTCTCACCCAGCCTCTGGCCAGGATGGACACACCCATATGCCCACTCGAAGCCTCCAGGCTCTTCTGAGGTCCTTCTTTAGTTGTGTTGAGGTTTCTGAGGCAGGTAGCCATTCCCACTTACCTGGAAGATGTTTGTTTTTCCCACTGTATGTTGGTGTGATTTGTTTGACCCAGCTGTCCCTTTAGACTGTGAGAGTTAATTTAGGTAAAGCGCTTAGAGCAGTTCTGGCCCACAAGTTCTTTAGAGATAGTAGTTATTATTACTATTAACTTTTTCTCCAAAAGGTACTTTATTCTCTATTTCTAGCCACATGAGTCATGTCTCCCTCAAAGTAGTCATCTTGGAAGACTGCTCTCTGACACTTCTTTGAGGAAATATGCCCGAGGCATATTCTTTGTTACATTCTCAGTGGAGGGAAATTTTCATCCGTGAAAGGGCAGTCTGCCCGCCCTGGAAGCAACCACCATCTCTGCCTCACAGCATTTCATACCAGGTCTTGCCTCCAGGAGTAGAGGCCAGGCTTGTGCTTAGCACCCCCATAGCCAGTCTGGGTTTGAGTCCAGACAGGGAGAAAACGGGGGACAGACAATCCCTTGTTCCCATTCTGATGTTTTTCTTTGGCCAGGAGTGTGCAGCGTGGATCCCAAAACCGGCAAAGAGATGCTGTATAACCTGGAGTCACTCATCAACTCTGCTGTGTTCCCAGGCCTGCAGGGAGGTCCCCACAACCATGCCATTGCTGGTAAAATATCACCAAACCCTGAGCCATTGGAGAGTGTACCTTCATCCCCGATGGTCCCCAAGCAGTCATTCTAGGGGTTCTCCTGCTTTAGCTCATCCCATGACCCTAACTCCCATCTCACCTGTTCACCGAAGTGTGTGCCAAGACTTCCACACTGGGGAGAAACTAAAGGGAATATCTCTGTCTAGGAGATGCTAGCAATGAAGACAGGGGAAACAGTGGTGACTGGTGTAAGGTAGGGACAAGAGGGAGTGGTGGCCAATCCACATGTGATTGGCAAAACAGAGTCAGGCCTGGTTCTATGTGTAGCCCTCTTTAAGAACCAACAGAGAAGGAATTTGACAACTAGAAGAAGGCATAGCAAAAATGAATTGCCTCTCCCCTCAGGTCCTCACCTCCTGTGGGGTAGAGGCACCTGTGTCTGATCCTTGTGCTGTTGACCTTGGGGCTGCAACAGTAGCTCCTGGGTCTGTCTGATTCTCTGATACCCCAGCAAGCAGTCATTGACTTATTCCTTCTCTTTTTGTACAAGTGGCTTAGAAAATTTGTGATGATCTCAGGGTTATTCCACTGTCTCCTCCGGAACAAAGCAGCTGGTAGAAGAGCCCAGGATGAAGGTGTAACTTCTTCATTAAGGGAAGCACTAGTGTTTCCAAAGAGGAGAGTGGAGGAAGCAAGCAGTGAATGGGGAATTTAGGCCCGTGGGTGTGGGGCAGGGCTGGATGTCCACTGGGGTGTTTTCACGTTCCCCCTTTGTACCTGCAAGCTCAGGATCCACAGTTTCTTCAACCCTCAGATGATGAGATTGCCCACCTCCAGCCACTCTGGGCCTTTTCCAGTCATTTCCACACACACTGATTGGAGGCTTCTGTACCAGGACTAAGGCACACACATGTTGCATTCTCCTTCATTTTCCATCTCCTTCATTTTCCATGCCCTGTCATTAGCCCTCAGAATTGAACACAAGGTACCAGATAAATCTGGATGTGCAGGGTAGAGCAGCCTGCACCTCTCACCTGGACCCTAATCTGAAAGATCTGCATAATTTGACATCAAAACATCAGCTTTTAGGGCAGCTCAGTAATTGTTTTCACATACTGAGCTTAAAAAAGGACTGTAAAATCTGTCTTGTTTAAGAGCAGCTTTTCTGTGGTGATCTTGTTAGCATGAAACTTCCATGCCTGGAGAAAGGCTACCTCAAAAGCACTTACTCAACTTGAAAACTCATATCCAAAAAGATGTTTACACACCGATGTTCATAGTAGCATTATTCACAGTGGCCAGGACATGGAAGCAACCGAAGTGTCCTACGATAGATGATTGGCTAAAGAAGCTGTGGTGCATATATACAATGGAATATTACTCAGCCGTAAGAAGAGATGAAATACTGCCATTTGTGACAGCATGGATGGACCTTGAAATAACCATGCTAAGCAAAATAAGCCAGACAGAAAAAGTTGAAAATCACATGATATCACTTATATGTGGGATATAAACCTAAAAGCAACAAATGAACAGGACAAATAGAGACTCATGGACATGGACAATGGACTAGTGGTTACCAGAGGGAAGGGAGGAGGTAGACAGGGAAAAAATTTTTAAATCATTTCTTCAATTAAAATAACTGATTAGTTAAAAAATTTAAAAAGCAATAAAAAAGCATTTGCTCAAAGAAGAGGTCTGGAGGTTTAGCCAGGTAATTGTAGGGTTAAAAAATGTGTCATTTTTTGAGGAAAATGTAATCCACCCCATTCAGTGACACTGAGAAGCAAGCCTGAGTGGGGACAAGGGGTGTTTTTGACTCTCGGTCTGTCTTTTGATCCCGTCCTTTCTTCCTGACCCATTATCTCTTCCTGCCAGGGGTTGCTGTGGCGCTGAAACAAGCCATGACTCCGGAATTCAGAGTTTATCAGCACCAGGTGGTGGCCAACTGCAGGGCTCTGGCTGAGACCTTGATGGAGCTGGGCTACAAAGTAGTGACAGGTACCATCGAAAACTTGGGCAGCACCCACCAACACCGGAATGCAACCCTGCTTCTGATGGTTGCACTAAGCCTCACATCCCGGTTCATCCAATCAGGCCGTGGCTGTGGGGTCGCGGCCCTGGCACTGCAGCTACAGCTGCAGCTGAGATACGAGTCGGGACCACCTCCAGAGGAGCTGATGTGGCTGTCATGGCCTCCTCCTTTCCTTACTTGATGACAGCTGCCTCCTCAGCTGGGCCAGAGATGATAGTAATAATAGCTGCTGTCTGTCACCTGGCAGGTGAGGCCTCAAGTTCTCAGAACAGCTTTCTGAAAGGAGTACCCAAGTCTCACCTGAGAGAGGTTAGGTACCAGTGGTCACAGAGCTGGTGGGTAGCAGAGCCAGGACTTGAAACAAACCTTGTGAGTGGGCAGAACCCCAGGGCCTTCTCTACAGCAATGCCCTGCACTGTCCCGCAGGAGTGTCTCCACTCACCCCGAGGGTCAAGGCGCAATAGGCTGTCCTGCTGGGAGTTCATGGGAGTTTGCTATTTCAGCATTTGCTTTAATATGAAGATCGTGGCACTGGGTGACCCTGACTGAGATGGACTTTCCAGGTGAGGGCCCCGCTCAGAAGTGCCATCCACCTCAGTCACTTCAGGCTTACACAATTAGCAAAATTTTTCTGGCAGACAGTATACTTTGCTATCTCGAGGAAGAGTAGCTTTACTCTTCTGCTCACATGGCTGCCATCTGTGCTAGCAGTAGATGGTCCAGGAAGATAGGTCTGGTCCCCTGTAGGCGCAGGTGCCCACTCCCTGCTTACTGCCCTTTACAGGGGTTATAGGACCCAGCCTGAGGAGTGGGCTCCCACCAAACCTTGTGAGTGGCAAAGCCGGGGCAAATACCATCTTCTCAGAGAAAAGGTAGCACCTCTTTTGTTTTCTTTCACTTTCTCTCTTTACTTTCTTCTCAATCCTCCATATCTTACAGTAAAAAAGCCCCAGAAATCTGTCTAGACTGTGATCTTCAAGGTCCCTTGGATCACTGTTTCTCAAACTTGAGTGTGCATACGAATCCCTGGGCACCCTGTTAAATGCAGGCCTGGGGTGAGGTCTGCCTTTCTAACCAGCTCTCAGGTAATGCTGGCCTGGGAACCAACTTGGCATTGCAAAGATTTAAGCCAAACTCCCTTTGGCTGCAGGCATCCCCCAGCAGCCCTGTCAGCCAGGCTGCTCAGAGCCTCCCAGTGAATCTTCTCCACCTTCCTGAGCTTCCAGGCCTGTTCCCACATTTTGTTAATTCTGCTCTGAGGACACGGTACAGGCAGCTGAAACAGATGATGAGCATAATCACAGCCAGCATTTGTGTATATCTGCCTAGTGCCTGGTGGTGACCAAGCACTATATACAGTACCTTATTTAAACCTCACAAGGGCCTCGTACGTTGTTGGTCTCATTTTACAAATGGGCATCTGGGGTTCCAGAATTTTGAGCTGCCTGACTAAAGCCACACAACTAGTAAATGAGAGACTGTGGAGACTGACTTAAGCTCAGGCTCTGGGGTCCAGAGCTAAGTGTTGACTTAGTTAACCTGTATCTTTGAAGTCATTGCTTTTGCCCAGGTCAATGACCTGGGATTAATGAGAGCTCAAAGTGGAAAAATCCAAGTACTTTGAAGACTCCTGGGTGGTCTTGGGCCAGTTCCAGAAAATTCTTAGAGCCTCGATATCCTCATCTGCTTTGATAATACTGCCACTCTCATAGCATTAGAGATAAAGTATATGACAGGCTTGTAGTGTCTGGTGTCTAATATGTGTTCACCGAAAGTAGTAATTACCCATGGTTACCATAAATGGAACCCCTACTTGCTACTCTGATGTTGCCTCAGCCTTGAAGATTAATTTCAGAGATGCATAGGAACTTCCTAAGTGATATGTCAGAGAAAATAGAAGCCATGAATGGCACTGAGCAAGCTGTCACTCCCCAGACAAGCTTCCAGGCCCTTTACCGGCACCTGGGATGCTGGGTCATTGCAGTCTAGTCATTCTCCCTCCAACCTCAGGCCCCCTCTGCATCATTGGGCACCCATTTTACACTACGCTGTCCTTTCTGTCAAACTTTACAGATGACTAAAGCCTTCCAGGACACACCTTCCTGACCTCATCTGCTTTAGCCCCCTTCCTCCCCCATCCTCATTTCTTAGGAAGAGAGAAATTCCTTTGCTTGACATGGTATCAGCCTTCCACATTCCTACATGTCCAACTCGGTTTCCAGGTGGTTCTGACAACCATTTGATCCTTGTGGATCTCCGTTCCAAAGGCACGGATGGCGGCAGGGCTGAGAAGGTGCTAGAAGCCTGTTCTATTGCCTGCAACAAGAACACTTGTCCAGGTGAGAATCCTCCTTGGTCTCCTCTTTCATACCTCTCCTGTCTGCGCTATGGCCAGTTACAGCCAATGATCATTGGCTCTGGGGACAGACCTCAAATGATTTAGGGGGATAGATACACCGTGCTGGATGGGGGCTAAGTTATGGCTCTCTCCTGGCCCACTCTTTCTGATAGGCTCTACCCCTGCCAAGGACAAGGGGACTGAGGTGGGGTGCTTAAAGGTGAGAAGGCATTTGGGTGAGGGAGGCAGGGCCCTTTGGAAAATAAGCTAGATTTCTCAGTGGGTTGTTAGTCAAGATATGGGGACACATCTCACACCCAGACAGATGCTAGCTTCATTTTAAGGAGCAAAGGCCATGTCACAGAAGGCGACTTTCTTACTATTTAAAGTAGTCAAAATGTGTTCACTGCCTGTGTCTGCTTCCACCTCTGCTGTGGAAATCAGCTGTACCCTTCTCTCTAGATTGAGCTGGCACCTGCAGGCCTATTCTTTTTGCCCAAATGTCCCTTTTAATGCACACTGGTCAGTGGTAAGTTGGGTACAGCCCAAGTACAGAGCCTCTTTATGTTGAAGGTGACAGAAGCGCACTGCGACCCAGCGGGCTGCGACTGGGGACCCCAGCACTGACATCTCGAGGACTTCTGGAAAAAGAGTTCCAAAAAGTAGCCCACTTTATTCACAGAGGTAAAGATGTAGGTTGGAAGTTTGCCACATCATACTGTGTGTATGGAAGCTGTGAGTGGTTGAGACCCACCTACTGAAGGACATTTGTGTCAAGGCTGAGTGCTGGGGACAGGAGACAGCAGAAATCACTTAGCAAACCATCTGGTCTGAGAGATTTGTAAGATTGTCCTGCACGAGGAAGGGTGCATATAAGAATCACTTCTGTGGTAAACATCAATACTTAGGGCTGTCTCACCTCCAGCTGCTGGGACATTTGGGCATTTGGGCCTTGGGTGTGTCTCGCAGGCTAGAGGACTTATTTGTCTTTACCACACAGGGATAGAACTGACTCTGCAGATTCAGAGCGACGTTGGTGTCAAGGCCACCCTGAAGGAGTTCAAGGAGAAACTAGCAGGCGACGAGAAGCACCGTAGGGCCATCAGAGCTCTCAGGGAAGAGGTGGAGAGCTTTGCGTCTCTTTTCCCCCTGCCTGGCCTGCCCGACTTTTAGAGGAGCCACCAGGCTGCACCTACCCCAGTGCCAGAGTGTCGGGACTGCCCAGGAACGCTTGCCCAAGGACCCAGTGCCCTTCTGAGGAGAGAAAAGCACTGCCCCACACAGGATCTGATCAACTTCCGTATGTTCTCTGAGGGGTTCTTTTGGGACTTTCTCCAAGTTATCTTCACAAATCAAAATCTGTTTACTAAGGCCCACTGTTAGTAATTCTGGGACAAGTTATTAAGAAGTTTAAATCTGAACCTTATTTTCTCAGAACTACATATATAGTTATTCTGGAGAAAAGAAATACTATTTAGCCTTGATTCATTTAGACACTGGGGTAGGGCTGAGGTATTGGAAAGATTCCATTAATTTTACTCACCCTTCTCTTAAGAGTTACTGGGCTTCTTCCAACTCACTGCAGCAGATAAGAAACACCCACATTCATAGCTTGGGAAAGCTTCCCATTATTAATATTTCGTTACCCAGTGGGACATCAAAGGAGAAATGAATTATGACATAAGAACTGAAGACAGAAATTCCTCCTAAAGCTTCTGCTATGTGCTTTCAATCAGAATCCTAAGTCAGACAAGTCTTTAGAAGGTGCCAGTTTGTGGGTTTCTCTGTTAGCAGCTTAGTGTACCGTGAAAATGGTCTCCTTTATTCTCCACCCCTGAAAAAGTGGGAGAGCTTGGGGTACCTAGTCCTTTACTAGTGTCAGCATCAGCCTGGGGCTTTCCTGCCCTGTGTGAGAGAACCAACTCCCTCCTGTAATCAGGAAACCAAATGTCACCTTCCAAAAGAAACTTTATTCACAAAGATGAAGTGCAAAACAAATTACCATTTTTAATAAGCACAGAGTTTTAACACAGACTGTCTACAAGAATTATAGCTTTAAAAAATACAACCAATTTTTATATTTCAAAAATATCTCAACTCAAATAAATTAGTTTCTTAAAAAGTACACTTCTCATACTATTTGGCATTTACTCTGGTTGAACTCTGTGCAGCCATACCTACAAGCTGCTCTCACATGTGTCTGGCATATTCTTGCCCTCGCCACTGTGATGATGATTGCAGCTCACATGGTGGTCAGATTCACATTCACACGCACAGAGGAACGAACATGCAGTAATAAAATACTTCTCAAAAAATAATATGACTTCCTCACAGACTATGCTTTTGACTGCAACCTTAAAGGTGGCATTTCTCTCAACCCAACCTGTGTAGCCAGCCAGTGTCAGGCAGTCGGTGGGTGAGGCACCCTGTGGTCCTGCCTGGAAGGTACCCCTGTGGCCTAGGGTCCAGCATGTTGTTGGCATTTACTCCAGCGCAGTAGGGACAGCTGCTGCGGTCTCCCTGGGGTGTGAGTGACATGCCAGTACCCACATCACTTCTCAGTTTGGGAGCTCTTATGCTGCCAAAACAGTCTTATCTTCAGGGGCTTGATTCTTTCCCAGCTGAAGACACGGACATCTCCAAGACACCCTGTGTAGCCTCCATGTTGGAGCTCTCCGAAGAAGCCAGGGCCCCATAATAGCAGCTTAGTTCACTGCAAAATGCTTGTTCATCCTTCCCTGACTCCTGCTTCCTCCTCATGGCCATAAGAAACCTTAATAGATAAGGCCAGGTTAGGTCAGTGTTCCATGGGGAAAGGGCTCAGGAAAACTTGGTGTGTTCAAACCTTATCAGCTGAGACTGGTTTTGCTTTCAGCCAGAAGTAGAAATTTGGTGCTGCTTCCTTTTTGCAGTCTGTTAACACCATATCTCTTTTAAAGATTCCAGTTTTATCCCTATGACAGTATTGGAGAAAAGCCAGAAATCTGGCTGGTTTGATTGAAAGCACGAACCAAGGCACTTACTTCTGAGTTCTCCAGGGAGATGGGGAGTAAAATCTGATTGCTGGCTTGGGGAATCAGTGCCTTTGAAGGCCATCCACACATACCCATAGATCCCCACCAGTTGAGTGCTACCACCTGTGCAAAGATGACATGGCAACAGGGGACGATGACCTGTCTTGCAACAGCAGGTCCAGGAAGGTAGGGGACATGTATCCAGCACTGACAGTGGGTGGTCAGTGTGCATGCAAGATCTTTAAGACTGCTCTTGGCCTCCAGACACACGTCACTGAAACACAGCAGCCCTGGCATTTGGGGTAGAATCTATTGGCCTTCCTTGGACTTTGAAATGAGATTTGTTGTTTACTTGAGGTTGAAGTCTACCATATTTTGCATATAGTAACTGATTTGAAATGAAGTAAAAGCTAGATAGAAAATGACAGCTGAGTTACCATGGCCCGTTTCCAAATTCTAATACAATGTGTGTAACTTCAGCCATTGCAGTCAATAGTAGAAAAGTCACAACTTCTAAAATCAACGGTTTCACTAAAGGAGCAAGGAAACAGTGAAGAGTGAGGACAGCAGCTCAGGCTTGAGTGTCTCAAGTGCCACAGGTACTGTAAAAAGCTTCAGCTGATATCTAAAACAGCTTCTGGAGATCACTACTGCATAATTGCTAGCCTAATCAGGTTTTTCTTAACTTGGACTGCTTTAAAAAAAGGGCGGGGGTGGGGGGAGGGGCAGGTAATTGGAAGTAAAACAGAAACAATCCTCAAAGTTTCAGTGCCTGGGCCTTCAAAGTGATAGGACTGAAGAAATAATAAGGGGTACTGATGTCCTTTATTTTCTGGTAAGTGTTTTTAAATGTTTTAACAACACTTACTGACCTATTACTAGAGGAAAACCTCAAATGAAAATTCTTGAAGAGATTAGTCCCATTGCATAGGGCTCCCCACCATTAAGATTTATAGATGTATCTTCTAGTAGGTTCCAGTTCTCCAAAGTGGAGTGGGGCTACGGAAGGACAGCTTCACAGTCTCAACTGCCTCTGCCAAACTGCCTCAGTCCAAATACCACTTCAAGATCCCTTTGAAAAGAAATGTACTTGGCTTTAAGCAATCCTTTGAAACTGCCACACTGAAAATTAGATTTTAACCAAACTTTAAATCCTGGAGTTCACTCACTAGTCAGTGAAGCCAACTTGTCTTCCTCATGAAGAAACAACTCCAGTGAGACGCTCCCCATTTGCTCTTTCTGTAGCTGGCCCTGCAGGGCAGTCTGTTCTGTTCACATCCAACTGGTCTCACCTTAGAATCCTCAGGGCCTTCAGAATCATCCTTGAGGCAGAGCTTCTGAGCAAACACTTTTCAAAGCAAGGTCCATGGTAGTGTGTTGCTTATACTTCTAGAAGGCCAAGTCTAACTGAACTGCCTGTATCAGTTTCCAAGATGAGAAGTGTTAACTGCAGAGTCTATGTCAGTGTGAAACACAAGAACAAGTAGCTATGGTGGTGTCAATGATCACTTTCCATCTTGTCACTGGGACCCCAAAGACCTTTACTCCCTTGGAAACAAAATGTCATAAGCTCATGTCCCTGGAGGACTAAGTAGACAACAATTAGCCACCCAGTTAGAAAACAAAGCATCTTGTACAAGACCAGAGAGGGAAGATGGTAACACAAGGTGAGCTCACACAGAAAAACAGGATTCCTATTCAGCTTCCCCCACTGGCAAACACACTTCACATTTCACAGGTGCCAAGATGTTCCTGGAGACTTGACTGTGTGAATATGTGCAATGGGCACAGGTACAAGAAAAAGTGATGACATGTAAGCAGCACCATCTGCCATAAAAGGTTCTCGGTCACAGCCTGAGAAGCAAAAGCACATACACAAAGATAACCACACAAGAAGGATTTCTTCTTTCCTGGAGGAAATCCCTGCTATGAGAGGAATGGGGACCTTGACCAGAAGCTGATGGGTAAGAGCCAACAGGCCATATTCTTGCAGAGGACCTGGGCAAGGAAGGGACCACAGGAGTGATGTGACACAAACTCTCGTTAGTCACCAGGGGTCTCTGCCTCTCCTCTGACTTCAATAATGTGCCTCAAAGCTGATGGGTAGACCAGTTCTCAATAGCAGGACGCCAACTACACAGAACATGGCCCCAACAGATATGCACACATGTGCTCAGGAGTACCACTTGTGGCTGGCTCAGGTCTGTTTTATCACAATTTTCTGGGAACAAATTAAAAAGCAGTAATACCAAGAGTTCTCCCTACTTAGTGGGAAAAACAGCTTTAAAAAAAAGTATAAAATTTTCAAGGTTGCAAGAAACCATCTACATACCAGTGGCAATTGTGTAAGAAGCCTCAGAGATCATAGTGGGTGAACCAGGGAGCATCTTCTGAAAAAGCTGGGGGACTCACATAAGAGTGGGAGAAAGCTGTGGTAATGTGAGCCAACTAAGGGGGACCCAGTGGCAGTGGGAGTAAGCTGCGATGAGGTGAGCATATTAGGAGGCTTCATGAGGGTGGGAGTGAGCTGCCGTGAGGTGAGTGCACTTCGGGTTACTCACATAAGGGTGGAAGTGAGCTGTAGTGAGCTGAGTATACTTGGGAGATTCTGTGGGGACTGGAGTGAGCTGCCGTGAGGTGTGCATACTCCAGGCCTGCACAGCCTCCCAGAGCAGATCTACAAAGACAGCCACACAAGAAAACTTTCCTCTTTCTTGAAGAAAATCCCTGCCATGAGTTATCACCAGCTGGACTGCCCACCCAGACCAGCCAGCTGAACAGAACTCTACTGTCACAGTGCCTATGAGACCCCACCAGAGGTAGTGAAGTGGTTGCAAAGGTTTGCTTTGGGTGAGAGAGTCGACTAAGGTGTGACCCCTACCAAGTTCCAACATATAGCTACAGACCTTCCTCAAGAGGACAGTGCTAACTCACCCTGGCCAGAATGGCTGGTTGACCAGGCCCCAGAAAGCCTGCTGGCTCTTCATCACTTGCACAGTGGTGATGGCCTCATGGCACCTTGGTTCTGCCTGTCTCCTGGGCTGTCTACCTCTGAGAGCATTCTCACTGACAACTGGGGACTAGTGACTACTCCAGTCACTTCTGCTGACCTGTGGGTTCCAATTTCCAAGGCCCATCCATAGGTACTTCTGTGCCTGGTGAGGAAGTATGTATAGGCACAGGGTGCTGGCTCACTCTCCATTCAGCATTTTTGTGTTTTCCACCACCCAGTTGGGACAGAGCTTTCTCCTCTCCACCTCACTCATTCAGGGGCCTCCCTTGGGATGATGGGCTCCAGGCCATTCAGCTGGGATCTGAATGAGGCAATGGATGTTCTATCATCCTGTTTTCCACCAAGTCATTCCAGTTAACAGGCTGCTTCACTTGATTTTGCTGCTGAAGTTTTCAGCAGAGCTGAATGTAGTCACCATGTTCCTCCCATTAGGGCTTCACCTTCCTGCCCATCATCCCACCCCACTGAGGCTTTCCTCTGCTGTGGCCACCAGCCCTTGGGAAACCAAGAGGCCTCTCCCGATCCTGGGGCCACTTCACCAGGGAGACAAAGGAGATGTTACTGTCTTTCCAGATGCCTTCAGAGAGCCAGGCTCCCCGCTCTGCTCAAGTCCAATTTGCAAGCTGCCTAGAACCACGTGGGAACCACAGCTGCCACCTTGCTTCATTCCCACCTATGACACCAGAAGTCTACACAGCTCAGAGAACTGCTTGGTCATGCCAACACTTTTCTTCCCCATGCCCTGAATCACAGGTCTTGGTCACAGTGGCTGGGCCTGACCTCATATTTTGTATAAAAAACTAGGGACATAGTCAAACCTGAGCATGGGGTGGCTGGTCCCAGGAGACTCCTGCATATAGTACAGCTTCAGTAGCTCAGCCAGGTACTGGACCACCTTGACATCTTCATTCACTAGACCCAGATTCAGCTTCAAGAAGCTTGCCTGCCGGCTGGCAACCAACTCCTCTGTCTCCTTGTCATGGGCAGGCAGGTGCAGGTGGTGGCAGAAGGTATAGAGGAAAGCCTTGGAACACAGCTGGGTAAGCATGCTCTGGATGTGCAAGTAGTAGGTGCTGCCCCGTTTGATTTGGGTACGGTGGTCTGCCAGCCGGGGCACGAGTGTGCCTCTGTAGAGAGGGCAGCGCAGAGTTTTGTTGTCCAGGTCCAAGATGCTCGTGTAGCGGCTGTAGCGGCTCAGAGCGTGGAGTGTGCCAGCACTGGAAGGGGACACCACTCTGCAACACACAGGCCAAGGAAGATGAAGGCAGATGCTTGGGTGTGGGGCTTCCTGTATCTAGGCAAGCTCCCACTGGCCAACACTTACTGGCTCATTCTAGAAGGCAATTCTGGTCAACATGATTTTCAAAGAGCTTCTTACCACCCTCATAACCAAGTTCAAGTGCCTTCTCATGGCCCACAAGGCCCTGTACAACCTGCTTCCAAGGCCCTGTACAACCTGCTTCCTGCTGTCCTCTGAGGCTTCCTCTGTTACTTCCCCAGTGATTCTCCCTTCTAGCCATGCCAAGCTTTTGGTGGAGCCTCAAAATTGTGGGCATATTTGCTCTGCCTGGAATACCCTTCCCTCCTTTTCATACTTGGCTTATGCCAATTTAAACCTTTTAAAGACCTTCCCTCTTCCTCTCCTTTCTCATTATGTGACCTTCGTCAAGTTCCTAAAGCTTTCTGAGCCTCATCTGTAAGACAGAGATAATAGATCCTACCTACCTCATGGGGTCATTGTGGAGACAAAATGAGTTGTGTTCAAGAGAGGGCCTGGCCTTTAGCATCACCAGCCTGGCATTGACCAGTGTGGTGACAGCTACCTGTCTTCTTGGAGTTTCTGCAGACCCAGGACTGTCCCTGATTTGACCTCCTGCCCCTGCTCCCCAGCACATCAGAGGCAGACATGTAAGGTTTGCTCAGTGAGGAGAGGAAGTCAGAGTGATCCGTCTTAGTAAGCAGGTCCTTGAAAGCCTCCTCTATATCAGTATTCCCAAAGGAGCCGGGATTACTCTGCAGAGTCAGGCAAATGGCTGGCTGACCATAGATTTCAGACTGACATACCTCTAGAATTTAGGGCTTGTGTGAGACCTAAGGTGGTATGTAAAAAGGACTGACAGTCACTCGGGACCAAGGTAATCTCATATTTTTTCTTTCCTAAATATTGTTATTTTGTGTAGTTAATCATTTACTGAGCATCTACTATATTCCAGCAGTGACCTAGGGACTGAGCATGCAAGAAGAACAAGCATGGTGTGTCTGGGAAGAAAAAACATGCACACAAGTACTCCGAGTGAAGAGGAATGTGGTCTTCGTCTCCATAGGAGAGGCTTGGGGCCAGAAGGTCCGGGAGGAGTGGCCTCGGAGCTGGGCCTTGAAAGAAAGGTGGGCCCTGGGAATTGTAGAAGACATCCATCCAGACCACAGCAAGAGCAAGTCACAGAGATGAGAAAGCAGAGAGCTACATGGGCCATGTGTTCGGAGAACTGTAAGAACAGTAGGCTGTAGCCGGCATCCCAAGGGCGATGGGATCAGGCTTGCAGGCAGCTCATTGGCTCCAAAGGGAGGCAGGCTTTTCCCACACATTCTCAGTGCATTCAGTCCACTCCCTGAGGTACCCTTACCTCCCCCAAGGGGCCTGGGCCACATCCAAATACCTCTTTGAGCTTGGCACGTCCAGCCCACCTGGATGCTGCTACAGCAGCACAATCAAGGCTTTACTTCATCTTCCTGCCCCTCCATTCCAACCACCTGTCCAACCGTAACACACTGGCCTCACACTGGCCTCTCCCAGGGGAGCTCTGACAACCCTATCAACTCCTACCTATGGCTGCACCACTTGAGAAGACGATGCTCCTTCTAACTTTTCTTCCATTTCTGGTTCCCTCAAAGCTCCTCATCAGGAGGCCAGATGACATGGGAAGAGGCAAGCCCCAGGCCTGTCCCTTGGCTGCACAGCACAGGCACCCAAGAGCCTCACACTTCATCTCCCATACCTGTTTAGATTCATTATGGCCCATCCCAAAGTTAGGATGGCAACCAACTCCTCTATACAGATGACACTGAAGCCCTGAGAGGAGACAAGCCTTGTCCAAAGTCACCTAGCTAGTAAGTGGCTGAGCTAGGACTCAACCCAGGGCCTCTGACCCACATTAGCACATTTCCCACCAGAACTGAGCTGTTTTCAAACAGTCCAGGGCTTATTACTGCTGCTTAGTAAGCAATAAAATAATCTCTGGTTTTGACTTAAAATAATGGGAGACTGACTTGATTGTTTATCCATCTCTTGTGCCCACTTTGTCGGCAGAGGGCCTACTTTAGTGGGAAAAAAAATCAAGAGGCAATGAGACTGGCAGTTCTGGGGTAGGAGTCCATAAAAACAGTTCATTATCTGAGTTGGTTTTAGCTGGAGTCAAAGCAACTGAGGGGGAAGGGACTCTGTTGAGTCAACAATTCTGATTCCAGATTGACCTAGCACATGGGACCAAGCCCCTCTACAGCTGAGCACCCATGAACGGGAAGTTCATGACCACACGAAGGCACCTCTTTTATTCATGCCCTTTAATAATGAACCTCAGATGGGCCTCAATCTGCCTCCCTATTTCAATGCTGGATCTGAGGAGGGGTGATTCACCATCTATCCACAGCTCTGAGCATTTCTAAGGGCTGTATACATATCCTAGATGTGCCTGCCTCCAGCTCTGTATGGGGGCTACCATAAAGCCCCATTCAGACAGGTTCAACAAGCTTTGTTGAGTGAGTGAGATAACTGGTCCAAATTCACACAGCTAGTAGTGTTAACACCAAGACCTCAACTCAGAATAGCCAATGTCTTCCTCTAACAACCATGGACCACAACTCCATGGGTCTTCATTTCATGAAACCTTCACATCCTGCCTACTGTTCACTTCCCAGGATTTTTTTTTCAGGTGAATTGAAGCAAATTCAGTCCCTACTCCACTTCTAGACCCTCAGTTGACCCTCCATTGACAGGTTCCCTAGGGAACACGGCCTCCAATCCTCATCTACCATTCCTCATGCCTAAGCAGGACTCCCTGGAGGTGATGTTCCCAATTCCCAGCAGGTGTGAACAGGAGAGCTTCAAGGGAAAAGTAATTATTCACTTCCTACTTGGGATTCTTGGCAAGATCTCAACTATCACTTCTGACAGGCCTCTTGCTTTTGTAGAGGGCTGCTTTGAGGCTCTGAAGTCTGCAGTGAGGGCCACCCTGGCCTGCCCTCCTTGCAGTCTGTCTGTGCCCCTGCTAGAATATCAGAGGAGTGCTCACACTGATCAGGCAATGATCATATGTGATAGGCCCTCTGACCTCTGCTATCATGAGGCAGGTCTTGTTGCTCCCTCTGCAGGTGGAAACAACCTCAGAGAAGTCAAGCTGACAGTGGTGACAGCTGGAGTTAGAACTGACCACGAAGGCCATGTTCACCCTGTCATGGGAGGCACCATGGCTGCTGACTCACCTTAAAATTCTGGCACTGGGCACAGTGTCTGGCACACAGCCCTCAATAAATATTTGGCAAATGATCACTCAGTGATCCAGCCCTCTCATTTTCTCAGGAGAAACAAAGCCTCAAATGGAGGAGTGATTTGCCCAAGTGCCTACTGTGGATGGACAGTGGTAGGGACTCAGACCACCTCACACCTCCTCTCCACACCAGGGTGCCAAATATACTGCCCAGCTGCCAGCTTCCCTCTCCTGCACCCACAGAGATATTATTAGTTGACCAGGATTTCCAGTGCACCCCAACCTAAGCGTCAGAATCATTCTCAACACAGCACTCCAGTCAAATACCCAGGAGAGTAGATCTGGCATAAGGGATGAACTCTTTTGCCATTCTGGCACATTCTAAGGAGGGAAGTTCAGGGAAAACCTCTGGAAAGAGCAAGACCATCCTGAGCCTGGTCCTCGATAAACCAGGTTATCAATAGATTAATGTGTTTCAGATTCTCCACCTTTTGAGGTAAAGTCAAAGGTCAAGAGTTGGGGTGAGGGGATTGAGCTGGAGAAGGTATGTGTGTGTATATGTGTGTATGTAAGGGATACCAACCCATCATTCCACCAAGAACAGTAGCAAAACCCAATCCCTGAAAAGCCCTTCCCTTCCTGGGACAGCATGGTTAAACCCAAGCAAAGAAGAGGGTAAGGATCCCAGGAGGAAGGACAAAGCCTGAAAGAGCACTCAGAACAGTCATCTAATCTACTGAGCCCCAGATTCAGCATCTGTAAGCAAGGACTTTACGGTTTCCTACAATGCCCAAGGGATGAGCTTGTCTAGGTGTCTCAGGCATGTCGCAACAAGTCTCTATGTTGTCACTCTTAACCCCAAGGGCAAGCCTTCCAGGTCATTCAAACCAAAGACTCCAAACCTGTCTTTTCCCTCTGTCCTGTCATTAAATTACTCCCTTTGTTTTCTTAGAACACACAAAGCACCCACTGTTGGAACTCTCATCTTACTGGCAAGACTCTGGTAACCTGTCTGCTTTGTCTCCTAAACTACAAATTCTTCCAGAGCAATGGCCCTGCTCAGGTACCTCCAGCTGGTACCCCAGCAACTGCCAGCATGGCATGGAGGTGGCACTTGCTTGAATCCCACCACCACAACCCTGGGGAAAGCCTAATGAAGCAAGGGTTAGAGTAATCAAGTTAGGTGATTTCTGTAAGGGGTGAACCCAAGAAGACTAGGGATGGTTACCTCATTGGTATCAGGGAATCAAATAAAGGAGAAGTCGGAAAATTAGAATGGTGGCTGACTGCACTGTGGAAGAAATTCCTTTTGCCCTCCTACGTGGTATGGGAAGCACATACTGTCTTGTATCAGCAGGGACTCAGACGATCACCTTTGTCAAAGTGGTGTGCAGAGAAGGGAATGAGGAAACTTAACACAGTGCATTTCC
>NW_006433941.1:4728722-4752468 GCF_000325575.1 Pteropus alecto
GAATCTACTAAAGCACAAGTGAGTAACAGGGGGAAATGAAATAGAAAGCATTCAAAGAGAGGGAGAAGAACTTGGCTTTTGCATTTCCTTATTAAGACAGTCTTCAAGGGCAAACAGAACAGTGGAGTGAAAGCCACTGGAGCCCTCTGATGTTCCTCTCATTAGTGATGGCTTCCCTCTCCTATCACCACCACAGCCCTTTTTTAGAAGCAGATCTCTCCTCAGTCATTTACACCGTGGTGTGAATTTGAGAATCAACAAGATCCTGAGATCTGTAAGTCCAGTCTTTCCCAAAGCCTGCCGTATACCAAAGTTCATGTCTTACCCCAGGCTAACCAAATCGGAATCTCTGGAGGTGGGGCCCAGGAATTGAGATTTTAAAAATTCTCTCAAACAATTCTGACATAGCAAGGTACGGATCAGAGTTAGCAACCACTTAGGAACTACAACCCCCTCGTGTGACAAATAAGCAAAAAGAAGGCCAATGAAGGGGAATAAGTTGCCAAAAGTAACAGTGAGTTGGTGCTGGGCCCAGTCGGAAAGCCATGCCTCCTGATTCTGAGTCCACCACACCAATTTGTTAACCTCACCCAAGGCTATGTACATTTGAAGCCCCGTCTCTAACCAGACAGGCCCTTCCCCACCATCTGTAACCAATTACCTCTGCAGGCCAATGAGCTTCCACTTCTGAAAATCCATAATGTGCAAAGGGGAGGAGACCCAGTGCTTCACGGGTTTGGCACAGCGACTGTAGTTGGGGACGAAGATGGACAATGCTGTCACAAGCTTCCTGACTATGGCCTCGTCCTCCCCCAGAACCACGAGTGTCCTCCCGCTGAGCAGGGAATAGATGGCTGGGTGGGCAAAAGGGTACTGGCGGATGAATTTTAAGGCATTCTGGCCAGCCCTCTTTTTATGCCTCTCGGAAGAGGGGCCGGCAGGATAAGCAGAAGAGGGAGTCCTGTCTGAGCTGGTGGAGGCTACACTGCTCACAAAGCTGGTGGTGTCTGAGTAGTTGTCCAGACTGGTCCTACTGACGTCCCGGCTAGCCAGCAGGTGCCTAGGGTCCAGCTCATAAACAGGGAAGCCTTCAGAAACGTTGTCTCGGGAAGAAGGGTTGACGTTTTCTACTGCAAAATCCACATGGAACTCCTGGTCCTTCTGCTTGTAGCGCTGAGGGGGTATGCTCACTACCCCATCTTCGTCAGAGTGTGTGTGGATTGGACTGGAGAGCGGCACCCGCAGACTGTCACTCTCCTTACCAATGCAGCAGGAGTCTGTCTGTGATAAGGTGTTTTCTAAACTGCCCTCTTCTGCTTCACCTAGCTCTGGTGGGCTGATGCTTGCTTGAAAGTGGATGGCTCCCTCACTATCATCTGCATATGATTCTTCTTCATTAATGGCACTTGGGTAGCTGGCCTTAAAGTCATCAGGGATGAGTGCCTCAGAGGGGCAGGTGCTGAGGACTTCAATACTGTCCTCACTGATGGTCCTGTGGCTGACCGCTTTGCTCCGGACCACCTGGGGGCTCAAAGACACCGTGAGGCTGGCCTGGCTATCAGACTTAGACAGCAAAGAGGTGGACTTTTCTGTGCCTAGAACCTCAATGCTTTCACCACTGCTGATACTCCCTTTCATATCCATATCCAGGTAGTCCAAGTTTTCCTGGGGCTCAAAACTGCTCAATTCTGTCACCTCCACTTCCTTATACTCCTCATCTCCAAGTTCCTGATCCATCTTGATCAGCACAGACTCCACACTGGACTTGTAAGAGCCAACGCTAATTAACACTTGAGGAATCGGACATTCTTCTAGAGACCTGGAAGGTGGCCTGTGTTGACTGGGCTTAGGACGTACACTTTCTTGTTTTTCTACCACCCTATCATCAACCTCCACAAAGTCTTCAAAGAGAAAGTTCGTTATGTGCTGTTGCTTCAGTAGTGCTCTGTCAATCTGGCTGGTAAGGAGATAGCACAGGTCCCCTCTGAACATGTGCTCAATGTGGCTGAGCTGAGCCAGGGTCTGGGTGAAATACTCAGTGTCACAGAGCTCTTCCAAGGTCTTCAACTTCTTGTCAAAACACTTGGTGGACTTTGCTTTGATGAGTTTTGGGGTGTAGGTGGGTCTGCAGGTGTAAAGGTCTGTGTTGGTATACTCATCAGGGTTAGAGGTAGTGGCTGCCTGGTCAGGCTGATCCTGGGTGTGCTCCATCTCCCCAGAACACAAATCGAACCCCTTCAACTTCCGATGAGGGTATGAGCGGATCTGCTTCAGCAGGTCTTGGTGTTCAATGATGGATTTCTCTACACTAGCCAGTTCATTGGCTTTCTCAATTGCCTGAGATGAGTAAAAGCCTTTGTCATTGGCTTTCTTCTGGATCTCTGTTTCAGTGTGCAGCACTGTCCTGGTGTAATCCAAGTCTTTCAGTTTTTTTTCAAGTTCTCCAGCAAAGGCCTTCCTGTTGCCTGTCTTCAAGCACTCAGAAGCTTTGGAAAACTCAGCTGAAAGCTCCTGGAACTGCTGCATAATTTTGTGCTGGTCGGCGGAGATATAAGCCATGCAAAATGGCCTCACGAAGCCACGGGCCTCCAGGTCGTACAGGGTAAGGTGGTGCACATATGCAAAGGCTCCCTCTTTGGAATCTCCCAGCACCACCTTGGAGTCCTCCACGAAGTTCAGCTTGGGGTAAGCAGAGCCAGGGGGATGGCCCACAAAGGAAGCCTGGTAATCCACAGACATGATCCGCAAGGAGAAGTAATTGAGATCAAAAGTACCGAAAACTTTGGTGTCATTGGGGATAGTCAGCAAGGGCTGGGGTCCCACTTGCTCTGAGAACTCGGAAATAAGGATGAAGTCCCGAGAGAACTTGGCTCCGGACAGTTTGGACCACGGGTTAGCTCCTTGGCTTGCGAAGGGGAAGAGTGGCACCGAGTACTCCTCCGGCAGAGCCGGCTCATTGTAAGGCTCCTCCTCGTACTCGTCCTCTTTGGTGAAGGCCACCACGTCAGGGGCGCTGATCATATTTACAGATATATGGAGAGAACATTTGAGAAGAAATGGCAAAGAATGGTGGGGTAATCAAGGAGGGGAAGCCAAGCCTCGGGAAGAGAAAGCAAATTCCTTGCAGTCTTCTTTGCGCTCTCAGGGATAGAAGGCTGCCACTCACAATCCAGAGAACTCGAACTCCTGCAGCCCCTCAAAGGTGTAGCTCTGCCAAGATCCTCGGAGGCCTCATGAACTCCGCAGGTCCAGAAGATCGGGGAGGCCCTATGCCCTCCTCCTTCTCCTTCGGCGAGCGCTGCCAACGCAGAAGACTGCAGCGAGGTCACCAGGACTCCCCTGAACCCACCGTGACAGCAACAGCCCCGGTCCTGAACGGATGCCTAACACCAGGCTACGGGCCGCTGCAGGGATCAGCCAAGCATTGCCGTCCCTACGACCCGAGGGCGGAAACCGTCGCGACTCCTTGGACGCCACAAACCGGGGGCAGCTACGGCAGCGCCGCCATCTTGGCATCACATGACTCGCAGTGTCGGCGCCGCGTGACGCGAAAGCGTCTGCGTTGACTTCCCAGCAGGAAAGAACAGGATTGTGAATAGGAAGAGGTTTGGGCGGGACTGTCGAGAAGCCTCTCCCAAGGACGAATCGAATAACCAACCCACAGTCGGGAAGGAAAGGAAGTGAGGCCGCGGAGCGGAAACGTGCTGGGCGAGGGATCTGCGTACGCGAGGCAGTGTGGGAGTTGTAGTTCGCGGTCCCGTGGACTCGCTCCTGGCGGAACGTGAGGCGGCTGTGGCGGGACACCCAAGTGCGGGATTCTGTGCAGACGCTGCGGCGGTGAGCAGGAGACCCTGCTGTTGCGGTTCCGAAGCCTGGCGGGCTGGTGGGACGAGACGGGAAGGCGGGCGGCGTCTCCGGCAGCTCCTGGAAGCTCTGGTTCTCTTGGGGTGACCGTCGGGTGGCCCTCACCTCTGGCTTCCCCAGCATGCGCGGGCAGCCAGGTAGCGGCTGCGGGCGTGGGGCCTAGGGATGATCTTACCGGTCTCTCGCTGCGTGCTCCGGTGGCTGCATCGTCCCGGAGGCCGGACCTTTTCCTCCTCCGCCATGGAGGTGGCCTTCCGAGGCGTGCGGAAAGTCCTCTGTGTGGCCGAGAAAAACGACGCGGCCAAGGGAATCGCCGATCTGCTGTCCAACGGTCGCATGAGGCGGGTAAGGAGACGCATTTCCGATCAGCTCTGCTTGATGAGGGAGGCCCACCGAGCGGGACAGCGTTGTGTGCGCCGGAAATACTGATGAAAACGACTTCTCCCGCTTCTGGGTCTTTACTGTCTCTCCCGTACCATTGCAGTGGCTTCCTGCTTTTTCTTCGGACTGATGAGCATTTTAAAATGTAGTTAAGACAATTCACTCATTTACTTGAAAACTTTGGATCCTCAATGACCGCAGGAACGGTTGCCTAACTTGTCTTAATTTTTGGAACCACCTGGGGCACTGGCTATTCTGTGGTCCTGGGGTGAGACTGAGGAAATATGTATTTTAACATTTTTCCATCATGTTTGCAAAACTTGGTTAAGTTGGGAACCACTGACCAAACTCCCTTAACTTGACATTCAAGTCGTAACATCATTCCCAGCTAACTTAGCCTCCCTGTCTTCTGCCACACTCCATGTGTTCTGCAGCCCCACTGACTTTACAGTCTGTAAGGGCATACTGACAGATCAACGCTGTGTAAGGTTTGGGGATTAGAGGCGATGTCAGCCCTTCTTTTAACTCCTACAAACCAATTCGGAGAGACAGGCAAGTAAGAGATATGATGTATTCTAGACACACCAGGCGTGGAAAGGGGAAGGTGAGGAAAGGTTTCAGACATGAGGTGACAACGGAGGCTTTAAGAGCTGTTCGGGAAAATCTCTCAAAGAACAAAAGTGGATCCTGAAGTGGTTTTTTGAAGAACATTTCCAAGAGCATGGGGTGGAAGTTCCTGCTCAACTTCCAGGATCCTTAGACCTCTGTTTCCAGAATGTAACTAGTGGGAGCAGGAGCCAAGATTGTGTGGTTGCTAGCTAAGAGTTTCACTTCTTTCCAGTGCAGAGTCCTGGTGACCAGCCCCAAGGTTTGCCTACGTCTAGCGCTCTGGGCTTCTTTATAATGGCCCATCTACACCTAACTAACTTAGTTCTGTATCCTTCAGGGCTCTGTTTAAATGTCTCTTCTGCAAGGAACCTTTTCCTCACATTCTTGCCCTAACTGGGTCAGGAATACTTTATGATATGCTGCCATGGTACCCTATTCTATTGAGAAGGCACCTACCAATTACAGTTAAATAATGACTGTGCAGTTATTCATTTGACGTCCCTCACCACCAATCCTTGAACTCGAAGCTCCAAAGGAAAGGGACTATGTCTTTTGTTTATTGTGGTATTCCTAGTGCCTAATATAATGTTTGGAATATAGGGGACTTTCACTAAATGTTTGTTGGAGGAATGAATGATCTGAGTCTTGAAAGTTTTACCAGGAAGTGGAAACAGTATATATGAAGAACAAGCCAGTGGCTTGAAACGGCTTGGCATGTTCAAAAACTGAGAAGTTAGGAATGTGAGAAGATGGGAAGAGGAAACAGTGAGTTAAGCAAAAGAGACAGTTGAAGGCAGATCATAAGGGTATTAGAGAGCCATTTATTTTATGCACAGGTGTTAAAAGTACACATAAAATTTGCCATTTAAACTATTTTGAAGTATACAATTTAGTAGCATTTAGTATATTTACATTGTTGTGCAACCACTACCTCTGTCTAGTTTCAGATCTTTATCACACCAAAAGGAAACCCCATAGCCATTAACCAAATACTCCCTCTTTCTCACTTCTGCCTGCCCCTGGCAACCACTAATCTGCTTTTCTGTCCCCAAGAATTTACTTATTCTGCATATTTCATATAAAAAGAATCATATAATACATGGTCTTTTGTGTCAGGCTTTTATGTAACATGATATTTTTGAAATCCATCCATGGCGTAGCATGTATTAGTGCTTTATTCCTTTTTATGGATGAACAACATCCCATTGTATAGATCACATTTTATTTATTCATTCATTAGTTGGTAAACATTCGAGTTGGTTCCACCTTTGGCTATTGTGAATAGAGCTGCTATAAACATTCATGTACAGGTTTTTGTATGAATACCTGTTTTCAGTTCTTTGGGGTAAATTCCTAGAAGTGTAATTGCTGGGTCGTAAGTTAACTCTTATGTTCTACTTTTTGAAGAACTGCCAAACTGTTTTCCACAGTGGCTGAAACATTTTACATCCTCACCAGCAATGTTTCCAATTTCTCTACATCCTTACCAACTCTTGTTATTTTTTCATATTTTTGATTATCATCATCCTAGTGGGTGTGAAATATCTTGTTTTGATTTTTTTTCCCCAAATTACTAATGATGCTGAGCTTATTCATGTTCTTATTGGCCAGTGTGTATCTTCTTTGGAGAAATGTCTCTGGGTCTTTTGCTCGTTTTCGAATTGAGTCGTTTGTCTTTTTGTTGTTGAATTGTAAGAGTTCAGGATACTAGATCCTTGTTAGATATATGATTTGCAAATATTTTATCCCATTCCATGGGTTGTCTTTTCACTTTCTTGATGATGTTCTTTGATGCATAAAAGGTTTTCATTTTGATGAAGTCCAGTTTATCTTTTATTCTTTTGTGGATTATGCTTTTATTGTCATATCTAAGAAATCACTGCCAAATCCAAGGTCATGAAGATTTGCTCCTATGTTTTCTTCTAAGAGTTTTAGCTCTTATGTATAGGTCATTGATCCATTTTGAATTAATTTTTCTACAGAGTGTAAAGTAAGACTCCAACTTCATTCTTTTACATGTGGATATCCAGTTTTTCCCAGCATCATTTGTTGAAAAGGCTGTCCTTTTCCCCTTGGATGGTCTCAGCACCCTTGTCAAAAATCAGTTGACTGTAGATGTTTGGGTTTATTTCTGAACTCTCAATTCTATTCCATTGTTCTGTATATTTGTTCCTATGCCAGTACCACACAGTTTTGATTATCATAGCTTGGTAAGAAGTTTTGAAATTGGGCAGTGTGAGTCTTCCAACTTTGTTCTTCTCTTTCAAGATTATCTTCGCTATTTGGGGCCTCTTGCAAGTCTATATGAATTTTACTGTCACCTTTTCCATTTCTTCAAAAAAGACTATTGGGATTTTCATAAGGATTGCATTGAATCTGTAGATCACTTTGGGAAGTATTACCATCTTAATATTGTCTTCCCATCTGAACATGGGTCATCTTTCCATTTTTTTAGGTCTTTAATTTCTTTCAGCAATGTGTTTTCATTGTGCTTTTGGATGCTGTTATAAATGGAATTGTTTTCTTAATTGTTTTCAGATTGTTCATTACTACCGGTTTTTGTGTGTTGATCTTATATAATATGTACTGTAACTTTGCTGTATTTGTTTATTAGTACTAATTGTTTATGACTTCTTTAGGATTTCTATCTATAAGATCATGTTGTCTGTGACTAGAGATAGTCCTACTTCTTCCTTTCTGATTTGGATGTTTTTCCTTCTTTTTCTTGCCTAATTGCTCTGGCTGGAATCTAATAATCTTGGATAGCAGTGATGAAAATGAATATCCTTGTCTTGTTCCTGATCTTAAAGCTTTCAGTTTTCTACCATTGAGTATGATGTTAGCTGTGGGGTTTTTGTAAATGCCTTTTATCAAAAAGGGTGTTGAATTTTTATTAAATACTTTTTCTGCATCAATTGAATTGAGCAATGTAGATTTTAAGTGCAGGAGTACTGGGGTCCTATTTGTGTTTTATAAAATCTCTCTTGCAGCAGAAAATTTGAAGAGTGAAGAGCTAGAGTCAAGGAGGCATCTGTTGGAGTTCCCTGTGTGAGAGATCAGAGACCTGAACTCTAGAGACCCTTGGAACAGTTTGAGTAGGAGCAGAGGAAATGGGAAGGAAGAGAATGATAGAAACCATCAGAGTTTAAAAGATTAAAGTTCACCATGCTTTACAAACGTTGGTCCTTCTTGGAATGATAATTTTCTTCTTTTCTCCTGATGAGCTTTTCCTCTTTTAAAAGAGAAACAAAAAACAACCTAACTGTAACCTCTTTTGTAAAGTCTTTCCTAAGTGTCCTCTCCATCCAATTCATGCTGTTTCCAGATGATTTTCATCTCTCTTGATAATAACAGTCCTCATGGATCAAGTTATCTAGTTGTTTTGTTCATCTCTCCCATGATGTGTCACATCCCTAAGAATAGTGACAGATCCTATTCATTCATTTATCCCTCAGAGCCTGCTACATGAAAGTCCCATGGTAAATGTGCATATAGATTCTGATGGAGGTGCTAAGGCATGCAGACACACACCTCAGAATTAAACAATGGTCTTTGCAGCTTTATGATAGCAAAGGAGTTGAAATAACAAGAATTAGTAATGGAAATAGAATAGTTAAATTTTATGTTCTTATGATAGATTATTAGACATCTATTATGGAAAAGACTTTTAAATGTATGATATAAACATATATGAAAGAAATTCGAGAACTTTTCTATGTACACAATTTTTACATGGTTTTATTTTTATATTCAGAAGGAGAAATCTTAAAAAAGAATCCTGCTAAAGATTTAATGGCAACAATGTGATCAATTTCTATTGCATGCATAAAGAAAATGGGACTTAGGGTTTTTTGGTTTTTTTTTAATAGAATGGATAGCACTGCAAAAGAGATCACAGAAGCTACATTCTTGGTCTGTATACTAGGCTTTTTTCTTTCTCTAGGCTCCAAAATGCCGCTGTAATTTGGAAACAGCCCAAAACACCTGAGCACCTCACCCAAGAGTGGAAATCACAGTTGTGCACTATCCTCAAATGGAAATTACAGGAAGGAAAGTTTGAAACATCAGGAAAAACTTTTTAAATCTTCATGACTATCCATTGATAGAGGAGGCTGCCAAGGAGAGCCCTGGACCTGAGGTTGCACACGTTATTAAACGAATCACTTACCTGGAGAGGATCAGAACGGTGGTTTTCAGATTGTGTTCCCAAGAGACCCAAGCGACAATGGATATGCATCTTGGGAGCCACTTGGGGCTGGACTGGGGAAAGATTGAGTTAGCAGGACACAGCCTTATTTCAGCAGGGTACCTCAGCCTTGTTACGTGTCAGGGTCCATATAAGATTTTGTTTGGGAATGCCTCAATGCTTTCTTAAGAAGTAGGGAAAAAAAAGAGAAACCATTGATTAGACAATTTCTGTTCTCTATTACAGTAGTCTCCTCTTTTTGGAGGTTTTACTTTTCGTGGTCTCAGTTACCTGTGGTCAGCCGCAGTCTGAAAATATTAAATGGAAAATTCCAGAAATAAACAATTCATACGGTTTAAATTGCATGCCTTTCTGAGTAGTATGATGAAATTTCGCAATGTCCCCCTCTATCCCACCTGGGACGTGAATCATCCCTTTATCCAGCATATCCACGCTGTGTAGGCTACCCACCCTTAGTAACCATCTCACTTATCAGATAGACTGTTGTGGTATCACAGTGCTTGTGTTCAAGTAACCCTTATTTGCTTAATAATGACCCCCAAAGTGCAGTAGTAGTGATGCTGGCAGTTTAGGTATGCCAGAGAAGCCATAAAGTACTTCTTTTAAATGAAAAGGTACGTATGCATAGAAAACAGTATGTATAGAGTTCAGTCTTATCAGAGGTTTCAGGGATCCACTGGGGGTCTTGGAATGTATTCTCCAGGATAAGGGGGGACTACTGTACTAAAAGAGCTTATCTAGTCATTGGAGTTTATGGAGGGGGGTTTTCTTGGCAACATCAGAGCAGTGAACTCTATCAGATACTAAAATGAATTCCCTCTTTAAATTTGCCATTATCCCTCAAAGAACCACGTTCATTGTTCCACACAGAAAAATGGTATTTGTGATCTTTCTTGGCCCCAGTGTTTCCCCAGTTACCAGTTTGCCTTTCTCTTGTCTTCTGCACAATGTTGGTGTGAAACTCAAATTCATAACTACAGTTGCCCCTTGAACAACATGGTTTGAACTGCAGGGGTCCACACATGGGTGGATTTTTTTCAGTAAATATATACAGTACTATAAATATATTTTCCTTACAATTTTCTTAATTTTTCTCTAGTTTATATATATTACATGAAATATAGTATATAATACATGTAACATACAAAATACGTGTTAATCGACTGTTGTCAATAAGGCTTCTGGTCAACAGTAGTATGCTACTAGTAGTTAAGTTTGGGGGGAGTCAAAAGTTATACGCAGATTTTTTACTGCTTGGGGGTTCAATTCCCCAACCCTTGCATTGTTCAGAGCTCAACTGTACTTTTAACCCCTTTGTGAAGAAGGTGGGATCTACTTAAGGTTTTATTCATCTATAAGTGCAGCTGAAGAAGCGCTGTGTAGACTGGATTCCAGTCATAAGGGACCTTAAAGATAACTTTATTCAAGAATAAATTGAGGTTCAGAAAAGTGAGTGACTTGTCCATGGTCACCAGTTTATTGGTACAGTCGTACAACCAGGAAGTGGTAGAAATGTGTGAGGAGGAAGGAGAAAATCAAGAAAGTTATGCCCTAATCCTGTCTCTGCTATTAATTTGTCATGCAACCTCAGACAAGTCTTTTTCTCATCTATAAAAAATGTTGTATTAGCTGATCTCAGGGTTACCTTCCAGCACAAAAACTCCATGGACACGGTCAATATATGCTTATAACTGTTTTGAGGGACCACTTAATAAATGTTATTAGTAATTTAGCCTATTTTTTATAGGAAATACTGTTGCATTTTTAATATTCCCACTTAGCAGTGTTTTGCTTGATCTTTATGCTAAGGAATCTTTTTTATGTAATTTATGTTTTTTTTATTTTTGTTTTGTTTTATAGAGGGAAGGACTTTCTAAATTCAATAAGATCTATGAATTTGATTATCATCTATATGGCCAGGTAGGTGCTACAGTATTTGCATTATACAACTGAAGTGTGCTTTCAGATCCATATGCCATTTTGGTGTATATTTCTTGGGTTTTTTTGTTATGGCTAAAAAGAGCAGCTGTTTACTACAAGTACTCCCTAAATTGCTTATATTTTAGAATTATTTAATAAAGAAGAATTAGCTTGACCATTTTAGACTGTCACTGTATTTTAAGGATAACTGTTGTGACCTGGTCACAGGCAATCATTTTATAATTTATGAGGAAGTCCCTTTTTAGTGAATTATGGTCGCATCTTTATAACAAGAAAGAAGCTAATGTACTATAGTTTGAGGAAATTTTTAAATGCTACAAAAGACATCATGGTACTGGCATTAGAATGGTGATTGTATTACTATGACTTTAGGCTTCAAAGAGCTGTGTTTATGTTTGTTTCTTTCCAATCAACTGGTTTTTGTTTTGTTTTGTTTTTTTTATAACTTTTTTTAGAGTAATTTTAAGTTCATAGGAAAATTGAAGGGAAGTTTTGGCTTTCTCATCTGAAAGACAGTCCAGTATGACAGTTCCAAGCTCTACGTGAGGACTAAATGAGCTAACAAGTGGCGTAGCTCCTATAGCTCAGGGCTTGTTACATGTTAGGTCCAAGTAGATTGCCAGCTCCTTCAGAGCAGGGATTTTATATTTTATTTTTTTAAATTACTTATTGACTATTTACAAAAGAATGTATATACCTTGTGTAAAGTATGAAGGGTAATCCTAGAATGTTCCATTTGTTTTGTTGCTTTTACTTTTTTTCTTTTTTTAAAATTAAGTTTATTGGGGTAACAATTTCCACATACCCTCTGCCCCCACACATTCACAGCTTCTCCCCTTGGCAACATCCTTCACCACATTAGTACATTTGTTATAATTGATGAACCTATCTTAACACATAATCACCTAGAGTCTATAGTTTAGAGTTCACTCCATGTTGTATTTTCTATGAGTTTGGACAAATGTATATATAAATATATATCCATCATTTTAATATCATACAGAGTATTTCCACTACCTTAAAAATTCTCTGCGCTCCACCTATTCATTCTTCCCCCCTCCCCTGCAACCACTTTTTTTTTCTTTAATAGAAGTTTCTCCTTTTTATTTGAATGATGTGGTAAGATGTAATTGCTAAAAGACTAACTCGAATTTTGTTATTCAGAATGTTACCATGATAATGACTTCAGTTACTGGACATTTGCTGGCTCATGATTTCCAGATGCAGTTTCGTAAATGGTCAGTACTGTTTCTGGGGGAGGGATTTTCAGATTATTACAATAAATTATAAAATATTACAGGAATTTTGAGGCATGTCGGTCTTACTATATAACTTATAATACTAAGATGACTGCCTGAGTCAGTTTAAGCTGCTATGATAAAATACCACAGACTGGTTGTTTTGTAAAAACAAATTTATTTCTCCCAGTTCTGGAGGCTGGATATAGGAGATCAGCATGTCAGTGTGGTTGGGTGAGGGCCTTCTTCCGGTTGCAGACTATTGACCTCTCACTGCATCCTCACCTGGTAGAAGGTCTACAGAGCTTTATGGGGTCTCTTTTATAAGTACACTAATCTCATTTGTGAGGTTCTATCCATGACCTAATCACCTCCCACAGGCCCCACCTTCTAACACCATCACTTTGGTGTTAAGATTCTAACGTGTGAATTCTGGGGGGACACAGCCATAGTGACCATAGCAGTGACTTAGGATTAATTGATTCATTGTGAATTTTTACCATATGTTTAGAATAAACAGCCACTTTTAGTTATGGCCAGAACGTTTTCGTGTAGTCATTGGATTGTGTTTATCCTATTGCAGACATGTATGAGAGAGTTCTAGAACTTCTTAGCAGCTTCTGTTAATCATCATGGGAAGTGAAAAGTGCGTCGTGCAGAGGATCAGAGCCCTGCTTTTAATCCTCTGGCATTTTCTGTTGTGGATCCATCCATGAATAATCTGGACCGACTGTGAAATTTTTCTCATTAAAGTGGAGGACTTGTGCTGAGGTGGGATTTTTTGTGTTTTCATTTCTTTTCTAGGCAAAGCTGCAATCCCCTTGTCCTCTTTGAAGCAGAAATTGAAAAGTACTGCCCAGAGAACTTTGTTGACATCAAGGTAGGATCTTTTAAAAGGCATATGACCCTGGAATTGAACAATCACAAAATAATTGAACTGAGTAATTTCTGTATTTTGAATGCATTAGAATTTAGAGATAAGATTTTCTACCAAACTAATCATCGTGATTTAAAAATTTTTTCCCATCCATTGTATAAATGAGGCCATTTAAACTATGTGGCCAAGGGACTGAATAAGCGTTTTTAGGAATAGTAGTTGTTTAAATTCTGAGAATTAATTCTGGTTCCCACCTCTCTCCTAGTTACAATGAAGAGACTACAAAGTACACATGGTCATTTGACAATAAATTGTGAGTTCTCAAGCAGTCAGGGCACCTATAGTTAGTTCACTGCTAATTGGGAAACTTTTGGATGAAACTCAATTAGGAGTTCATTTTTTTTTTAATCAGAATCACTAGAGTCATATGTTAGAGCTGAGTTTTAGGTCTCTTCATGCTTATGCAGTTGTATTAAACCCTCAGTCTTCTAGAAACTCTTTAATGGGTCTGTCATTCTAAGCTGGAGGATTATACTAGTTTTCTTCACCATCCTTAGAACCGATAGGGATGGTTTTCTCTGGTCTCTTTCTCACCAAGTTGGCTTATTCTAAGAACATTGTTAGTGTTACCGTCAGATCTGTTTAATGTAGAGGTGTAAATTAATTGCTCTGTGGGTTATGCTCTCACTGCTTTCCCCACTGGGAACTTCAGAAAACTCTGGAACGAGAGACTCAGCAGTGCCAGGCCCTGGTAATCTGGACCGACTGTGACAGAGAAGGTGAAAATATCGGGTTTGAGATTATCCATGTATGCAAGGCTGGTAAGCAATGCTGCTTCTGAGTTTCTGTACTTCGGTACCACATAAATAGATGATATGTGTGCATGTGTGTGTGAGTGGCTTTGCCTGAGTTCCTCCCCATTTACTCTTCCTTCTGAATCTACATAACAGTCTGACTGGCTGAATGTCTTGGAGCAAGTCACTGAACCCTTGGGAGCTTTGGCTTCCTCATCTGAAAAGTAAAGCCAGTCTGACAGTTCCAAAGGCTGTGTGAGGGCGTAGATCCTGTAGCTCAGGGCTTATTATATGTTATGTCCAAGTAGATTGCCATCTCCTTCAAAGCAAGGACTTTGTATTTTTTTTTAATCGTATATTGAATATTTACAAAAGAATGTATATACCCTATGTAAAGTATGAAGGATAATTCTAGAATGTTGAATTTGTTTTGTTTTTTGTTTTTACTTTTTCTTTAAATTTGTTGGGATAACATTGGTAATAACATTATTTGTTATCAGTAATTTTCAGGTGTGCAAGATTCTATTTGTTTATCTCTTATATTCTTTGTACAGTGCCTAAACATTAATAATTGTCGAAGTGAACTTAAACAACTCTTAACAGGGTTAATGATTTCAGATAACTTAGAGGAAGTGATGTGCAGGCCTTTAAACAGTGTGTGTGCGTGTGGGGGTGCTGTTTTCCCTAAGTGTTTTTGTGTTTGAAGCTATAATTCCTGGGACTTAAATACATTAATTTTCAGGACAGTGTATATGTCCTATGTTGTTTTCATGACAGGACAGGAAATTTCTTCATAAGACCTTTTAATTCTTTTCCCTAAAAGTCTAAGAAAGCAAGTGAAATTAAAGTCTGAAAATGCTCACCGATAGAGTTTTAGTTAATAGCTAAATTTGCTCTGCCGTTATTTCTGACAACACTTGAGTTTGGCGGTTATAGTGAAGTTTCCCACTTAGCATGTTATTTAACCTAATCATTAAAGTGGACACCTTATAGCTTCTTGAACTGGTTTACTTTTTGTTCAAGGTAGTTAAAGATGAGAGGGGAGTGTGACTTAATTTTGACCTTGGTGACTCTGTTACACAGTAAAGCCCACTCTTCAGGTGTTGAGAGCACGTTTTTCTGAGATCACCCCCCGAGCTGTGAGGATGGCCTGTGAAAATCTGACCGAGCCTGATCAGAGAGTGAGTGATGCTGTGGACGTGAGGCAGGAGCTGGACCTCAGGATTGGTGAGGAGCTGCATGAACTCCTTTGATGGCCCACATGGCCATAGGGTATTGGGCATGTGTAAATATGTGCAGCTATTTCTTACCTTGCAGTCCATCATTTGCTTATTTCTTCTTTTCTTCCATCCTCACCTTCCAGGAGCTGCATTCACTAGGTTCCAGACCCTGAGGCTTCAGAAGATTTTTCCTGAGGTGTTGGCAGAGCAGCTGATCAGTTATGGCAGCTGTCAGTTCCCAACACTGGGGTTTGTGGTGGAGAGGTTTAAAGCCATTCAGTCTTTTGTGCCAGAAATCTTTCACAAAATTAAAGGTAGGGCTGCGGAAATTGATTATGATATGTAACCTAAGGGCCCAGGAATAACCAAGGGCACCATGGAACATCACTGGCTCTAATGAAACGTGTGATTATTTTTCAGTCTTGCTGCCCTTTACATCCTACCCCATTACAATATTCAGAATCCACAGTGATCTTCTCTATTTTATAATCCTTTGACTTTCACTGTAATACTTCTGTGGTTATCTATCATATCGTGTGGATCTCTGAGTCATGGACTTCCTGTTTGTATTTCCCCGACAGTAACTCACGACCACAGAGATGGCATTGTAGAATTTAATTGGAAAAGACATCGTCTCTTTAACCACACAGCTTGTCTTGTCCTTTATCAGCTGTGCATGGAGGTAAGTAATATTTTTAAATCTTAATGACCTAGGAAAACTGTAATTTTCCAAGCCACTCTATCTCTGTTGGCAGAGGCGATTCTGTCCCATTTTCCCACTGAACTGTAGCTTTCAGTTTGTATCTCAGGACATTACTTTTTGGGGACTAGTTAAGAGTAGAACCCCATAAAAACAGCACTAAAGGAAAGGATCTATGGAACTTCTAGGTAAAAGCAGAAATTTAAAGAAGTGTATAGCTGAAATCCCTCCCTGAAGCAGTGTATTATCATCAGCAATTTATAAGGATCAGCTAGACAAGTCTAGTTCATAGCTTCCTAAAGCTAGAAGGAGTTTGGACAGCATCTGGTCTAACTCCTTTTGCCATTGACCAGGTGAAGTCTAGACAGAGAAAAGTTACAAATAACTGAACATGTTTATTTTATACAACATTACATGACTGGAAGTAAAACTAGGGTAAATGAACAGAGAATGGCCTAAGAGAGTCAGTAGAGGCCTCTTCCAGGCATGGTGGTCATGAAAGACATCTCAGAGCTGACATTTGAGTAAAGGCCAGAGTGATTAGTAGGAAGCAACTACAGGGGGACCTGGGAAACGCATGTGTCAGTGGAGAGAGAACAGCACATGCAAAGGACCATGACTAGTCAGTGGCCAAGTGTCATCCCTCAGACTGCTTGTCCACTTTGTGAGGCTGCTTCCTGTCAGTCAGCTTCTTTTAACCCAGAGGCTGCACACAGTGGAACCTAAATAAAACTCGGTGCTTTCTAGGTTTGATGAGTCAGTTGTGCTCCTGGCTGTAGCCCACTGGCAGGTTTAGTATTGATTTGCTAAGGTGGGATAATGACTATTGAGCACCTGCTACATGCCAGACACTATTTTTACATGTGATTTTCTTTAATCCTAATAGTGCCTATGTGGGTGGTGATGCTCTCCCAATTTTACAGATGAGGAAGCCAGAGAGAGTGAAGGAACTGTGTACAGACACAGTGGAGCTAATAAGGGACAGAGTAAGGACTAGGTCCCAGTGTGGCTGACTTCAGCTCCCACAGACCACGCTGCCTCCCAGGAGTAACCCTGTCTGTGTGCTACTTCACCCTTTGAACCTGAAGGCCACATAGCCACCTGACATGTCTATAACACTGCACATTTATCTGTTCAGTAAGAAAGACCTGCTCTTTTTTTTTTTCTTTACTTTACTAGGATGTGGCATCAAAAATATGGCAGGTGGGACACATTGAACTCCTTGTCAAGAATACCTGGTCCCAGTCTATTTGGAGAGAGAAATTTGGATTTTGATATATAAATATTCTCATTAATAAATCACTTAAGCTGAGTTGTTTGTACATTTGCAATCTTTTAAAGTATGAAATTGGTCTTAAGATTAAAGTTCTCCAGCTTATATAATTTCTATTTATAACTCTGTATTACAAGAATTTTTTTTAAAATGTAAGATAGGAAACTATGCTTAGAAGACACATAGACTCCAGAAAGGCATCTTAGGACTTATAAAATTGCCCCTCAAAGTCTTGGTTTGAGTGAGAAGGTGGTGATGGTGTCCACCACACTGTGGGCTACATTACGTGGTCCACTCTAACAGGCTGGAATAGGGGGTCTCTGCTGGTGGTGTGACCTGGAACGATGAGGAGGGGCTATCGCATGAAAGCTGGGGAAGATGCACCAGCAGGTTAAACTGGCCTCTGCTTTTCTTGGCTTTCTAGGATCCAACGGCGACTGTGGTTGAGGTCAGTTCTAAGGCAAAGAGCAAGTGGAGGCCTCAAGCTTTGGACACTGTGGTATGTTCTGGAGGGGTTGCACCAGCCCCTGACTTCCTATTTTTGGTACCAGGGTTCTATTGTAGACGTTGGCCTAGTGACAGGAAGCATCTCCCTTCACAGGGACACACAGGAAAGTGCTTGGGAAAAACAGAAACGCCAGGAACCCCAAAACATGGGCCTGCTTGGTCTCAGTGCTTTTTTTTTTAAGTTAATGAATGTGATAAAGCTGCTTAATGTGGGGTTTGGGAAACAAAAAGAGGAAAATAAATCACCCATCACCTTGACATCCTTATATAATCACCGATATAATCTTGGTGTCTTTTTTTTCCTATTTCATATGCTTATTTTTTACATTATTATCATTGAAATTGTTTTTTTGCATCCAAGCATTTTTTTGTTTCTTCATAATCTGTGTAAACATCATTTTACGTATCTACTTTATGAGCCTCCCCTAGAACAGGGCTTCTCAAATTTTTTGACCCCAAGAAGAGCCACCCCCATGGGACATGTCTGAGTAAAGAGGGGTGTCCCTTCCCAGTCATCTCTTTGCAGGAAAATTCAGGGTATAATTCTTGTCAGGGCTAACTCTAGAGGTTGAACATGCAGAATGTGTAGGTTCAGAAATATGCAGAGAGTGGTGGGCAGTGCAATCTTTACCTTGAGTGTGACATGTGTCCGTTCACACACGTGCGCACAGAGGGATGACAGGAAAATTAAAGATTCGTCTAGTAGGTATGGGTATTTTATTCTTTGCTGGTTAAGTATGTTTGACATGTAGACAACAGTATTGTCATCAAGGGGAAAAGACAGCTGGTTATCTCCTAGGAGGCCTGGAAGAATGATACTTGTCATCCAGGGGAATTTTTGGGGGCTCAGATGGTGTTCCTGAAGTGTGATTCTCAGACTGCCTGTGTTGGAATCGGTATATTAGATGCTTACTTAAAAGTACAGAAGATCTCGCCTGTGTCTGAAGCACTTTGTCTTCCATAGGGAGAGAAAGGGGATTCGGGAGCCTGCCCTTCTCTGTCAGAATCCCTAGTGCTCAGGGCCTGGCAGTCTGCTTGCTTCTGCACATCAGAGTCTGAGAACCACTGGACTAGGATCTGGCTCTGCCTGACAGGCCTAGAAATCTTTCTTCAGCATAGTCTTTCTCCCTCTGTGTTGACAACAGCTGGAGTGACTGGGGCCAGACAGTTCTGAAGATGTGTCATGTGGTTGTGTGATGCCCTCTCACACATTATATACCCTAATGTGCCTGTTGACACATTTAACAGGAGCTTGAGAAGCTGGCTTCTCGAAAGTTGAAAATAAATGCTAAGGAAACCATGAGGATTGCCGAAAAGCTCTACACTCAGGGGTAAATATTCCACATTTGGGAATGGAATTTGATGTATCTTTATCAGCATGAAATATTTTAGAAATAGAGCTTACGGGGAGACACAGACCGTCTAGATGTCACCTAAACTCTGAAGTAAAAGAATTTTGACACTGATTTCTCTCTTCTGATAATGGAAAAGGCATTTCAAAATCTTTCCTAAAACAAGCACCCATAGAGTAAACAAGACTCCTTAGCAGCTCCACCTGGGGCTCTGGCAGGTGACAGGCAGCACTTTTAGGAGTTGTTTGCCTGTTGTAAATAATCTTGCCTCAAGAGTCGTGAGCACCCCAGTGACAGTGTGATCCACACAGACCAGTGTGGCAGCCACATGCCACAATTGACTATTGTGTACTGGAAATCTGGATTGTCTGAATTAGAATGGGCTCTAAGTGTGAAATATGTACTAGGTTTTGAAGACTTACATGAGAAAAAGAATGCAAACAATCTCAATGTTTAAGTGGATAATAGAAAGTTTTAAATTATATATAGGGTCCACTTTATAGTTTACTGAGCAGCACTGTTGTTTCTTTAAGAAGCACACTGTTGCAGATGTCAGAGCCATGTTGCTCATCCTGGGCTCACTGTCAGACTGACGCTAGAGTGGGCCAGGGATGTGCCCCAGGACATACAGCTGCTGGCAAAGCTGAGCTATAGTAAGTTGCCCTATGCTGTGCTGCCCTTTTATTTATCCTTTGGCTTCTTTGTGTGTCCTAGCAAGACACACAAAGCTTCTCCCCTCTTTGCAGGGCACATCTCAGAACTTTTCTCAACATAGGTAACCAAGGTTGCCTTCAGTTGAGTTGGCTAGGTCAGACAGGTTATTGCAGGTGTCACCAGGTATATTCAATCTAATTCAGTTGTTTATAGAACAATTTCTTACTCTGTTTGTTTGCCTTTGTTTTAGGTACATCAGCTATCCAAGAACTGAAACAAATATTTTCCCCAGAGACTTAAACTTGACAGCACTAGTGGAGCAGCAGATCCCAGATCCACGCTGGGGGGCCTTTGCCCAGAGCATTCTAGAGCGCGGTGTCCCCACCCCCCGCAACGGGAACAAGTCTGACCAAGCTCACCCTCCCATCCACCCCACCAAATACACAAGCAGCTTACAGGTTGGTTTCCCTGACTCTCCTATCTGCTGGAACCCAGAGGGAGGTGAGGGGTCAGTAGTAGGATTTGAATTTACTCTGTGGGCTCTTGTAGGAACTAAGTGATTTTGAAATATCTCTTTCATTTCAGAAAAGAGATGTCAGTGTCAATCTTTCTCTCTGGCTTCTATGAAAGACCCTAATGGTGGGCTCTGCTCTCTACTTAGACCCATCCATTTCCCCACTCTCTGTCAGCTCCCTCTCCTGCTTCACTGATCCCGCCACACCCAAACTAGGCAGTTCACCTTCCTTGTTCCCTTACACAGCCCCCACACCTACATAGAACCACCTGGCCTTCTTGGTCTTTTGTCAGCTGGAAGAATCCTATTCATCCTGAGACTGGATCGGTTTCCATCACTTTCCCAAAACTTTCACATCACCCTCCTGTCATATACCAGTCATGGTAGGGCTCTCTCACACACCTGTGCTTGAGCATGTCCCACATCCCAGTCATTTTCTCAGCTGAGGAGTAAGCTCAGCGAGGCCCAAGCCAGTAAGGCTTGTTTGACATCTGCAGGCTTATTACAAATCTAAGTAATTGTGTTTTTTTTTTTTTTAATAGCACATTTTTTTTTCTGATAGTAAAAGTAGTACATGTTCATTTTAGACAATTTAGAAAATACACGACTGTAGGGAAGAAAAAAATTGCCTATGATCTCACCTCCTACTGAGAACCACCTTTTTCCTATGCATGTATTAATATTCTTACAATAAAATTTTAACTTGGATTTATAAACTATTTTTCCATTTTATATCATGAGTATTTCCCCATATGCTGAAATATTTTAAGTATGATATTTAATGATTGCATAGATGTACCATAATGTATTTTGCCAAATCTGTTTTTGAAGGATTAAGTTGTTTCTAACTTTTTCATACATGCTATATCAAAGTTAACACTCATATATATAAATATTAGTGTGGATCTCTTATTATTTCCTTGAAATACATTCTTAGAAGGAAAATTAGTGGATACGAGTATGGACATCTTATGAGCTTTTGATAGATTGAGCCTCACCAAATGCTTGATTACCGAAGTATTAGAAAATCACCATCAACCCTGTGTGCATGACGTTGGTCTGAGGCTACTGGATGCATCTTTACTGTATGTCTCTTATGCACAAGGGGCATCTTATGCTTTCATCCTATTTTCTGCTTAAGTTGGGTTTACGTCAAAAGAATCATTTCCCAGTCTTGAAGGCAAGATGACTCTTTTGCTTATCTTTGCCTAATTAGAGTTATAAAGTTTTATCAGCCTAACCCCATAAACTCACAGTAGATTTGCCTGGCACTCTGCGTTAGTGTAGGGGGCTACAGGAGTGCACAACTTTAGGCTGAAGGGTAGCCTAAACCAGGTTACACTACCAATGATGCTGAGATCCTTGAGTGGTAATATTCTGGAGGGATTTTCAGACTCTTTTCTTTTCTTCATAGGGAGAGGAACAGCGACTATATGAGTTTATTGTTCGCCATTTCCTAGCTTGCTGCTCTCAGGATGCTCAGGGGCAGGAGACCACTGTGGAGATTGACATTGCTCAGGAACGCTTTGTAGCCCATGGCCTCGTGATTCTGGCCCGAAACTATCTGGATGTGTACCCATATGATCGCTGGAGTGACAAGGTGATAAATCATAGGTCCAATAAGAGGGCAGAATCCATGTCTCACCCCATGGGCCTCAGAGGGGAAGACAATCATATTCCTGACTCTAGTGCCATTGTATGGGGCCAGGCATGTTCTCTGAACTAGGAGTTGTCTTTTGCCTAAGTGCCATGGCAGAGTGATTTGACAGATGCTTCTGCTGCTCTCTGTAGACCCTCCCTGTCTATGAGAGAGGCTCCCGCTTTCAACCCAGCACTGTGGAGATGGTGGACGGGGAGACCAGTCCACCTCAGCTGCTCACCGAAGCCGACCTCATTGCTCTCATGGAAAAGCATGGCATTGGTCAGTAGCTCATTGTTATGGTAATTAGTAGCTCTTGATCACAACTCTAATGTAGGTGTTATATTCTTGACCTCACTTTATAGCTGAAGTGACGCTTAGAGAAGTTAACAACTTGACCTAAAGTCACAAAGTATCTGAGTTATTAAAACCTAGATCAAAATAAAATAACTCTGCAGTCAGTGCTCTTCACTCCAGCTCTTCATCATCCATGTACAGGCATATCTCAGAGATACTGCTTGCTGGCTTGGTTCCAGGCCAATAAGAGTCTCATGAATTTTTTGGTTTTCCAATACATATAAAAGTTGTTTACACCAAACTGTAGTGTTTTAAGCGTATAATAGCATTATGTCTGAAAAACAGTGTACATACCTTAGTTAAAAAATACTTGCCTATGGCCATGCCACCCTGAACACACCCAATCTCGTCTGATCTTGAAGGCTAAGCAGGGTCGGGCCTGGTTAGTACTTGGATGGGAGACTACCTAGGAATACCAGGTGCTGTAGGCCTTAAAAGAAAAAATACTTGCTAAAAAATGCTTACCATCATCTGAGCCTCTAGAGAGTTGTAATGTTTTTACTGGTAGAGGGTTTCGCTTTGATGTTGATGAAAACACAATATCTGCAAAGCACAATAAAATGAGCTATGCCTGTAAAGACAGGCATCTCCCATAACCCACCTGGGAGCAGGTGCTATCAATAGACTCGGTATTTTGGGCCTACACAGAGGTATGTTGTTTTCTTTTGAATAAGGTACCAACATTTAAAACTTGAGAGATGCCACATAAAAATCTCTCTCTCAATCTTTTAAACTATCATGAGGTCTGGTGGCCTGAGCCTTCTATCCCACATTGACAGTTGTTTAGATTTGAGTAGCAGCCATCGCCTCTAGATGTCATTCTCCATTGCTCACACTGGGCTTCCTTCACCTACTCATTACATGCCAGGCCCCTGTGGGGTCTCAGTTTGCCATCCTGCTATTAGCCATGGGTGGCCATATTCTTAGATTTTTGTTGAAGCATTTCCTATAATTGTTTAAGAATTAAAAATTAGGTTAAAAACAAAATTAGGCCAGAATTGTTTTCCCCACTAAGTCCTATAGCCCAAGCTTTACAGCTTGCTCCCTTGTGATGAACCTGCTGCCCCTCGTCCTTTTTCACCACAACTCTGAGGATTGTATCTGGCAAGCCTAGTCCAGAAGGGCCAGTGCTTGATGGAGAGGGAAGTGGGTGAAGGGGGAGGATGTGTTATAGAAGCAAGTTGTTTCCTCTGGGCGAAGCTGCCTCACTACAAAGTGAGTTTTATAGTTCTGTGACTTAAATAGATGTGCTCCCACCTGGAGTCCAATGGCCATCACTGGAGTATCCAGAAAGCCCATATATTTAGGCAGAATTACAGATAGTTTTCTCACCGTGATTTATCCATTAAAAATATATGAGGCCTAGGCCCTAGGGACACAAAGAGGAGTAAGGCTTAATCCTTCCCTTCAAGGGCTTGTCTAGCAGGAGAGACAAACCAAACCAACACGTTAGATACAATGTGATGGGTTCTACAGGTAACAGGCAGAGACCTTAAAACCTCATAGTAAGAATTCCCAGTGAATACAGGCAAGCCCAGAAGTGCAGTCAGGGCCTAAGGAAGGACAAAGGGACAGGAAAGCACATGCTGCTGGGACTGGGGTGGCTGGGTGGGGGGTTG
>NW_006433941.1:4752551-4765544 GCF_000325575.1 Pteropus alecto
AGAGAGTTTTGGATGTTGGCCAGTGGTCAGCAGACAGTCATCTAAGATTTCTAAGGAAAAGAGCACCATAGAGCTACATTAAAAAAAAAAAAAAGTTAACAGCTTTATTGAGACATAATTCATACATACCATTCATTGATTTACAGTTCAGTGTTTAGTATATTCACAAAACTGTGTGGCCATCACTACAAATCAATTTGAGAACATTTTTATTACCCCAGAAAGAAACCCCATAACCATTAGTCACTCCCCATTTCCCCTTCTCTCCAATCCTAACCCCCAGCGCTAGGCAACCACTAATCTTTCTGACTCAGTAGATTTGCCTATTTTAGCCATTTCTTGTAAATGGAATGATGGAGTATGTGGCCTTTTGTAACTCACTTTTACTTACATGTTTTTAGGGTTCATCCATGTTGTGACATGTATCGGTACTTTGTTCCTTTTTATTACTGCATATTTTCCACATTTTGTTTATCAGTTGTTTTGTTATCAGTGATGGACATTTGGGTTATTTCCATAATACTTCAGTGAACATTTGTGTAAAAGTTTTTCTGTAGACATAGTTTTGATTCTCTTGAGTATATACCTAAGAGTAGAGTTGCTGGGTCATGTGGTGACTCTTTTTAACCTTTTGAGGAACCGCCAGACTGTTTTCCCCAGTGGTTGTACTATTTTACATTCCTCCAGCAGTGTATGAGGGTCCCAGTTGCTCCATATCCTCACCAACATTTGTTATTATTTGTCCTTCTTATTATAACCATCCAGGTGGGCATGAAGTAATATTTCTTTGTGGGTTTGGTTTGCATTTCCCTGATGGCAGAGCTCTATTTTAAAAGGTCCCTTTGGCAACATCATAAAGAATGGGGTGGGTGGAAGAAGAGACCAGAAACTAGGAGATTGAGGATGTAATGATGCAGATGAGATTGTTTGTTCCTGGCCATGGCTCTGACACATGGAACTGAGGAGAAAGACTTGAAAAAGGAACTTCAAAGCTGGAGTTAACAGCTTTAGTGAGTAACTGGATGTGAGGGAGAGGTGAGGGGCCATCATGGTTTCTACATGGGCCAGATGTGACTGGAAGTGACATACTGAGAATAGGAAATCCAGGCAGAGAAGGGGCCCATGGGACACCCGGGAGGAGGACAGGATTAACCTGAGTAACCAGGAGTGGCTTTCAGGTACTGATGCTACGCATGCAGAACACATCGAGACGATCAAAGCCCGGACGTACGTTGGGCTCACCCCCGACAAGCGGTTTCTCCCTGGGCATCTGGGCATGGGACTTGTGGAAGGTAAAGAGGAGGGAGCTTGCAGTGGGTAGTTGGGGAGGCTGTGTGGCTAAAGTCCCTAAGTTGTATTGTCTGGGGCTGCACAAAACACTGCTGTTTTCCTGCAGGTTATGACTCCATGGGTTATGAGATGTCCAAGCCTGACCTCCGGGCTGAGCTGGAAGCTGATCTGAAGCTGATCTGTGAGGGGAAGAAGGATAAATTTGTGGTTCTAAGACAACAGGTCCAGAAGTACAAGCAGGTTTTCACTGAAGCAGTGGCTAAAGCTAAGAAGTGAGTACCAGGACCTGCTCTTCTGTGCATATAGAGGTTTAGCTGTGTGACCTTGGCCCTAACATTTCCATAAGAATAGGAGTTCTTGGGGTGATTCAGCATAAACCAGGTGTAGCTCCTCGTAACCCCAGCCCTTCAGGTTGTTAAAGCCCCACCAGCACAGTTCTTCTTCACCAGCGGCCTTGTTACCTGGCAGTGCTTTCCGCATACAGCTCCTCCCCTTCACATTTTCCTCCTGAGTTTTGTTTGTTCCTTTCCATAAAGTTTTGTCACTATAGAAACAATAAACAGATCTGATCCAGTTATTCTGGTCTGTTGGCTTTAGAAATATCATTTTCTTGATTTTAATTCTGTCTTGAATTAGTAAGCAGCACAACCATATATCAGTAAACGCAAGTGCTGGTGTATGACCCATTTGTTCTCTGAAGTATTTGGAGGTGGCCATTTAGCAAGCAGCATGTGTGTATTTTGTTAGAAATGTTTTCTATCACGTAACAATTTTGAAGAATGCATGAGCTAGTTTTACACTTCAACCCAGTGTGTGCATGGACCCTGTGCAATTTTGTTTGATGTGAAGTCAGTGACAAGGCAGACTTACCTGCCCTGTATGTAGCTGGATCCCTGCTGGGATCTGTCAGGAGTAAGAAGAGCCAGGGCTGCTTGATTAGTGCAGCGCTCTGTCTGCCTCCATTCTTTGCATCAGACCTATGGCTGACCTGCAGCTGGTTCCCAAGGTCACACACATGTGTGCACATAAGATTGTTGCAAATGCTTTGCTGTCTCTTCAGGTTGGATGAAGCCTTGTCCCAGTACTTTGGGGAAGGGGCAGAGGTGGCTCAGCAAGAAGCCATCTACCCAGCTGTGCCAGAGCCTATCAGGAAGTGCCCACAGTGCAATAAGGACATGGTCCTCAAGACCAAGAAGAGCGGTGGGTCAGTACCCAGCTTGTGCCCCACCCCCTCCTTTGCTTGCTCAGTACCTGCCGTACTGCTCTCTGCAAGACCCCGTCATTCATTTCTTTGTCACTATTTAAAGGCAGCCTGCTGTTGCCAGCCCCTGGATAGGGTGTTGGGTATGGAACAGTATCCGACTGGGACCTGGGCCTAAAGGAATGAAGTGCTGTGGGATTTAGAGGAGGTGGGGGACTCACTGGTGGTCGGGCTTGTGTTCCCTATAGATAGCAACTCACTCATCCAGTGTGTGGAGAATGGTGGAGAAGTATGAGCTTCAGACCTAGGTGTGTGTGGGGTTCAAATCCCACTTCTGCCACATATAAGCTTTGTACCCCAAAGCAGGTTACTTAACTACTCTGAGCCCCAATTTTTTCTTCCATAAACTCAGGGCAGTGGTGTTTACCTCACAAAGCTATAGAAAAGGTGAGGATTCAGTGAAAAGGGTCAAGGGTCTAGCACACATCCTGATACGTTAGAGACACTCAACAATACTGCTTCGTTACTCTAATTTTGGCTCTGAATTGGGTCTGAACATCTCAAATCCCTCTTCTTTTTCAGTGCAGTGAGTCAGAGTGGGCAGTTTACTCCAAGGCTCAGGTTACCTGGCCTGACCTAGCTGCCCAAGCCAGCACCTGGCTGCTGAGGGCAGTTCACAGCAAGAGTGGTGGACGGTGGTGGCAGCTAAGGATTATCATGAGGAATTGGTTAGGGATGGTGTGAGAGCACTCAACACGGAGTCTGAACAGAACCCTTGGTACTCAGCTGGTCCGGGTATTTGTAGGTGGGTTGGTTATTTTTCAGTAGAAAGCAGAGTCAGCTGTAGCTGTTTCACTTTTTTAGGGAGATGAGAAATAAATGCAGGCTAGTTTTTCTGAGTTATTCATTAACAGTGACATTTAAGTGTCCTCCATAAAAATGAATGTCTTCTTTTATCAGCTGAAGAAAAGTTTGCCAGATGGGTAATAGCCTAGGACTGTTTTCTCTTTCCTGTGGTCTGACGGCTCCTGCCTCACCGTGGTCCCCATGCCCCCCAGGTTCTACCTCAGCTGCGTGGGTTTCCCAGAATGTCGATCAGCTGTGTGGTTCCCCGACTCTGTGCTGGAGGCCAGCAGGGATGAAAGTGTGTGTCCAGTGTGTCAGCCACACCCTGTTTACAGGTGAGCTGGGTGCCTGAGTCAGCTGTAAGAGCACAGGTGGAAAATTTCCAGGGACTTTAATTCCTAGTTAGGAAGCGTATTCGCTGTGCTCAGCAGCAGCCAGGTCAACGGGCCTAAATTAGTTCAGGTCCCATAGATGCCTTTGTAGGCAAGGAAACCAGTCCTGGGGACAGGTTCCTGGGCTGGCTCAGGGAGAAGAACCATGAAGGCCCCCTTTCCCTGCCCTTCTGCTAGATTGCCTCTGTGTAGAGTGTAGGAAAGTATTCATATGTTTAATATCATTTCCAAGCTCCTTCCAAAAGCCCAGAGTCCTCATTTAAAACTGATCCTCAAACTTTTTGGTCACAGGACCCCTTATACTTGTAAAAATATTTGAGAAACCCATAGAGCTTTTGTTGTAGGTTCTGTTTATCATTATTTACCATATCCTAAATTAAAGTGGAGACATCTTCTAAAATTTAGGTTATTTGTTCATAACAGATGCACTGTATAGTAAAATAACATGTTTTTAGACTAAAATGCCTATTTTCTAACCTCCCAAATTTAGAGAAATGTATGGTTTTTCATTTTTGCAAGTCTGTTGTCTTTAATAGGAGAAAGGTGATTCTCATCTGCTTTTGCAATCAGTCAGCTAAGTTTATTGCATGTATTGTAGGCTCCAGCAAACTCTACTGCACACACTTGGAAGAATGAGAGTACAATAGATATAACTTCTTAGTGCTGTTACAAAATATTTTTTACTTCACCCTGAAAAGGCCCAGGAGCCCCCAGAGGCTGCTGAAACACAGTTTGAGAACCTGGTACAGGGGAATGAATCTTTTAGAGGCTCCTTTCTGTATTGCAGTCTTAGATTTCATCTGTCTCCTACTCTGTACTCTTATGAAGATTGGAGGGGCCAGATGGTTGGCTGGTGACTTATGTGGGCTTTCTGGGGCATGGGGATGCCAACGGGAGACCTAGGATGGGCACAGCCCTCTGTTGACCATGAAGACTTTTGTACCTGGTAGTTAATGTTTTCTCTCATCTTCTGGCCTCACTAGGTTGAAGTTAAAATTTAAACGTGGTAGCCTTCCCCCAACCATGCCTCTTGAATTTGTTGGCTGCATCGGTGGATGTGATGAGACCCTGAGGGAAATCTTGGACCTAAGGTTTTCACGGGGCACCTCCAGAACTTGCCAGCCAGCCAGCCAGCCCTCTAGCCATCTCCAGGCTAACCAGTCCCTGAACAGAGTCAACAGCAGCCAGCACAGCCACCCTCTGCCTCCTGACACCAGGCATACTAGGCCTTCAAAGGCTCTGGTCCAGAATCTACCATTGCCTACTGCTGCTGGTGAAAGCAACTCTGTGACCTGCAACTGTGGCCAGGAGGCCATCCTGCTCACTGTCCGGAAGGAGGGGCCCAATCAGGGCCGGCAGTTCTATAAATGCCATGGTGGCAGCTGCAACTTCTTCCTGTGGGCAGACAGCAGCCATCCAGAAGCAGGAAGGACTCCTTCCTCCACATCAAGACCCCTAGACGCCTCACTGGGGCACTCATCAGGTTTAGGGAAACACCCAGGTGGGTTTGGCAACTCTGGTAATGACAGTGGTGGTGGCACAGCCTGTCTGTGCAGCCAGCCCGCTGTCAAACTGACTGTGCAGAAGGATGGACCCAACAAGGGGCGCCAGTTCCACACATGCTCCAAGCCAAGAGAGCAGCAGTGCGGCTTCTTCCAGTGGGTGGACGAGAATGTGGCCCCAGGTGAGAATCACAACCCTTCCCTGTAGCACCACTGCAGGGAGCAGCTCCAGAGCTGGGCCTGGCGTGGGGCGTTCAGATCCCTGCTTCAGAGACTGAAGGCAGGGTGGGGCAGTGGTGGGAGCGGGAAGATGATTGGGTTGCCTTGCTCCTCCAGCTCCTCACATGATCATTTTCAGCAAGGTAGTGAATGGCAGTCTTCATTCCAAACCAGAGGGTGACTGTCATGAGTTGAGTAGCTTGCTATGTGCTTAGCACTATGTTAAGTAGACTATATAGTAGGCATCGTCCATCTTTACCAGGTAAGCATGTGATCACAGTTTTACAAATGAGGAAGGTGAAGCCCCAACAAACGAAGTGATTTTGCTCAGAGTCACACAGTAGCACGGCCCAAGATTTGAATGTAGTTCAGCCTAATCCCACAGTCCTATTCTCCTGTAGCCTTTGTAAACCATGCAGAATCAATAGCCTCATGTCTTCAGATGAAAAAATTGGCCCTAATGTCTAGGAACCTACCTAAGGTTACATAGCTTGGGTCTGGCACCCAAAAAATGAGTATGTGAGAACTAGCACCCAGACATTGGATCAAGGTAGATCCACCTGAAGGCACTTTGAAATGATTCCTGCCTGCTGCAGTACATACAGCAGAAGCTTAATTAAAATATCTGAAAATCACCAAAATACCTGGTGGTGGCTTTGTCGTTATATAGATCTGGTTCCAAAGCCCAGCTGCCTAACCTTGAACAAATGACTTGGCCTCTCAGCCTCAGTTTCCTCAATAAGATGGGCACCTGCCTACCTTTGTTAAGGTTTCTGTTTTATAAAGAAGTTTAGTTAGTCTCAGACTATGGTTCTCAGACACATGTTGCCAGCTCTGCATGTACAAGAAGAACCTAGAAGGCTTGGTAAAAGCATAGGGCTGGCTACCAGTGCCGGAGGAGGCCAGAGACAGCCACTGAAGTGATGGACCCACATTAGAAGTGTATGAAAGGTAGTTCAGGTATGGAAGAGCTACTTGTCTCCCCCACTGGAAGGAAGTAGTGTCTGACCTCTGGATAATTAAGCAGTCGGTAGTAAGAGGCCTGTTTAAGGACTGCAAGGTTCCAGAACTCGGGTGAGGTGGGAAGCAGTTGTCAGTCACAGGCTCACTTTGCTGCCTCACCGACATAACCTCAGGCCAGTTGCTTGTTTTCCACTTCTGTAAAAAGGGTGTATACGAAGTGACAACAGTGCCCTCTTTACCAGAACAGTGAGAGTGGGCCAAGGCCTTCAAGAGCTCAGGGTTCAGGTAGTGACACATTTTGTGTTGACATAGAGTGAAGGGAGCCTGGCCTGTGGGTTAGCTGTGACTACATAAAGGTTGGGAGGGTACTCTCCACCCACTGGGGTAACCTGTATTTTCTTTCTACTTCAGTGTGTCCTTCTAAACTCAGCCTTTCCCTGACTCTTCTCACAGGAACTTTTGGAGCCCTACCCTGGCCAGGAGGCAGAGGAAAAACCCAGGGACCAGAGTCCAGAAGCAAAAGGCCCCGGGCCAGTTCCGTAGACACAGGGTCCACGGCCAAAAAACCCCGGAAATGCAGCCTTTGCCACCAGCCTGGACACACCCGTCCTTTCTGTCCTCAGAATAGATGAGGGCAGGGTAGGGTAGAAAGGGCCACTTCTTTGGACCTGCCCCTTTTGTTTCAGGAATGAATTGTTTTCACTAGGACCAGGTGGCCCTTTACTGCCCTAGAGGCATTGAGGAAAGTGGGAGCTACTGGAGTCTGGCTTGCTTGTGTTAAGGAGTGAAGATCCAGACTGCACTCTCAAGAAGTCCACCTCTGTTGGACAGTGGCCCTCTGCCCAGGGCTCAGGAATGACCATGGCCACCACTGAGAAGTCACAGAAACTTCCCTGTGATCCCGGCACGGATTGTTGCAGTTAGCACTGTAGAGAAGCTGGTAGTTAGCGTATTTGGCATTGAGGTCCGTGTATTCCGCAGCTGTGGCCACCAGAAAGCCCCTTTGAGGGACTGGCACTCCCATTGCAGGCTCTGGGCAGCCTGGAAAGGGTTTCTCTCTACACATTCTGAGAATGGAGGATGTAATTCAAGGAAGTTGTTCTTGTCCTAAAATTGTATCTATAGAAGCAGCTTTTCCTCTTTTATCTAGAAGCTGCTATGGCTAGGACACTTCCAGCTCATGTGCCTTATAATAAAGAATTCTACCCCTTTACTCTGGTGGGTATGGTGCAGTATCTGGTGAACAGTGGCAAGAACAGCAGGTACAGACACCAGCCAGTGCCCGAGGGATGTCTCGCTAGCCTCTAGCCCTCGTGGCCTCCCCTCCCAGCCCTTGCCCTTCTTCCTTGTTCACATGGTAAATAGTAAGCCCAACTTCCTGCAGAGCAGAGAAAGCTGATGCAAGATTCAAAATACTCTTCATCTTCCACACCTCCAGAGGTTGCCACCTTCCTTATTTGCCTTTACAAAAGGCTTGTGAATGATACATAACCATATTGGCTTTATTTTATGGTGTAGAAGGTAAGCAGAAATGGGTTGTGAGTTGCCCAGAGTCACATTGCTAGCTGGTAAAGAAGTGATCTATCCTCAGGTCTCGGGACTCCAGGCCTTATGCCTTTCAGTTAGACCAATAGTTCTGTGCCCTCGTTGGACAGCAGGGTGGAGAATTTTTATAAGTGCAGATAGATACCTAGACTTGCTCCTGGAGCACCTGATCAGTGAGTATGGGTCATGGCCCTGCATATGTGGGTTTTCTCCTCCCCTAGCCCTGGCAACCACCAGTCTACTTTCTGTCTCTGGTTTTACCTATTCCAAACATTTCATATAAATGGAATTATACAGAATATGACTTGTGTCTGGCTTCCTTCACTAAGGATGGTGTTTGCAAGGTTCATCCATGTAGCATGTGTCAGTTCTTTATTCTTTATGACAGAATGATATTCCATTGTGTGGATGGACCACATTATGGTCATCAGCTGATGGATGTTTGGGTTATTACCTTTTGGCTATTGTGAATAGTGCTGCTATAAACATTCATGTACAAGAATTTGAAAAAAAGTTTTGAACACCTGTTTTCAGTTCTTTTGGTGTATGTGTAGGAGTGGAATCACTGGGTCATGTGGTAATTCTATGTTTAATTACTAAGTGATTTTCCAAAGCAGTTGTACCATTTTATATTCCCACCAATGATGCCCTAGGGTCCTTTTCTACACATCTTCACCAATACTTATTTTTATTATGGCCACCCTAGTGTATGTGAAGTGATACCTCATTGTGGTTTTGACTTGCATTTTCCCAGTGACTACGGATGTTCAACATCTTTTCATGTGCTTTTTGGCCATTTTTGGAGAAATACATCTTTGGAGAAACGTCTATTCAAGTCTTTTGCCCATTTTTCAATTGGGTTATTTGTCTTTTTGCTGTTGAATTGTAGGCGTTCTTTATAGATTCTGGATACTAGATGCTTTTGTGGGTTGTAATCTTTCCACAGGTAACTCCTGTGCTTGCCAAGGTCTAGAACTGCTGGATTGGGCTGTACCAAGGACAGACCCAGCTCAGGTCCTGACGCTCCACCAGCCTGCTGTGCTTCCCTGGGCTTGTGCCTTCACCACTGAGCCTAAGTGGTTTCATCTGTAACACGTGGTGGTGGTCAGCTGGAGGCTCTCTGGTGGATGGCAATGTTCAGGCGCAATTGCAGTGAGAACTTCACAAATATAACCTGTGAGGGAGTTTTCCATGTCTCTTGGTGACCCACTCGGGCTAGTAGCATTTAATGCACCGAGAAATTGATCCTTCCCCCTCCAGCGGTGACTGGAAAAGTTTGAGCCCTGTCTCCTACAGCTCACACAATGTAAGACTGAAGAGAAAATGAGCCCTGTCTGAGACTAGGAACTAGGCCAGGTGGTTGACACCATGTTTTTCAGCTCCCCTGCAAGAGAAATTTTGGCTCTGATGGATAAAATGCCTTCCCCTACAAGCAGCTAAGTGGAAATTAAAACAGTCTTTGCCTCCATGTCTATACCTCAAAGCTTTTGGAGAATCCACACCATTCTCCATCCTGAGGTGAGAGCCTGCATGGCAGGGCAAGAGCCACCTACCATCCCCTGGAGAAGAGGAAACCTCTCTGATGCCTCTTGAACTTCCCACAGTGCCTCTGCTGCCCATCTGAGAAACAGCAAGAGTGGCCGCCCTGCACAGCTGCTGGTATTTGAGGGAAACTGATGCTTACTGCTTTTGGAGCATCTGGAAGCTAACATAAACCCTGTTTACCCTTGCAGCCAGCCAGTCTCCAAGCCCTAGGCCCAGTGTGCCCAGCAGCACTGTGCCCACATCAGGTATCAGCCCTGGGACACAGGGAGGAGAGCCCGTTGCCCTTTGGGGTGAATCACAGCTGCCTTTCCTTGCAAGGCCTGTTGCAGCCTAGAACTTAAGCTATTCAGACCCAAGGATCCCTGGACTAGAAATCAAAGATGGTGCGGGGTCAACTAGCATGCTGGGGTGGTGCTGCTCACTCCTATTGGTGGTTACTGCTAGGGACATGTGTGCATTCCATCCCTGCCTTAGACCACCTGTGGTTACACTGGGAGGTGATACTGGGGGCAGCCTGGAAAGTTTGGTGTGAAATTATGTAAGCAAAAGAGTCTCAGAGTCTGGCCTTCCTGCCAGCCTGAGGCCACAGCCAATTAAACAGTTGTCTCAGGAAATTGGCAGCAGAGCAATGATGACCCAAAACAGCATCCTCAGGGTCATTTGGTGTTGGCTTTTGTAATACTCGATTTCATCCACTAGACCTTTAGCTTCCAAATTATAATGTTACTGGTTTTTTTTTTTAAAGACCCTGATTAGAAAAGCAAAATATACTTTTAAAAAATGCAACTGTGACGTGCCAGGTTGAAGGCCCCTCATTTTAGAAAGAGCAGGGCTGAGGTGGAACAGTGGCCCTGGATTATAGGCTTCAAGGTGAGCTGTCCAGACCCTGACCCTGGGCCCAGTGTACTTTCTATACCTGGAGGAGGTACTACCTGCTCTAGAGCCTCTTCAGGTTCTGTGTCTGCTCTCTAGGGCTCCAAGGCTGGCCTCATGGCCAGCTAAGTCCCTGGAGTCCTAAGGGGAAAGGCCCGTTTGGAACCAAAAGTCAGGAAGTGCTTTCCTTTTGTGGCTTAATTATACACATAGCTCAGGGGCAGTTCTTCTCGAGATAGATTCTGGCCTATTAAGGTCCCCAAACCAACTAGCTCCTCAGCTGACACTGAACTGATTTCATTTTTCTTCAGAGTATACAAGGCAGATGTGGGGAGCCACAGACACGGGCATTGCTTGTGGGAGTAGGAATTGCACTTCCATTTCCCACTCAAAGTAGTAAGATCCTATGAGAGGAGAATAAGAATACAGCGATGTGGAAGTGAAGGTTGGTGGTCAGTTGAGGTGGGCTGCGTGCTTCTATCTCCCAAATGCAGCCACTTTTCCCTTTCCGCACCAGTCCCGGCTCTGCATTTTGGGGGTGGTTTTCTGGCCTGCTGGCTGAAATCCTTCAGGATCTGAATACTTGAACGCTTTCCATTCCCAGGAATCTTTTAATGAGAAAGCCCATGTGCACAAAGACTTTCTTTAGGCTTTTTTTTTTTTTTTTTTACGCGAAGAAACAACTGGACAGGTCAGCTGTAAGGAGATGACTGGTACTCCCACTTGATAGAATATTCTGCAGCTAAGTGTTCCTGAGGAGACATACTTAGTGAATATACAAAAAGGATATATTTTTTAATCTGTTAAGATTTATTTTTCAGTTGTTATGGGAAAGGAGATATGGGTGACATTTGAAATCAGTAAGTTTCTATTTGCCGTTTTTTTTAATCTGCTCTGACAATCCTTTCATCATTAACAGGTAGTATCACTGCTGCACCAGTCATCACAACTCCAGGTTTTGGGTCACTTGATAAAGTTAAATCAAGGACACAGTTGCCAGATTTTTCCACCACAGGTGAAGAGTCTAAATATTAAAATGTTTAGACCCTGGGCTGAGACCACATCTAGCTCAGAGTTGGAATCATCCTTGCTTCAAAGAAGAACGAGTGAAACTGAGCAGCAGCTAACTAACTACTCATTCAGCTGGCACAGCCTGGGACTGAGCCAACCCAGACAGCTCCTGAAAAGGCTCCTAGCAAAATGGTGGGTTGTTTCCAGTTCTCTAGCTAGAAACTGAAGTCTCAGACGTTAGCCTTGCATTGATGATATAACCATGAACACCTCATTTCTCTCCCTTTTAATTCGTTCAACTTTTTTTTCTTAAAGTGTGGTAAGGGGAAATTCAGAGCTACCTGAAGCACAAGGCCTCCCTAGAGGGGACAGCACGTAGGTGTTTAGTCAAACTAAGAAGAGGGGCTCTGGACTGAGCTCACTTTCCAGACTGCTGCCTAGGCCAGCCCTTCACCGGTCACCCTGTGGTCCTGTGTAGTACAGCCATGGTCAGATGCAGTCCTGGCAGTGGGGGAGCTCCTTGTGCTTCGGCTCTGTAGTGCTGGTCAGTAAGGGAGGCTCTAAGGCCCAACAGTCTCTGGTTCAGGGATGGTTCACTTTGTGCCAGGTTCTGGGTTAACACTCCCACCAGCAGTTATTCCTTTCAACTGCCCTTGGACGTGTATTATATAATTCACTGCTTTTTAAATGAGAATACTGAGGCACAGCCTCTGTCTCCAGCCTGTTCCCTTGCTGACTCTCAGTGGCAATTATAGCTGCTTAAGGCTCTCTTTGCAACAGCTCTGGGGCCAAGTTATCTGAATGGCCCTCAGCTAAGCCAGTCACCTGCCCTCTGACCCTTACTATAGCCTCTGCATGCAGCCATTGAGCTGTCTGAATGCTGCAGAGGCAGCCCAGGGTCCTGTACCCAGAGGAACACAAGCATCTCATCTGTCTTGTGTGACGATGGTCCCTCAGATGAGGCAGGACTCTGATCCTATCCTCCGTCCTTGTCTTGTAGTCACAGTTGGAAGGGGGGCAGTCACCTTCGGAAGTACAATGGGATGGGAAGAAGAGAAGCAGGATAGGAACGGCATAGCCATGGTGGCCATACTGTAAGTACACCTCACCCAAAGCTTTTCGCAGGCCTCCTTTGTCATCTGTGGTGACGAAGTAAGCCCCAGGTTTGACTCCTGTGGAGATACTGAAACACACTTGCTTCCTTATCTGTACAAGGGGGGGTAGGGAGGTTGCCCTCACTTGTGGGACCCCAAGGAGAAACAAAGGAGGTGGAGAAGTCACATTTCTCTGACAATATGGGCTGAAGGGTTTTGGGGCTGTTTCAGCCATCCCAGAAAGCACAAGAAGGCTCAAAAGTTCAGGCTTTGAAAAGAAACAAAACCCTAACTAGCTGGTTCCCATTACTAAAGCAAGACATCACACCAGAAATCTTGTAATAGTCTCCCTCCATATAACCTACTTTTCCAGTTAAATCATACCATCTCCAGGTTGATCCTAAGCCCCTCTGGCCAAGTTTCCATAACTCCAAACAGCTGTTTATGAGAGCCTAGAATGAGTCACACAGACATTTCAATTTTTTAATTTTTGTTCACATTCTCTGAGGCAT
>NW_006433941.1:4765564-4790397 GCF_000325575.1 Pteropus alecto
CAAATTTAGGAGGGACACCTGAGAGGGAAGGCAGACCCTCCCCTCCCTAGCTCTTCCACCTCTGCTAGGCTTCAGTGGAAATAGATATTGGCTGAGAACAGTTCATGTTGGCACTGAGGAAGTCGGCCTGCACACCAGGCCTCTCTAGGAGGGTCTCACCTCTACTCCAGCCGGGCCAATTAGCAGCTATCAGGACACTGGGCCAGGCAGGCAGCACAGATCAACTCCTCTTCCCCACTGAGTGGGGAAGGAGCTCTACTAGGGGCCTCTACTGCCCAAATTGAAAAATTGCCTGGCTAGGGGGAAAAGGGCCTTCCCCAGAGGTATGAGGTGGGCAGCACATCAGGCTGAGCACCCACTCCAGGCTGAAGAGAGCTCGACAAGCAAACTTGACCACAGACAATGGAAAACACTAGCCTTTAGGTCAACCAAAAAGCTGCATTCCGCAGGTAACAAACAGGTGACTCCAGCCCCTGAGGGATAGGCAAATACATGGTATTTACCAATTAGTGCCAGAAGCCTTGGGAGCTGGCACCTGAGGAAAGCACTAACCTCAACAGAAAAATGGAGCTGGCCTTGTTTTGTCACTGAATTCACTGCTGGTGATGATGGACCAAGCTCAAGGTCCTGGGGTTAGGCTCAGAGGGCTGAGGGTGTGTGTGTGAGTGGCTGGTACTCTGGGACACCTGACAGGCAGTCTAGCCACACTCAGGTGACAGCAACCCAAGCTCTCTGAGGTCAAGGTTCCAGTAACTGTCACCTCTACACATGCTAATCCTGTGGGCTTAGGTAATGCACTCTCTTTTATTCTGCCTGAAAAAAAAAAAAATGCTCTCCAAATCCCTGGAAGGAAGAGTGTGCGGCTGACCAGCATCGGAACACATGCTGGCTGCCCTTTCCTACCCACCTACAGCAGGCCCTCGGGGGCCTGCAGGCCAAGGTACAGTGCATAGCCAATGTCATCAATCTCCTCCTCATGCAGGCCATTGAGGAGGTTCACACCAGGGTTGAAATGGCAGGGTAAGCTGGCCCGCTCCAGGCTGATGATGAGCAGCTCCAAAGCCTGAAGGAAGCGCTCCCCCAAGGCCTCTTCAGCCCATTCTACCTCCTCTTCCCCAAGACGCAGAACTACCTGGGTCAGGTGGCCCCGGCCCAGCCGCCCCAGGGCTGGGTGGCCTTGGCAGACACTACAGAGCAGCAACAGCAGCCGCCGGCGGGTCCCAACATCATGGTTATCCAGAGCCTGTAGCCTGGCGGCCTCTGCTGGGTACAAATCCTGCAGCCAGAGGTTCCCAGCCAGCCCCTCCAGAGGCCAGGCCAAAAGGAGGCGGTCTCCAACACTGGCACCAGTGACCGTGAGAAGCACAGCAACAGTGAGCTCCAGGTGTTCATGCTGCACCTCCAGCAGCAGCTCCTCTGAAGCTACACAGGGCCGGATCAGGCACCCAAGAAGGGTGCCAATAGCTGGCCAATTGACGGAGGCAGCTAGTGCTTTGCGGAACAGTTCCAGTAGGACACGGGAAGAGAGGTAGCCACCCACCAGGAAGCGGTCCCAAGGGCTGCTTCCCCGGGGGTGGAACTCAAACTGAGTCCTGCGCACAGCCCAGCAGCGAGGGTCCCTAGCCACAGTGTCCATGCCTGGTACCAGGCTCCACAGGCCTGGCTCCAACACCAGGGGTGCCAGGAGACGCACGTGGTCAGCGGCCCCTGCCTGCAGGCCATCATAGAGCGGCCCCCCAGGCACAAGTGCCCCAAAGGGCAGTTCAGGGAACTTGCTCCTCAAGTAGGCCTGTAGCTCCAGGGCAATGTCTCCGGCCAGCTGTTTAGCCAGAGCCACATGGGACAATGGGATGGTCACATGGTCCCGCTCAAACACCAGCAGTTTCTCCTGGAACGTCAGGCACAATGGTGCTGGGGGGCTAAGCTGAGACGACGGCTGAGGGTCGGCATCTGTGGGCCCCTCTGCAGAGTGAAAGGGCCAGGGAACATGTCAGAAGTCCCTGTGTCGAGCCAAGAGAACTCTACCCAATTACTGTGTGCCAGCCCTGGCCCTCATTTTCCTCACCTGTAAAATGACCACTTGAGAAAGTACTTAGCTCAGGTCCTCACTTAAAAAGAACATTTTGATGACAAATTCTCATTGCCCCAAATCCCCAACATTCTGGGGTCAAAACAGCTTCATGCAGTTTCCCCCATCTGAGGCCTCCCGTCATATGGCTTCTGCCCTGCTCCAGTACCATCCCTGAAGTCCACAGGTTCCAGTGGCTGGAGCCTCAGCACCACACAGGAAGTAGGAGGGCAGAGAAACACCACCATAAACATGCAGGGAGCCCATGTGCTTGGAGAAGCAGAGACTTGCATAGGTCGCAGGGTCAGTCAGTGGCAGGGCCTGGTCACATTTCCTGAATGTGACCACCAAAGGGGTACCCACCCAGGTTAGAGGGGAAGGGGTGCCATTCACCTGGGGCAGAGGGCAAGGGGGCTGGGAGCAGCACAGGCTGGCTGAGGGCAGCAGGTGGGGACTGGGACTGTAGGCGTGGCGTGGCCTTGAGCAGGCTCAGTTCTTTCCAACTGTCCTCCAGGGATGTGGTATCCCCCTTAGTGTCATCTTCGTCCTGAGGGCCGGTGGCCTTATCAATGAGCTGCAGGCAGAGTGACATATCAGAACATCCAAAGCCTGGGGAACCATGGCAAAGCCCTGGGGCAAAGCAAACCAGGTTCCTCACCCCATGACCCATGACCCCATTGTAGGCTTCAGCCCTGTCATCCTCCTCTGGGAGCCCCAGGTGTAACTGGTCCAGCGTGGCCTTACCCTCTTCACAGCCAGGGTGGCAATACCCAGCACGGCAGCCCCGCCCATGCCCAGTACCAGGCGGGCATTGGCCAGGAGGAAGTCCACAGCACTGCCCAGCATGTCGTCGTCATGCCGCTTCTTCCGTTTCTGGGAAAACTCTGCCATGTCTGTCTGCCTATAAGAGAGTCAGGGTGCAGGGAACAAAGTGTGGGGCAGGCAGGCTAGCAATGGGGCAGGGGTGGGTAGGCACTCTGGCTGCTATCATGCTGGGGTTGCGAGTCAAGCCCATGTGGGGGATTCCTGAAAGTTTCAAGAGAAAGGGACCACTCGAAGGGTTTCTGCTGAGGAGATAGGGAACTGCCTGAGCCCCTTTCCCTAAACCTGCAAATAACCTACCTATCCCCTGGACAGGATGGCTCACACAGAAAGGCCCTGCAGCAGGTCAGAGAGGGGGGCCAATCTCCCCAGCCCTACCCTCCAGGACTCCTGACATCACCAAAGACCCAAAAGGGAGATTTCATCATCACCCCAATTTTAGAAACAGGCTGCTGAATAGTGGATACTTGGACCCACAACTGTAAAGCCTCTAGACTCTCGTCTATCCCTGGAGTCCTCTCAGTTCCCCAGCCTTATGATCAAGCTCTAGAGGCTGACTCGCCTTGGCTCTTAATCAGGGCTAGGCACAGCAAGAAGAAACAAGGTCTGGCGAAAACCACAACTTGAGGTCCTAGAGAGCCCGCCCTAAAGGGCCTCTCAGACCTTTAGGGGACCTCAGTATGGCCAGTTACCCCCAAATCTCAACAGGGTAGCCCCCAGAAGCATAGCTATCAAGTCAAAGGACAGTGAGATGGCCCAGGCTGCCGGGGGTGGGACAAGATAGATGGGGGATGGAGGATGTCAATAGGTAAATGCCAGTTAATGCCAAAGGCCCCACTGTCAAGACAGCTGGCAAGGTAACTCTAAACACAAAGACTCCAAACAGAGCACTGGCCCAATGCCTGTGGACAGGGGCCTCTCTAGGCCACTTGGGACAATGGTGTGTATGTGGGAGCTGTCCTCAGCTGTGGGGAGCCCAAGTAACAGAGAAGGTAAACTGAGGGCCTGAAGCTCCTGTAAAGTGGCACAGGCAGCAAGGAGAAAGGGTTAAAAGTGAGGAGCCCAGAACAGTGAGGATGGGTGGGGCCCAGCACTTGGGAAGTAGAGGAAGAGACACTCTCCCAGGACCCCATGCGCCAAGCCCCAGCCTCAAGTTCTAGAGGGACTCTTGCCCTCAAGCCGTGAGAGCTGAGGGGGTGTGTGATCAAGGGAGCAAGCTCAGGGGACTAGGCATAAGTGTCTCACTGAAAGCGCCTAAGCAGATGACCCTGAGCTCAGAGCCAGCTGGGGCACCAAGGACTTCAGCCCTCTCTGCCAGGCTGTGAGTGCCAGATGTCCAGATTCCTGGAACAGCTGAAGCCTGAAGCACTTAAGGACTCAGCCCCAACCCCCGCCCCCCATTTGCCCAAACTAAAAATAGGCACTTGGGCCTGGATTGGTCAAAGGCAGCCCAGCAGCCAGTTTGTTCCCTCATAGATTATCAGAACCGTCACCGGCCTCCTCCGCTAGGACCAGCAATACAGAGTGCAAACTAAAGCGCTTTCAACAACCCCCACCTGTCTTAACTAGGGATTCAGCCCAACCCCTAGGGGGATCACGCTGGCCCCAACCCGGAGCACTCCAACTCCAGGCAGGGAGAAAGGGTGTGCATGGTTAAAAATAACCCGACTCTGTGCATTCGGGCCCCAAGGACCCCTGGGATGTCGCCTGTCCTTCTTCTCCTACAACAAACCTAGGGCCGGGCTGAGCGGGCCGCACAGCAGCCCCTAAGAGACTGTGAAGGCCCTGTTCACAGGAGAAGGAACCGAGGCCCTGAGAAACTCACTGAAGTACCCAAGGCGGAATTCGAACTCCGGCCTGGGGGCCCAAAGCCATTCCCTCCCTCCCTGGCCCAGACCGCGAGCTCTGGCGGAGGCCACGCCCCCGACTTGCGTCGGGGGCACCCTCAATGCCGGGGCCTAGGTGATGAGGGCCGCCCTACCGCGCTCCGGACGTACCCGCGTCGCGGGTTCAGCGCGCCGACCCGCACCCGCTCGGGAATGGAATGTGAAAGACCTGAGAACCGAACGCTGAGGCCCGGAACGCACGCAGACGACGAGGGCTTACCTCCAATCGAAGCGCTCAAGGCCCGCGCCCTTGTTCCAAAATACTTCGTGGTTTAGCCAATAGTGGCCAGGCCACGCCCCCTAACCAGGTTGCGCGCTCCCTCGGGGCGGGACTTTTCGACGCACCCCGAATTTAAAGGCGCAGGAATGAGTTCCCATCCCGTAGTCCAGTTATGTAGTGGCAGTTTGCGGAATGAGCCGACACCTGGAGCCCATCGTAAAGTGTGTGCGCTTCTTATGTATGTGAGCCTCTATTGTGCAGAAAGCTATCGGGGCCCGCGTTCTTTCCAGGGGCTGGGTAGACAGGCGGTAGCTGGCCCAGAGGCCTGAAGGTCTGACCCTTTTGATTGCCTCTGCGAGAGTGTCTTGGTGGCCTCGTTAATATCTGTTGGCCCATTGGGCACACAGCGTGACTCAGGGGCCTACCCTTGCCTCCTGCTCTGTGTGACCTTGTGTGGGCCACTTCTTGACCAGGGCCTCAGTTTTCTCTCCTGTGAAATAGGAACACCAGACATCCTCCACCCCTGTGAATGATTGGTTGTGCATATAACTTGTTGTTCATTCGGCATTTATTTATTGGGGGCCTACTATGTGCCGGCCAGGGAGGGCGAGAAGCAGATAAATGGACAGGGGGTGGTGACTCCAATTGAAAATCATAACGCCATTTATTGAGCGACTGCTGTATGCCATGAGCTACACCTGCGTTTGTTCACTTGTTTCTGGCAACAACCTTAGGAAGCTTCCACAGATGAGGAAACAGGCCAGGAGCAGGCCTAGGATTGCCCAGAGCTTTAGGACCCAAGGGCGTAGGCTCCTACTACCAATGGTAGCCACGCAGGGCCTGGCTGGCGGATAGAAACTCCCTGGGCCGCTGCGCTCCCGGGCCTGGGTCCAGGATCTCTTTCCGGCCACGGCCAACTTCAGCTACTGCAGTGCAGGAGACAGGTGTTGCAGAGCCTGTGACAAACCCCCTGCTCTGGGAGTCAGGGACTTAGCTTGTAGGTTATGAAGTCTCCTGCGCGAGCACACGGGACGCCCGGACTCCTCGAGTCCCCTCCAGTCCTTGAACAGACGGGGAAACTGAGGTCCGGAGAAGCCTAATGCCCCCAAGGGAGAGTGCCAGTGCTCCCCGCAATGTGTCTGGAGACGCCCAGGCTGGAGTGGCGCGGCCGGGACTCCGCCTTCGCGCCGGGCCCGGGCGGGGGCGGGTTAAAGGGGCGGGGTCGGCAATGGCCCAGCCCGTGGCTCTCCCGGCCGCCCCCCCGCCGCCCGCGCTTGGCCCGGCCCGGCAGCGAGAACGGCGCCATGGAGGCCACCGGGGTGCTGCCGTTCGTGCGCGGCGTGGATCTCAGTGGCAACGACTTCAAGGTGAGCTGACCTGGCGGTGGGCCGGGCTCTCCTCCAGGCTGTTTCTTCCGCTCCGGCCTGTGCCGGTCTCCGCTTCCTGGCCCGCCCGCCTCCGGGCCCAGTGCCACCCGGGACTGCAAACGGGGTCGGGTGGGGCTCTCCCGGGCCTCGAGTCCCCCGCCTCGAACGAATTCCCAAGGCCTCCGCTCAGTGCCCGCATGGGAAGACCGGGCCGGCGCGGACGTGTGGGCTCGAAGTCACACCAGGGCGTGGGCCCGGAGCCCCCACCCCTTGTCTTGGTGTCTTGGCCCCGCCCCGACCGGAGAGTAGGGCGGGAGTCGTTGAGTACTGCTGCTGTCCCCGCAGCCCCCCTTCCCCGACCCACTGAGGTCACACGCCCAAGCCAGGCCCTGACTCACTACCGCGCTGCCGGCTGTCTTGGGGCGGGTCTATAGCTCATCACTGCCACTGCCCTGCCCCCGCCATCCTGTGTGGTCTTGGGCAAGTCACTTCCCCTCTCAGAGCCTCTGTCTTCTCATCCAGTGTAGGAGCTTAAAAGTAGTCCTCTTGGAAGCATGGATTAGTTGGTATGGAGAGCGTGTGAGGAGTGCAAAGCCCTGGGTGGCGGTGGTCTGAGCGGCTGCTGGACTTATAGACCAGGGCCATATAGAGCCTGAGCCCAGCCTTCCAGCCAGTTGGTGAGTGAGGTGGTTCTAGAGTCAAGGATGAGGTGAGCAGTGAAGTGACCAGAGGAGGCAAGGCAGGAGTGAAGGTGAGAGTTGGCCTGGTACTAAGAGGGTCAGCCCAGGCTTCAGGGTGGGTGAGTGGGCAGATGCAGACTGGAGTCAGTTTAGTGTCAGCCTGAGTCTACAGAGTCTGGGAGACCAGGCTTTGGCTATGGTCAGGGGTTAGACCAGGGCTGTGGAGGCAGACAGGTTCTGCCTGCATTTACCCACAGGTGCACACACGTTTGACGCCATGCACAAGTGACTACATCATTTTCTCAGCCTCCTTCCCAACCATCCTCACCTGGTATCTCCAAGTATTCTCCCAGACTGGGAGTCTGAGTCACTGGTGGGGAATGTGGCTTCAGGGGGAAGGGAGGGGACATGAGCCAAGGGCACTGAAGGCACGTACGTGCTACCCCAGGCTCCCTGCCACAAGGGCTGGAAGGTACTGAGGTGGGCATTCAAATGTGGGAAATGAATGGATAAACGAATGAATGAGACAGTACCTGTGAAGGGTGGGGAGCTAGGGCCTTGCACTGGAAGTTTGGACCTTGCCACAGATGGCTTGTATATTGATGGAACGGTGGGGGCACAGATGGAACAGAGGCTCAGGGAGTACCCCCATCCCAGGTGACCTAAGCAGGTCCTGGAAATCTGGGCGAAGGCATTTGAGCCAAGCTAACCACACAGCTGGACGCTGGGGTAGCACCTGAAACAAGCCAGTTTCATCCTGACCCTCCTGGGGCTCAGAATCCAGCAAGACAGATTTAGGCCAGCAGCCATCCTGATAATCAGTTGGTCCTCACAATACTTTTGTCATGAGGGAGCTTTTATTAGCCCTATTTTATGGATGAGGAACTTGAGGCACAGAGTGGCAAAGTGACTTGTCCAGGGTCACACAGCTGGTGAGAGAGTTGGCTCTGTTGCTCCCCCAAAGGCTTACATGGGCAGCTGGAGCCATAGAGGGTGGTATAGCAGGGACATTCCTCTCCCAGACCAGCCTCACCATGACATACTCCACAGGGAGGCTACTTCCCTGAGAATGTTAAAGCCATGACAAGTCTGCGATGGCTGAAAAAAATACCTGCCGGAGGAGTTGGCCTCCCTACAGAAGCTGGTAAGGGGCTTCAGCAGACAGGGTGGGTCTCTGTGGATGGGGCTAGGTCGGGTGGGGCAGAGCCTGTGCAGAAGGCAGATGACATAGAAGATGTTGATAGCCATGAGCAGAGCTGGCAGAGACAGAGAGAGCACCCTATCCTGTGAGGTATACAAGAAGGCCAGGTCTGTGAGAGAGAGAGACTGCAGAGGTGGACTGGGCCACTCTTGTTGAGGGCCACCTTGGATGGTGCAAGATTGTGGTGGCAGATGGGGACTCTATATAGACACCCTGCTTACTCCACTGAGCCTCTACTCTCTTCTCTCGGCCCAGGAGCACTTGTCTGTGAGCCACAACAACCTGACCACACTTCATGGAGAGCTGTCGAGCCTGCCATCACTTCGGGTGAGTGCTGCTGGAGGCCACCAAACTTGGAGTTGGGGACTGGAGTCCAGCCAGAGATATGAGGCCAGGGCCAGATCCCAAGCTGGGCTAGCACCTCTGCCCATCCCTGTGTCGGACTCAAAGGCTTGTTCCTAAGGGAAGCTTGAGGATATAATAATGCCCTGTGTTAAGTAACCTATGGGGGAAACAAAGTAAGAAATCCAGAGTCTCACCTTTTTTTTTTAACAACTACAATAACAACTGTTAGTGGCTAAAACCCAACTATTTTATGTGGGTTTTTTTCTTATAATTCTGACTTCTACCATGTTCACAGCTGAGGACACTTGGCCACAGAGGCAAGTCACTTGCCAGAGGTTACACAGCCAGGCAGTGGTAGAGCTGGGTTAAGGTGGGTTTAGCCAGGAGCGGAGGTGGTCGGGGTGGCTTGCTCATCCTTCTGCTCTTTACGGAGCCTCTGACACTCCAGACCATCAGGCTCCTGGCCAGACCCTCTAGGCCTTGGCAAAGGTCATTTCCATCCACGGGTGGAGCCCTGAGATGTTAAGGGCACAGCCTCTGGATACAGGCTGCCTGAATTCACATCACCTCTGCCACTTCCTGGGTGTATGACCTTGGACTAGTCCACTCTTTGGGCAGGAGGGAGGGGGGTGGGGTTCAGTGGGAGACCGCTGTGAAGCAGCATGGCACCACACAGACATAAGGGCCAAAGGAGAGGCAGCAGCCTCCCTGTGCCCTGCTGTTACTTGCCATCATGGCACTATTCCCTGGCCTGTTCTCTCTCCCCCTTAAACTTTCTACAGGTCTGTAGTATGAGAAGGTTTCAGCCCTAAGGGGAGAGAAAACAGACTTGCTCAGCCCGTATCTGATTTCTCTTTGGGCCAGCCTTCTCCCTCTGCTCTAGAAGCCCGTGACTCAGACCTACACCCCTATCTTGCCCTCTGGAATTGAGATGAGTTTCCCTGAGGACCTTGTGCTGGGCTCTAGGGCACATTTGAGCTGGGCTTTGAGGTGTGAATAGGAGCTCACAGGGAGGCTAGGAAGAGCTTGCCAAGTAGAGGGACTATGAGTAAAGACCAAGGTGGAAGAGCATTCAGGCCTGGCCTCCAGTAAACTTCCTGAGGAGGTGTTTCTCCCTCAACTCTCTGCTTCTCCTGGAGGAAGAAGCCAGGAGTCATAGACTCCCATGGTTTATCCCCAGGCCATCGTGGCTCGAGCCAACAGCCTGAAGAATTCTGGAGTCCCTGATGACATCTTCAAGCTGGATGATCTCTCAGTCCTGGTCAGTGGTTACCCACCCACTCTGATGGTCCCTGGGGCCATTGTTATCCTATTTTACATACAGAGAAACAGGGGCTTAGAGTAAGCAGTGCCTTGCCCAAGGTTACTCAGATCTTTAACTTAGGCACCCTTCTTCCCAGGGCCCTGCTGTCTTCCTTTGGCCCTGAAACCCTCTCATCTACTCCCCTCAGTGCCCTGGCTGATCCCCCAGCCTGGCAGAGGACTGGCAAGGTAGGACCAATGCTGACACCCCTGACCTTGTCTCACCCCTCCTACTCAGGACTTGAGCTACAACCAGCTGACAGAGTGCCCGCGGGAGCTGGAGAATGCCAAGAACATGCTGGTGTTGAACCTCAGTCACAACAGGTGCCTGTCAGGCCGGGTAGGGGAACTGGGCAGGGCCACAACACAGTGGGGAGCAGGCAGGTCCTGGAGGTGGGCATGTGGCACTGACTGGGCAGCCCCTGCCTGCCTCACTCCCTCTCTCTGTCCCTCCTGCCCACAGCATCGACACCATTCCCAACCAACTCTTCATCAACCTCACTGACCTGCTGTACCTGGACCTCAGCGAGAACTGCCTGGAAAGCTTGCCTCCACAGATGCGCCGCCTGGTGCACCTACAGACACTCGTGCTCAACGGGAACCCACTGTTACATGCACAGCTCCGGTTGGCACCGCTCAGGCCACACCCTTCCAGAACTCACCCCTGGAGAATCTGGCCTGGTCCCTCAGCTCCCCAGTGACCCTGGCCCTTCCCACTTTGGGTTCGGTGTGGGCTGTGCCCCGCGGCCAGGCCCCATCTCAATCCCCTGTCCCTTCCACTCCACCGCACAGCCTGTTTGGCCTTGTCCCCTCAGACTCTCTCGGCCCCATGCTTTTGGCCCTGTGCCTGGCCTGACCACCTGCGTCTCCCTGCAGGCAGCTCCCAGCTCTGACAGCCTTGCAGACCCTGCACCTGAGGAACACCCAGCGCACCCAGGGCAACCTCCCCACCAGCCTGGAGGGCCTGAGCAACCTTGCAGGTTGGCAGTCCCCTTGGTGACCCCTTGGGCTCTGGTCCCCTCAGGTCCCTATGGAGGAAGGGATTGAACCTCACTTCTCTGACCACCTCCCAGAAGGGAAGGATATGGTTATATAATCATCCCCGTCATTATGATGACTAGTAGTAACACCAAGTTATGAGCACCGACTTCATATTTAGACCCACTGGTACAAGGAAGTTTCTCCAAATGGAGCAATGGAGGCTCTAAGAGGTTAAGTCAGTTGCTGAAATTCACAGAGCCTCGAGGTGGTAGAGCTGGGGTTCAAACTAGGACTGGTTGCTGGCTGTGTGGGCCCTGGCTGATGTGCCCCACCCTGTGCCCTAGATGTGGACCTTTCCTGCAACGACCTGACACGGGTTCCTGAGTGCCTGTACACCCTCCACAGCCTGCGCCGCCTGAACCTCAGCAGCAACCAGATCACGGAGCTATCCCTGTGCATCGACCAGTGGGTGCATGTGGAGACCTTGAACCTGTCCCGCAATCAGCTCACCTCACTGCCTGTGCGTCCCGGCCTGGGGAGGAGTACGGGAAGGATGCTGTGCCACCCTGGCTGCTACCCCTAACTCCTGCCCCTGCCTGCTTCCCCTCCAGTCGGCCATTTGCAAGCTGACCAAGCTGAAGAAGCTATACCTGAACTCTAACAAACTGGACTTTGATGGGCTGCCCTCAGGCATTGGCAAGCTGGCCTGCTTGGAGGAGTTCATGGCTGCCAACAATAACCTGGAGCTGATTCCTGAAAGCCTCTGCAGGTGTTGGGGCAAGGCTGGGCAAGTGGGGCAGGGGGATCACAGCATTGAAAACCCCAGAATCAGCGGGAACCCACCTTGTGGTCTTTGTGCATCATACAAAATAGATAGGTTAATTTGGCTTCACGAATAAAGACCCCATAGTCCTGTGCCAGCAACCCAAATCTGGGTTCCCCAGAGCACTCGTTGGGAGGACACCGATAGGGACAAGGCCAGAGGCGTTGCTGTGTGAGTTGCAGACACAATGCTGCTTCCATGCCCTTCTGGAGGCCACAATGTCCACTAGTGTGGTCTCCTGGCTCTCAGAAATTCTTCAGGCAGAGAATAGAGAACTGCTGCCCCCAGCAGCTTCCAGAGTAATTTGAGGACAGAACATGTTTTTTGGTGTCCTCTTGTTTGTATCCAGGGGCCCTTAATCTGCAGAAGTCCACTTGGGAAAGTCGTGCTCCATCAAAGTCAAAAAAGAACTTCCCAGTCACTTAGCTGTGAGGAGACTCCAGTTCCCTGTGCTCCAACGTTCCCTCCCTTTCCACATGTTAAAGCCCACTGGTTTCTTAACTAGGTGGGCAGCTCAGTCCCCTGGCCCTACTTGTCTCCCTTCTCCCAGGACTGGAAGCTTCCCTGCCCCGCTTTTACCTCCCTGAGGCCCTGGCTCTGTCTTCACAGGTGCACAAAGCTGAGGAAACTCGTCCTGAACAAAAACCGCCTGGTGACCCTCCCAGAGGCCATCCACTTCCTGACGGAGATAGAGGTCAGGGCAAGCCCTGGCCAGCGCTGAAAGTTGGGTGGGGTTTGAGGTTGGAGTTGGTGGCGAGGGCAGAGGTACAGACAGAGCTTCAGGAAAGACCAAGTTCAAAAGTGTTACTAGAGTGAAGGGAATCCAGCAGAGGCCTCCTGGAGGGGTGGCCAATGCTAGGGTGCTTTTGGGAAGAAAGTAAGCCACATCCCTGTATCCATATGCTAGACAGCATCATTTAAGTCCCACAGCCAGCCCACAGGGTCACATTTCACAGAAGGAAAAACTAAAGCTCACAATGGGCAGCCACAGAGTTGGGATGAGAACCCAGACCCCTGACCCCAGCCCTGGACCTCTCAGGCCTGCAAAGAGCAAGAAACTGGGTTTGGTGTGGCTAGGAGGTAAGACTCAGGCTCAGCACCACCTCTGCTCAACCCATGAAACAGGTCCTGGATGTGCGGGAGAACCCCAGCCTGGTCATGCCTCCCAAGCCTGCTGACCGCACTGCCGAGTGGTACAACATTGACTTCTCACTGCAGAACCAGCTACAGCTGGCAGGTGCCTCTCCTGCCACAGTGGCTGCGGCAGCAGCTGGTAAGCAGGGGACAGTCTGGCCTGAGAGTTGGGGGTTCTTTTCTGATGCTTTACTTAATCCATCCATAAGCTGGGTGAGACACTGCTCTTTAGACCCTGGTGGATGGGGTTGGCTCCTGGTTTGCTGGATACCCCAGGGGGCAGGCCCAGCTAGAGCTCTGCTGTTTGCCCCTCCCCTAAGCAGGGGGTGGGCCCAAGGACCCCCTGGCTCGGAAGATGCGGCTACGGAGGCGCAAAGACTCAGCCCAGGATGACCAAGCCAAGCAGGTGCTGAAGGGCATGTCAGACGTGGCCCAGGAGAAGAATAAAAAGCAGGAGGTAAGTTAGGCCAGTGATTGGGACAGGACAGGTAGCCCTAGGCTCTGCTCAAGACAGACTGTGAGACAGGTCAAGAGAGGGAGGGGGCCCTGGGCAAAGGCCCCGAGGTGGGTGGTAAGTAGAGAGACCAACCTGAGTCACAGAGTCAACCCATGCATTGTTACTGTGACTCCAGGAGAGTACTGACACCCGAGCCCCCGGGGGCAAGGTGCGGCGCTGGGACCAGGGCCTGGAGAAGCCTCGCCTCGACTACTCAGAGTTCTTCACAGAGGATGTGGGCCAACTGCCTGGCCTGACCATTTGGCAGATCGAGAACTTTGTGCCTGTGCTGGTGGAGGAAGCCTTACATGGCAAGTTCTATGAAGCTGACTGCTACATCGTGCTCAAGGTGAGAGTCAGGCACACCGTTAGGAGCTACATGAACCCCCAGTGACCTCATCTTAGATAACGCAGAATCCCCAATCTCACAATTTTGTTCACTGAGGCAAGGTAGGGGGGTAAGGTTTTGCCAATAAGGCCAGGTAGACATGGCCCAGGCAGAAGTGTGGGCGGTGCACCTGTCCTGGGGCTAAGGAACCTCTGCCCATCAGAGCAGCCTCTCTGGCGTGAGCTGGGAAGCCAGGACTGTCCGGTGAGGTCTGACATGGTTGTCTTCCAGACCTTTCTGGATGACAGCGGCTCTCTGAACTGGGAGATCTACTACTGGATCGGTGGGGAGGCCACACTCGACAAGAAGGCTTGCTCTGCTATCCACGCGGTGAACCTGCGCAACTACCTGGGTGCGGAGTGCCGCACTGTGCGGGAAGAGATGGGAGATGAGAGCGAGGAGTTCTTGCAGGTACCAGTGGGCTGGAGGGGCCTTCAGGAGGGGTAGGATTGCAGGGGTGGGATTGGAGGGACCGGGCAAGGATGGTGGGTTTGGTTAATGGGAGGGGGCAGGAAACTAAGACCAAAGATTTTTGGGTTGGGACTTAAAGCAGAGAGGGCAGGGACAAATAGGGTGAGGTCAGGGGAGGCAGACGAGGCCAAAGATCAGTGGATACCTGAAGAGAGATGGGAATCTGGGACCAGTAGCAGTTAGTGGGCAGGGCCACAAGCTGAGCACCAAGGAGGCAGGGCTAAGATTGAGACTGAGTCCAGTGAGCAGGGTTAGTGAGCTGAGCTGGTCCACCTGCCAGCTGGTTACGTGTAGACAAGGCCATACACATTAGATTTTACTGATTGACCCAACTTTGCCCTCCATAAACCTGCTTGCTTCTGTACCATGATTTGCGCATATCTGAACATGCTGTGTATATCCAAACTGGCACAAGAGTGAACACATTACTATTTTTGTCTATCTTAACACTCCAATACGTGTCTATTTATAGATAGATCTTATTCTTCCTTTTTAACTTTATCATGGGTTTGTAGCACCTGAGGCACCTGTACACAAGGGGAACAGGGGCAGCTCAGTGATGGACTGCACTCTCACACAGGTGTTTGACAACGACATCGCCTACATCGAGGGTGGAACAGCCAGTGGCTTCTACACTGTGGAGGACACACACTATGTCACCAGGTGAGGGGGTGTGCGGGTGAGTGACACTGACCTGGAATCAGCTGGGAAGGATTGAGGGAAGGGTATTAAGAGGTAAATTGGTCCCTTAGCGCCCCCTCCAAGCCACTTTTGCTCCGGCCCCCAGGATGTACCGCGTGTATGGGAAAAAGAACATCAAACTGGAGCCTGTGCCACTCAAGGGGGCCTCTCTGGACCCGAGGTGAGTCCTCATGATGTGAGGTGGGGGTGCTTGACCCTGAACCTCCTCCCCACCAGTGAGGGGCAGATGTGGGCTCTAGAAGAAGCGGCCTTCCAGCAGCCCTTTTAACTCCTGTCCCACAAAGCTTAGCAGGACCAACCAGCAAGGGGGTAAAACCCCAGGGGTGTGGTTGGGGCCTGGGGGCAGTCATTGTCTATACCCATCACAGCCCCTCCTGCCCTTTCTGTCCAGGTTTGTTTTCCTGCTGGACCAAGGGCTGGACATCTACGTGTGGCGGGGGACCCAGGCCACACTGAGTGGCACTACCAAGGCCAGGTACAAAGACTACACCCTGCTCAAACAGGGTTTTGTGTAAAGAAAAATTGTCACCTGAGAAGGGGTATGGGCCTTACTGAGGACTTTGCACCTTCGCTTAGGCTCTTTGCAGAAAAAATTAACAAAAACGAGCGGAAAGGGAAGGCAGAGATCACATTGCTGGTGCAAGGCCAAGAGCCCCCAGAGTTCTGGGGGGCACTGGGTGGTGAGCCCTCCGAGATCAAGAAGCATGTGCCTGATGATTTCTGGCCACCCCAGCCTAAGCTATATAAGGTGAGTTTTAGTGCAGGGCTGGCCTGACTTTACCAGTGGTCAAGTTGGGAGAGTGGGCCGTGCACCACTGTGGTGACTGTGGTCTCCATCTGGACTTTGGTGTGGAGAGGGTGCCACCTTCTGGACAGGGAATAGCCTGAGTAAAGGTCTGGAGGTTTGCTCTGAGTCAAGCCATGAGAACAGTGTTTAGGGTGTGTGGTTCCTGGAAGGTGGGGCTGGAGGTGGAGGCCAGAGTGCCAGGGTGCCAGGCTTGAGAAGCTGGCCTTAATTCTGTAGGTGACAATAAACCATGGAGGATTGTGAGCAGGAAAAAAAGGACAAGTTAGAGAATTAGAAATGACAGCACTGGGGGAGGATAGGCAGGAAAGCACCATTTAAAAGCCGCCTACTGATAGGATATCCTTAAAATGACCTTGGGGAGGAGGAGGAAACTAAAGCTCAGAGAGGAAGAGGCAGTGGACCTGACTGTACACAGCAAGGCTGGGCGAGGCTCCAAACTAGGGGCTGTTGTGGCTGGGGCTTTTGTCTCCAGATCTTGCCCTTGTTACGTTCACCTTTCTCCTGCCAGGTGGGCCTGGGTCTGGGTTACCTGGAGCTGCCACAGATCAACTACAAGCTGTCTGTGGAACATAAGACGCGACCCAAGGTGGAACTGATGCCGGGGATGCGGCTGGTGAGACACACAGGAAGTGAGGGGAGGAGGCTGGGCTCCCTCACCGAAGGCCTGGCACCAGTTGACCTCTTTCCTTTGGCTCCGCAGCTGCAGAGCCTACTGGACACGCGATGCGTGTACATCCTGGACTGTTGGTCTGATGTGTTCATCTGGCTTGGGCGCAAGTCGCCGCGCCTGGTGCGTGCTGCAGCCCTCAAGTTGGGCCAGGAGCTGTGCGGGATGCTACACCGGCCACGCCACGCCACGGTCAGCCGCAGCCTTGAGGGCACTGAGGCACAGGTGTGCAGTCCAGCCCAGCTGCGCAGGCCATGCCCCTGATCTTGCGGACTGGTTCAAGCCCTGACTCTGTGGATCTGCTACCACCCTACAGAGCTGGGCCCAAGCCCACCGCTTTCACACTGATGCCTAGGCCCTGACCTTTCTGTAATTCGCTCTTCCTGCTCTGGTTCCTAGTTCCTGCCCTCACAGGGATGTGCCTGCATTCTGACCTCCTACCCCAACCTTAACCGGGCAGACCCCCACTCCAGCTCCTGTTTTCACCCCCTTGGCAGGTGTTCAAAGCCAAGTTCAAAAATTGGGATGACGTGTTGACAGTGGACTACACGCGCAATGCAGAAGCCGTGCTGCAGGGCTCAGGACTCACCGGGAAGGTGAAGCGCGATGCCGAGAAGAAAGATCAGATGAAAGCTGACCTCACTGCGCTGTTCCTGCCCCGGCAGCCGCCCATGGCGCTAGCTGAGGTGGGGGCGAGGCCTGGGACAGGGCGAGGCTGGGAGTAGTTGGCCTGAGCTGACAGCCTTGGGGCCTGTCCTGGGAGGAGCTCTGTGTCCCTTGTCACTGAGGAGGGGCCAGCCCCAGCCCACCAGAAACCTTCACATGCAGGCCGAGCAGCTGATGGAGGAGTGGAATGAGGACCTGGATGGCATGGAGGGCTTCGTGCTCGAGGGTAAGAAGTTCGCGCGGCTGCCTGAGGAAGAGTTTGGCCACTTCTACACACAGGACTGCTACGTCTTCCTCTGCAGGTGCCGTCTCAGCACACCTCCTTTGGCAGGCCCCTACCCTGGTGCTTGGGGGGCCCCTGCTTACTGCCCTCTGACCCTGTAGATACTGGGTCCCTGTGGAATACGAGGAAGAAGAGAAGAAAGAGAAAGAGGAGGAAAAGGCTGGGGCTGAGGGCAAAGAAGGTGAAGAGGCAGCCACCGAAGCGGAGGAGAAACAGCCCGAGGAGGACTTCCAATGCATCGTGTACTTCTGGCAGGGCCGTGAAGCCTCCAACATGGGCTGGCTCACCTTCACCTTCAGCCTGCAAAAGAAGTTCGAGAGCCTCTTCCCGGGCAAGCTAGAGGTGCGCCTGCCACGCTCTCCTCCCCCGCATCTTGCTCAGAACCATACCCCCAAAGCCTTTGGATGGGGTGCTACTCAAAACACTTCCATACCCACAGGTGGTGCGAATGACGCAGCAGCAAGAGAACCCCAAGTTCCTGTCCCATTTCAAGAGAAAATTCGTCATCCACCGGGGCAAGAGGAAGGTGGCCCAGGGCACCCTGCAGCCAAGCCTCTACCAGATTCGAACCAATGGCAGCGCCCTCTGCACTCGGTGCCTGGCTAGGGGAGGAGCACAGGTGGGCAGGTGAGGTCACTGAGCTACCCTGATTCCTTGCTGACACTCCTCTCCCCCAGGTGCATCCAGATCAACACCGACTCCAGCCTCCTCAACTCCGAGTTCTGCTTCATCCTCAAGGTAGCATCATGGATGTGACCAGGACTATGGGTCTGGGTCGGGGGTTGTAGGCTTGACCTGACCTGACCCCGCTGCGTACTCCCCAGGTTCCCTTTGAGAGTGAGGACAACCAGGGCATCGTGTACGCATGGGTGGGCCGGGCATCAGACCCTGATGAGGCCAAGCTGGCAGAGGATATACTGAACACCATGTTTGATACCTCCTACAGCAAGCAGGTGACCACGGTGGGCTGTGGGCAGGTAACTGAGCAAGGGCAGACAGGGGCCCTGGGCTGGACCAATCTTTTTCCCACAGGTCATCAATGAAGGTGAGGAGCCTGAGAACTTTTTCTGGGTGGGCATCGGGGCACAGAAGCCTTACGACGATGATGCCGAATACATGAAGCACACTCGGCTCTTCCGGTGAGGCCGGGCGCAGACCCCTGTCCCAGCTTCTGCCCGAGTCCCGGCACTACTGCTTATGACTTTAGCCTCTCCCTGACCCCTAACCCCCAGGTGCTCCAACGAGAAGGGCTACTTTGCAGTGACGGAAAAATGCTCTGACTTTTGCCAAGATGACCTGGCAGATGATGACATCATGTTGTTAGACAATGGCCAAGAGGTGAGACCCCCACTGACCCTACCCATTCAAGGAGCCCACCCATTTGCAAATGGGAATTCTGAGGCCAGAAGACAGGGGAGTTCTTGAGTCCCTCATGAGACCACCTCCCCTGCCGTCCCCACAGGTCTATATGTGGGTAGGGACCCAGACAAGCCAGGTGGAGATCAAGCTGAGTCTGAAGGCCTGCCAGGTGAGCTGTGTAGAGGGGAGGGCCGAGGCTGCCCCTAGTAATCTGAAAGGCCTGAGGCTCACACACTTCCTGCTCACCAGGTATACATCCAGCACATGCGAGCCAAAGAGCACGAGCATCCCCGCCGCCTGCGCCTTGTCCGTAAGGGTAACGAGCAGCATGCCTTCACCCGATGTTTCCATGCCTGGAGCACCTTCCGCAAGGCCCTGGCCTAGGGCGACCATTATCAGCCTGCACTGTCCCAGTCGAAAACTCAAGCTCTGGGTGAGGGAGAGGAAAGGCCTCTGTCCATCCACCACCTGCCAGCAGAGGCTGTATACAGGTGGCAGCCCCTGCCCCAGTCACCCTCCAGTGCCACGGTCCCCAGCAGCACAGCCCAAGCAGTACCAATGGGGGTAACCCTGACTGGTGCCCACAGAGGTCTGGAAAATTAGACTCTTGGTATGAGCTCACATGTAACACCCCTCTTCCCCTGCCAGGGATAAAGCAGATGTGGTTATCCTTTTGAGATATTAAATGCTTTTATTTTCAATATTAAAAATCAGTACTTTTAATATTAAAACAACACTAAATTTAACAAAACAACAGAAAAATCCCAAAGATACAATCGATTGACAGAAAAACCCATAGTGACCACCCCCCCAATCTACCCCCCGACACACACACCTGACTAGTCCCCAGTCCTGGATGCCCAGGGAGCTCCCAATCACACCCCCCCACCCCGCCACGTACTCATGTACACATAACCTGTGTACTTGGACTGGGGGAAGAGAGTTGCTGGCCAAAGAGCGAGTACCAAAATAGTTTTCGAAATGAGTGTCCAGCCTGGCACTATGCAGTCCAGGCATTAGAAAAATATTCTTTGCAAAGGAATTAGGGGAAGGATGGTATGTGGAATGGGAGGTGGCATGGGCTGCCAGCCCCAACTGTCCTCCCCTGTGGTATCTGGCCTCCAGGGTAACCAACTGCCTGTGGAGGATCTAGTTCAAATCTAGCCTGGAGACTCTGGGCCAAGTTCCAGGGCTACACCCTGGGGCTGCCCTGGGGGTCAGGGTGGGCAGGTGCCACTGGAGCCTGAAGGTTAGCAGATATAGGCCTATGCGAAGGGCCGGGCAGGAACCAAGGGTCTTGGATCCCAGCTCTGAGCAGGGCAGGTGGTGGCCAGGTAGTTTGGGCCTTCCTAGTATAAGAAGAGAAGGGGCAGCTGAAAGCTAGGGAGACCAAAAGTGGCAGGTGGCCTGGCCACACAAGTACCACCATTCAGCCTCTCCAGGACAGGCAAAAGGGCTGGCCAAGTCTGAGCAAAGACCACATCTGGCCCACTGAGGCCAGGGGTGTCCCAAGCAAGAGATGAAGAGAAAGTGGAGGTAAAGTGCCCAGCTGTGTGGGTGTGGATACTAGGTAACAAATAGGTTGGGCAGACCTAAGGAACCCAGAGCTGGGCAGGAGGACACACCAAGACTGGGAGTAGGGGCCAGGCCCGTCTTGAGGTTCACCTGGGAGGGCCCAATTTTATGTGCCTGGGTGATTTCAGCTGCTGAAATGGCCAAACCATACCCTGAAACTCAAGCTGTTTTAGTCTGGCCTTGTTCCAAATACCACCCGTGACATCTGGGGGCTGATAGGTAGCCTTATTTTTTTAAATACAGAACTATGAAAATCATGTCTGTGGGCCTTGGGGAGTATTGCCATCACAGGGGCCTGTTAGGGTTTCAGGTTCAAGACTAGGGCAAGAGGGCCCACAGGGGTTAAGGCTGAAAGGTAAAGACCAGGTAGACACAAGGTCCCCCACACATGCAGCACCTCATTTAATCAGAATGGCGCAGGCTCGAGCCTCATCTTCTGCCAGGTTCTTCAGATTCTCAGATTCCTCTGAAGAGCTGGGAGGAGGGAGTAGTGATCAGGGTCTGGGGTCTGGCCCCCTCCTTGGTCCTGCATACCCAGCTCAAATATTAGGTTAGCTGAGGTGGGGAAGGGAGGCTGGTGAGTGGGGACAGCCCCTCCCGTGGATCCTGCCCGCCCACCTCACCCCAGGAAATCCTTCACATCCTCCACCGTGACGTCCCCTGTCATGTCTAGTGTGGTATCAGCACTGGTGGCCGAGTCAATGGACATAGGTGAGAGCGTGGCCTCAGGTGGCTCTGCGGTGTCTGCAGGGAGAAAGTATTCAGACCTCTGCCAGGGACCCTAGGCATCCTCTGAACTTGGGGACCCAGTCTCAAACCCAGCCCATGGTGGGACATGGCAACAATAGACTCCTACCCCTCTCCTGCCTGACATGCCCCTCCCCAAGCTTCCAGCCTTGGCTCAGCTGCTACCTCCTACAAGTCCTCACTGAAGTCTGAACTGATCAGTGTCCCATTACTCCTATTTCACACCCAGTTCCTCACCAGTTCCCTTGCTGTGAACAGGATTGGGGCTGCCATCACGGCTCTGTGGGGTCAGGACAACACCTGGGGTCCCATTAGCCTGGTTCAGCTTGGGTGACTCTTGGAGCCTGTAGCTGCAGAGACAGGGCCGTGATGGGGGTCACAGGCAGGCACCTCAAGGCTGAAGGGCCAAATCCCTGACCTCCCATTCCCAAGCCCTGGAACCAGAGGGCTGACACCAGGGAGGGCCACCCTTGCTCCATGCAGAATCTGGGGGTGGAGATGAGACCAGCCTTGGCCACAGGCCTTCTGGGCTAGGGGCTACCCACTCCATACACCTGGCACGGGCAGCATCATGGGGCCAGCTGATGTCCAGAGAGCAGAGTGGCTCTGTGATGTTCCGGGCACTTAGGGAGAAACGTTCAAACTCCGATGGGGAAATTAGGTAAAAACCTGGGTGGGGTGGGAGAGAATGAGCAGAGTGCAGTTAGGAGATGTGACTCCAAGCACAGCCCCTCACTTGGTCTCTGCCCTGCATGTGCTGGCAGGCCCTACCCCACCATGGCCAGTGGTGTGCCCCCCAACCTGGATCACCCTTTTTGCCGACACTGCCTGGCAATTCTGGACCTGCTCGGGTCCCTTGCCCCAGGAAGCCTTCGCCTCACCCTGGCCATGGCGCGTGAAGACACAGGAGGCGATGCCGCTGATGTCCTCCTTCCGGATACAGGGGTAATGCACCTGGGGCCTCAGGCCAGGCACCGAGAAGACATGCACATCACCCAGGTTGGTGAGGCAGGCCAGGCAGGTCTCTGCATAGTCCTCACAGGCCACGCTGGTAAATGTGGCCAATGCCACCTTGCGCACACGACAGCCCTCGTGGGCTGTTAGCTTGAACTTGGTCTTGGCGCTCACCTTGGGTAGTGTGAACACCTAGCAGCGGGCAGGTGGCCAATGAGCAGAGCCTGGCCCTTGGCACACCCCCAAGGCCCCTTCTTCCCAGATGCCAGTGCCAGCCTCCACCCGGAGCTCAGCGTGCTGCTCAAGCTTGTGCCCCTGGCCACACTACCACCTCTGCCTAGCTTCATACTGCTCCCAGAATCCTCCCAAGGCCCCTCGTGGGAGAATCTGGCAAAACCAGTCACTGGGTTATAATGGTTAAATGGCTGGTATCCCCTCAAACCATGACTTTCTGCCAGAGCCCAGGGAGCAGTCAAGGGGTCCTGGTGAAGTAGGAGGGTCCTGCAGGAACGCAGCAAGCTGAAGGGTCATCAGGGTTCTTCAGGGACATCTCTGCTAGCTGGGAGGTATCTTGGGGGTCTCAGCAGGCAGAGGGGAGAAATAGGGCAAGGGTTCTAGGGGGTCCAATGATGTCTAAGAAGCAGTAGCCTGGAGGGGTTCTCTGCAGTGGCTTACCTTGAACTGCTCCTCAGATGCAATGAGCACTGCGTGGCCACCCTGCATGTCGGGTGCCTGCGCCAGGTCCCGCGAGGCCTCAAAGGGCTCAGGCAGTGGCCGGCCATGCCCATCCAACACAGCGATGGCCACCACAGGCGCACGATGCATCAGCTGCACCTCCTTGCCCAGCACAGCCTCCACTACCCGCTCGGGCCACTTCTCACTGCCTGCTGCTGCCGCTGGCACCTCCAGGGCGTAGGCAAACACAGAGCCTGAGTTGGTGCCTGCCCACATGGTGGGTCCGTGATGGGCTGCTGCGGGGCAACAGGCTGGTGAGGCGGGGCATCTGGCCGTACACTACAAGATCCTCCCCTCTTCACCTGATGCCTGGGGACCCAGGACTGGTTTTCTCCTGTCCTTTATCTCCCTGGTGACCTCAGCCAGCCTCTTGGCCTCAGGCACCTTCTCTATACTGCTGATCACAATCAGAGCTTTCTGCAGAGACAGGAACAGCCTCTTGTGTATCTCTGTGGAGATGTCAACAGCACAATCCTGATCTCTCCAACCCCAACCCACTACACCCTCACTCAGCTTCATCTCAGTAATGCAACCTCATCACAAAGCCCCAACTCTCCCCACCCCTCCCCCTCCCCCCCATCACTAATCCTGTTGACCCTCTGAGAAGGCTCTCACCCCGAAGGTGCATCAGGGTCCTGACCGCACCCCCTGCTTCACCCCTACCCCTTTCAGTTTGTCCTCCACACAGCAGCCACCAGACATGAAGTCCTGGGCCTGGCCTTAAATGAACTGAGACCATCTTGCCTGCTTTTCCTCTGTGAACTGAACCTCTGAGAAAGGTCAGCTAAAAACCCAAGAGCCAAAGTTGGCCCAAGTAGTCATGGCTGTATACCCTGGATGAATGATGGAAGACTTCAGCAACAACCATCAGGAGAAGCCAAAGCTCAGTGACAAGTTAGTGAGCAAGTTAACATGCAGCCGACACCCCAATGCCCACCCAGGTGGGAACTGAGCCCGACAGTCCTTCTCAAAAGGACTGGGGACCATGGAACAAGGTAGAGACCCCTGGGGCTGCCACATCCAAATGGGAAAGTCTACTGGACAAAGTACCCTCGACAAACACCATCAGAAGTGGGAGACCCTCTCTCAGACTCAGAAGCTGAAAAATATCAGTGAAACGCCACATTTGAACTAACTGGGTGCTGACCCAGCACCAACCACAAAAAGGCATTTTTGAGATGAATGCAGAAAGTCGCCCATGAACCAAGTGTGACAAGGGACTCCAGAATCATTGTCAGCTCCATGGGGTGTGACAATTACATCTGTTAGATACATACTGAAGTACTAACACTGGGTTTTCAGTTAAAATATTCCAGCAAGATAAACAACAGAGTGTGCAGTGGCACCAGGTAAAGTACATGGGGTGACTATTTTTTGTACTCTGTTTTTGTGTATGATTCAAAGTCCCATTATACAAGTTAAAAATCAATCAATGAATCACTCAATAAACCTGACCACCTCGCTTCTCTGTGCAGGACCCTTTTGGGGCTCCAATCACTCAGGGTCAAAGCCAGCCTCTCTGTGAGGCAGTGAACACCAGCACCTCCAGGAGCCCTCGCCCTTCGCTGCAGACACACCATGCAGGCAATCTCCCAAAACATGCCCAATTCAGGGCCTTGACACTGGTAGACCCTGTGCTCACCTCCTCAAGATCTTGAGCTCTCAGGTCTCAGAGGCTCTGCTGGCTCACTCACCAACCCTGCGCCATCAGAAATTCCAGGGAGACTGTTTGGAAGCCGGGGCACCCAGATGCTAACCCAATAATACTTTCCAACCCCTAGAAGAGGGGTCCCCAACCCCTGGGCCGCACAGAAGGTGAGCGGCAGGTGAGCGAGTGAAGTTTCATCTGTATTTGCAGCCACTCCCCAGCGCTAGCATCACTGCCTCAGCTCCACCTCAGATCAATCGGCATTAGATTCTCATAGGAGCACCAGTCCCTGGTGCCAAAAAGGTTGGGGACCACTGCTCTAGAAGATTCTGCCTTTCTGGGCCACTGTTAAAACAGGTCCAAGGAAGGCCAAGAGCCTAACTTCTAGTTTCTGTGATACTTCCCTCCCCTGCCCTCTTATTATTAAAATCTTTGTGAAGCCTCCGGAAGGGGCCGAATCTCCAAGAAGTGTTCAAGGCTAACTATAGGCAAGTTTTCCTTTTCA
>NW_006433941.1:4790576-4802075 GCF_000325575.1 Pteropus alecto
CCACTCCCCAGCGCTAGCATCACTGCCTCAGCTCCACCTCAGATCAATCGGCATTAGATTCTCATAGGAGCACCAGTCCCTGGTGCCAAAAAGGTTGGGGACCACTGCTCTAGAAGATGCAGTTCCACCCCGACCACTGCCCATTTCCCAGAAGGCCAACTGAGGCACATTTCTCTAACCCTTATCCCTCTCCTGGCCTCACCATCTCGAAGGAACGTGTCAGCGAAGTAAAGGCAGCGAACCACACCCGAGAGAGAGTCATCAGCTGAGCGGGGCTCAATGCGGCGCTGAACAGGTGTCATCTCCACGTCGTGGGGGCAGCCTTGCTCTGCCAACTGCGCGTTGGCCTCCTGCAACTGGAGAGCCATGGGGCTCCAGGACACTGTCATTTCCCACAAAGCCTGGTACCCGATGTCCCATCACCCTCCCCAGCTCACCCTGATATCCGGGGGCTGGGGGCTGCCGAGGGATAGATGAGAAAAGGTGAGCAGACACTGGACTCTGGGCAAGGGCCCAGGCCTGGCTCTATATCTGTACAGCAAGATCTGGAGAGGCGGCATCTAGCAGCCTGGCCCTAGCTCACCTTACTGTTGGCATTAGTGGCCCGCTTCTTGCCTGAGACTCGGCTCTTACGGATACGCCGGAAAGACTGGCGCAGCGACTTCTTGAGCGATTTCACCCGGGAGAGTGGCCCCTCCATGGCCAGGGAGTCATTGGGGTGAAGGGTGCACCTGGGGGCAGACAGGTGCCAGTTGTGCTATGGAGCAACCTCCTGGAGCAGCCTCCATGTTCCTGCTGGCCCCTGGCCAGGCATTAAGGATCCTAGATAAAGAAGCTCAAGCCCCTCTCTGCCACTCCATCAACCCAGCAGCTGGTAGGCTTAGAATGCCACCAGTAGCACATCACGTAAGGACAAAGCTGCCAAAGGGAATAGAGCCACCTTCACCACACCAAGTCTTATAAGGGAAACTGAGGCTTAGGTGGGTGTGGGGAAACACCAACGGTCTCATAGAAAGCTAGGGCCAGGTGGAGGTACAGACCCCATCTCCCCAGGCTCTGGGCCTGCCCCACCCCACACCTGGCCAGCACAGGGCTCTTGCGCTGGTAGTCAAAGAGGCCAAAGCCATGACTGGTGCCAAAAGCCACAAGGTTCCACTCAGTGTGGAGAGTGACAGCGGTGATGGCAGCTGGTGGCAGGCACTGAATCAGCACTCGGGGCTGGAAGCCGGTGGGCCAGGGCAGGGGCCCCGTGCGTGGACTCAGCCGCTCGTGGCCCTTCCATGTGAAGCCCTCACGGTCCTGGAGGAGGTCCACACTGGCCATGCTGACTGCCTGCTCTGATGGCATGTCGCCGAGCTCCAGTATCAGCACCTGAGCCCGAAGTCAGGGAGAGGAAGGAGTCAGCATGGAGGGTGGGGTCACCCATGCCCCACTTGAGCCTGCAAAGCCACTGCCAGGTGGTTCCACGACTGTCTCCAGTTCATCCACCGAATAAGCACTTACTGAATATCTATCTATTGTGCACTAGGGCCCTCATTGAGCACTGAGGAACACAGTGGTGACAAAGACCCACTGGTCCCTGCCCTCCTGGAGCAAAGTACCCCACCACCATCACACCTGTCTCCCATTTAGCAATAAACACACACTGAGTACCTTCTGTATATTGTGTAAGTGCTGGGGGCACAATGACCAAGACCCACTGGTCTCTGCCCTCCCAGGGTTCATCTAACACCTGTGCTCCCACCCAGCTCCAACCCTGCATGGTTCCCTAGAGCCAGCGCCTGGACTCAAGGCCCCAAAGACAGGCCCTCCCTGACTGGCCTCACCCCAGCCAGCCCCACCTGAGGCCTCATTATTTCCACCTCTGGGCTTTTGCCCATGCAGGTCTCTCTACCACTTCACTAGACCCTCCAGTTCAAGGCCTTGAAGGAGTCTTGGAGGACTCTTCCAGAAAGTCCTCCAAGACTCCATCCCTGGGGTTACCTCAAGCCTACCTGGCCTGCAGTGCCAGCCACCACCATCTGGGCTGTGTACTTGCAGAGTACCACCTTCTGCACACCAAGCCGGGGGTCATCACTGTAGGGGTCAAAGCAGCCCACCTGGGGAGTGGGATGGAGTAAAGACATGGGGCAGAGCCAGGGCCAGGCTCTGCAGGGCCAGGGGAGGGGCCCACCTTTCGGAAGGGCGGCCAGTCATCCTCAGCAGCCTGAGCCAGGCTGTCAGTGTGTTCGCAGTCTGTCTGGAAGAGGCCAGCTGTGCTCAGCTTATAGAGCGGTCGCAGCGCTACACCAGAGGCATCCCAGAACCGCACAGTGCCATCCTCATGGCTGCAGGGAAGGTAATGTCAGGCTCAAGCCAGGACCCTGCATACTTCTCCACTCCACTCATCCAGTGACCACTCAACTGAGCACCTACTATATATGCCAAACACTGACCAGACTCATACTGCATCTAGCAAATAGGAAGCATATACTATATAATGTAAACATATACTGAGTGCCTAACTATATGCCAAGCCACATGCACCTGGACCCTTCAAACAGGGTGAGAAAGTATGGAAACAATCACCAGCATGATGAACAAAAAATGGAATGGAAGGTAATCTAAGGAATAAAGGACTAGGGAGTTCCCCCGCTGGGACATCCAGAAAATGTAATCAGAGTTAGCTGGCCACAGAGCAAAGGGATCAGCTGAGGCATGAGGCAACCATGCAGGCAGGGCAGCAGGAAAACTGGGAGGCCAGGAGGAAGTAAGGAGAGGAAGGGAGGGAAGGAGAAAGCAAATCTGGGGTAGAGCCTCAAGTGGGAACCCCTGGTATGAGGAGTCTGTTGGGCTGGATGGGAAACCTCCAACAGCCCCAAAAGCCACAGTTTTTAAACAGGTGAGGGGATGCAGGTGTCAGAGACTCAAGGGTCCCAGCACAAGCAGGCAGCAGGGGAAGGGCAGGAAGTTGAAGCCTGAGTCACTTGGCATGTCAGCGCCCGCCAGGCCCAGGCTGGGCTCTCTAGCACCTGCCCTGGACCAGCCCATATTTTCCAGTCCCAGGGTAGGCTCGGTGGGTGGAGCTCAGTTCTAAGCCAAAAGGCAGGGCAGGGAGGGGTCTAGGGAAGCTACATCCAATCCACCCAGCTAGAGTGACTGGGTCCCACCAGGAGCCGAGCCTGAGTCACTAGGCAGGTCAGTGCCTGCCTGTCCTAGGCTGTGCTCTCCCACACTTGCGTGGGCTACACCAGGCCCCACTTGCACACGCATGCACGCACACACACATTACAACTGTGCTTGGCCATGGGACTTAAGGTCTGCCCTACCCGGTCAGCAGCAGACCTCGCTGCGATGGCTCCTGGGCCAGGTTCTGGCCCCCAGTGATGGGCCAGCTCTGGGAGAGGGAGACAGAGATATCAGTGGAAGGTCAGGACAAATGTCTTCTGCCCCTCATCCTGAAATTTGGCATCTAGGACCCAAGCTACTTCTGGGTCCCTGGTGTACACCTACCATATTCCCACCTCCAAGCCTGTGCCTGAGCAGTGCCCTTCACCGGGAATACTCTCCCTCCCCAAGACCCCAAACTACAGTATACCCGAGCACACACCGAGGCACTAGAGGCAAGTGGGGGGCTCTGCTGCTCGCCAGCGCTCACGATACGGGACCACAGTTTGGCGGGGACGTTGGCGACATGGGCTGAGCAAGTAATAGCGGATGAGTGCAGTGGAGCCAGGTACGGAGCAGGCACGGCTGGCCAGCCAGGTGTTTGCAGGTCTAGTACCACCAGCTCTTCTTCGAGCAGCACGGCCAGGGCCTGGGGCTCGTCAAACTCTGTGAGATGGGACGGGGTGAGCACAGCCACAGGTGGCACTGGGCACAGGATAGGGGAAGGCAGGGCACACACCATCCTCGGGCCGTGTGCTGTGCACCGTGAAGAAGTCAATGATGCGAGAGGTGAAGTCCAGCGTCACCAGAGTCTCGGCCCGGAGCACACTTACACAGTGGCGGTCGCCATAGCTGGCACGGGGCATGCCACCACTGAAGATGATAAAGTGGCCCCTATACAAGGGCAGGGGAGCCACATGAGCCACCTGGGCCTGGAGCGAATATTGCCCAACCCAGCTGTGCCCCAGAACCCGCCCTCCACTGCCAGCCAGATAAAGCCTCCAACCCACACGTGAGACCCGGCTCCCCACCTACCCAGATTCACAGTTTCGCCACAGAATCTTATTGATGGCTTTGCAGGGGAAGGGGCCTGAAGGAATGGGACAGTGTGTCAGGCTCATTTGTTTGCCCAGATCAGAAGAACCTCAAGTCGTTATCTCTCACCCTTTATCCCATTCCCGTGCTGGCCCCATCATTCTCTGCCTGGAAGTTGCTTCCTGCCTCCCCAAGGGGAAAGCCCGTTGCTCCTGACCATGACCCTGGGAAGGTGGGGGTGGAACTCGCCTTTGCAGATTTGGCTTGGCATTGCCGCCTTTCACAAGTCCTCCAGGATGCCCCCACAAAGGCCAGGAAACCCCGAGTGCCTGAGCTGGGATCACCCATCAAAACCCTGTGCTTCGGCGGTGGTGCTGCCCTCAGCCTGTCCAGCACTCACCGTAGGGTGTGGTAGCTACCATAGGCTGCGTTACTGGGGAGCTGCTGGTGTTCGCAGACCAAATGGCATAGCTGCCATCACTGTGTGAGCTGACCAGTGTGCTACCACTGCGCTCCCAGCAAAGGCTCTCCAGCTGCTGTGGGGCAAGGCAGAGGCATGAGCGAGGTGGCCATGAGCAGAGGGCCCCGGCTGTGAGCACGAGCCTCCCACACACCTGGTTCCCTAGGAAGACACGGTCCACACACTGTGCAGCCTGGTTCCAGATGACCAGCAGGCCCCGGCTGTAGCCGATGAGGATCTTGGTGGGGTCCTGCAGGCGTCCCTGGAGTGACTCCACAGGGCCCAGTGCCTTCCCACACCGGTAATCATCTGGCACGCTGCCAAGGGAACACAAGTGAGCTGGCAGGAGCACTGCCTAGGCACAGAGTGAGTGTGGGAAGTCCATCCGCCTCTCACCTTCGCAGAACCTCGTCAGGGCCAAGGGTCTGCCCCTCCAGCAGCATCAGGGTAGGAACATCCAGGAAGAAGACACTGCCACTCTCGGAGCCCAGAGCTGCCATGTCACCAGTAGCCACCAGCAGGACCACTGTGATGCGGGCAAGGCTGGGTGGGCCACTGAAGGAAATGAGGGGAGGTGGGTGAGGGTGTTAACCCATCCGCTGAGGAGGGGTGTAGAGAGTACTGAGCTGCTACTATTAGCTCATTATGGCCCCTCTGCACTCACTGGGGCCTGATTATCGAGTGAGCTGGCGAACCAGGAAGGCAATAATAGTGGTTGTGGGCATCATAATTAGCTTGCTCAATTATTCATCATTGTCAGCAGGGAGAGGGATAAAAATGGGTTCCCCAGGTCTTGGAGACCAGCTCCCCTTTCACCTACCAGGAGGGGAAGGCAGGAACCAGGCCACTGCCTGGGCCAGGACCAGGAGGTCCAAGACACAAGGTTTTCTCGAGCCCCACCCAGGAACTCTGCCATCAGCATTCTGGGTACCTCCCTGAGTTTGCGGGAAGGCCCCAGATCACCCCTTCCTGCACAGGCTGGGAGACCCCAGTAATCCACCCATGAACTAGCACTGAACACGGCTGTCACCTAGCACCCAGCAGGAGCAGAACAAGCCTCTTGCTGAGCTGAAGACAGGCATTCTGCAGCATGAAGAACTTGCCTACAGTGGCCATTTCTGTGAGGACCAGCAGGGTCAGGGACCGAGAGGTCCCTTACACTCTCACATGGGTCCACGCCACGCCATTGCCCCCTGGGGCATCCTGTCAGGTGCCCTGTCAGCACCTCAAACAGCACAGCCCGACAGGACCCTCCTTGCCCCAATCTGTCTTTTCACCTGTGTGCACTGTAGCCCGTTGCCCCACCCCCAGCTTAGGACACTAGGGGATCTTTGCTGATGTCAGCTCAGCTAAGACCTGCCCCATAGCCCCAGACACCTATATCATTGCTAGAAATACAGGGCCATGCATCAGGTAAGAGAAATCTGGGACACAAGGCACACTCTCCCATTCTGCATCGCCTGGTGCCCCAGTGGTCCTGTAGTACAGACCCCACATACTCACCTTGGGTTCAGCTGGAATTCCCCTTCTTCTAACACCCGCCAAGTCCACGTAGTACATCTCAGTGAACCAGGTCCAAATGCTGCTTTCTGGGGACCCAGGCTCAGCTCAACATACCCCACAACCCTGAACCCCAGCCCTAGGCAGATTCCCATTCTTACTATGCCTTTGCAAAGCTGACATGCCCGGAGCTGGTCCCCAGCCACTAGTACCTGGAACCATCAAAACCCGGCCGACTGGGTGGCTGGAAGCTGAGTGCTTCCTCCAGGTGGGCACAGCCATTATGGTGGACGATCTCCCACAGATGCAGGCTGCTGTCATCTAACAGGGTCAGGAGGCGGCCCTGGTGAGTGAGCAGAGACCAAGACTGGGCTGGTGGGGCCTGGGAGGGGGCCTGGGGGCCATGAGCCAGCTGACGGGGGCAGAGGCTCACCTGACCAGGCAGGAAGTGCATCTGGGTGACAGTGGCCATGTCTGGGTGCAGGCCTGTGAACTCCACACCAGGTGCACCATAGCTGAGGGTGACAGGTCAAGGGCAGGTACAGGCCAAGATACCCAAGCTTTCTCCTCCTCTAGGACCATTCTGATGGGCCCCAACTAGGCCTGCTTATTCAGGAGCCCTCCAAAGTCCATGTAGGCTCTCTCCCTGAATAAGCACCAACTTGCAACCCCAAGGTGTCCCCAGGCTCAGAGTAGAGGCTTCACTCAGCTCTTGCAAGTCATGCTGTGGCATGACCTTCACTTCCTCATCTGTAAAATGGGGTAGTGACTCCCACCTCGTAGGGCTAACACAGGACAAGTGAGAATAAAAACTTCTAGTACACTTGGCCCAGGCCTGGCACACAGCCAGGGCTCTGCTCTTTGTCAGTCTCGCATATGTCTGTGTGCACAAGAGCCAGTCCTGCAGGCTGGATCACACAGGCAGAGAAGCCAAGCAAGGCCTGGGCAGGGAAGCCTAAGGCAGAGAATCCAGGCTGTCCCTTCCCATAGCTCCAGGCTCCACTTCAGCCATAGGCAAGGAACCCAACTTCCCTCTGGGGCAGAAAGGCAGCCAGCAGCCCTTACCACAAGGTAGGAGAGGCTACAGCCTGCCCATGAAACAGACCAGCACACAGAGGCTTAGACAGGTTGGGTGACCTGCTTCAAGGGTCAGTGTCAGGGTCCCAGCAACTCCAGGTTTGACAGTGGATGGGCGGGGCCTAGGGGGCCCTCGGAAGGAGGGCAAGGAAGGGGTCAGCAACGTTGCCTGGGGACAACGCAGGAGCCAAGCCGTTGCTTGGAGCTGGAGTTGGGATTCTCTGCAGGAACTGGAAGAACACAGAAGAGAGGACAAAAGAGAGGGCAGGAGCACTGGGCAGGAATCGGAGTCACCAAGGAGATAAGACAGCCCTGAGGGGGAGGGGCAGCTTTTGTGTCTAGGTCCCTCTTCTCCAGCCTCAGTTTCTCAAACAAGGGGTCCAAAGTTTCCCAACCCCGGGCTCCAGGCTAGGGTAGTTTGGGGGAAGAAGGAAGGGGCCAGGGAAGAGCTCTGGCCTTCTCTGAGGCTGTCTCCTAGACTGTACAACAGGTTCTTTTTGAGGAGCCAGTGCCCAAGAAAGACTAGGATACCAGGAGGGCCAGCTCGAAAAGCTAACAGAGACACATAGCATGGAGTACTTTGAGACACTGACTTCAGGGATACAACACACATGAAGAGCAGGACAGCACCTCAAGGGGCGGGGACAGCAGGCCAGGAAGTGGGCGCCCATGGGAGAAGGGAGCATCAGGCCCAGCCACACCCCCAAGAGTAGGCAAGTTTATTAACTGCAGGCCCAGATGCACACTCTTGCCTGGTCATTGCTCCCAGCACTCCTCCCCTCCTGTTTACTGGGGATAACTCATTTTGTGTCAACCAATGTTCCCAATGAGGATACTGAGACCCAGAAGGTCACATGGGGAGGAGTGGAGGTGGGCACCCCTCACCAAGCAGCTGCCAGACACTGTACCTCAGTTTCCCTGAGTGGGGGGCTTCACTTCAGGCAGTCGGGGTGAGATGCTCCACGGCAGGCAAGAAGGCATTCAACTGTCTGCTTGCCCCCACCCCACCCCCACTCTGCACTTGCAGGGAAAATGCCTGCTTTGTGCGGCTCACATGGCCCATTGTGTAGCCGCCAGCATCCAGGTGGGGGCAGAGCCATACTCACTATGCCGAGCCTGGCACTGCCTCCAGCCCTTGGCTGAACACAGGTCTCTTCACATTTGCACATGTATATATAACCAGTCGCCATGGCAAAGCCGGCTGTGTGACCCTGGCCCACCCACCACCCTCAATAGGTACCTCAATTGGCCAGCCCCAGGCCCAGCCTCCCTAGTCACAGTTGCTGGGATGATGGATCGCAGAGACACCTAGGTAACTGGCTGGCTGAAATGCAACAAGGGACAGCTGTGGCCACTGCAACTGAGCCTCCCCATTATCTCTTTGAAGAGGTATCCCAGGGCAGAAGCTGTGCTATCCTCCACCAGGATCCAGGCACCTACCACAACCTCCCAGGCTGGGCCCTACCCAAGGAGCCCAGCACACTGGGAGCTGCAAGCAGGTGGTCCTCACAGCCCCAAAGGCCATGGCCCACAAAGGATACATCTTGACGGCCCCAGACCTGGTGCCAATGGCCATGATGCGAAGCTCGGGGTCGAAAGCCAGGGCGCTGGGCTGGTTGGGGAAGCCATGTTCCACGGTCTGTGGGAGAGGGAAGAGCACTTGCACAGGCACAGCTGTCCTCTCTGGCCTACCAAGGCCTACCCCAAGGCGCCTTTTAGGCTCTGCTGCTGCTGCAAATTGGGACTCAAGCTGGGGCCACCTGAGCTCTGTGTCTGTTTGTGTCTTCAACTGTGAAATGGGCAATCACCAATCCAGTCTGTATGGAAGGATTTGAAGCTTTGGGCCCCACTAGAGGCCCACCCCTGGCCAAGTCCCCATACCTCTCAACACCTGTATCCATCCCATTATGCCCAGGGTTCTGACAACAAACAGAAAGAACAAGGTTCAACAAGCTGCAGGCTCAGAAGTGGACCCCACCTGCCCCAGAGGGCGGAGCTCCACGCCCCATTCCTAGAGGCGCAGACAGAAGCTTGATGAGGTACCATGCTACCAGGGATCCCCCATGAAGAACATGGCACTCCCCAAACACAGGCCCTGTGTGGAGGTCAGAGGCCAACACTCAAAGTCATCTAGGCAGAGGCTCTAGACACCTCCCACAGAGGGCTCTATGCCCAACCCCCAGACTCAGAGACAGGGAGACTGAGGCCCAAAGAGGCTTCCTGCCCAGCACCTGAAGGTGTCATCCACTTCCCAGACTTGGGTTCTCCAGCTGGAAACTGAGCAACATAATTCCCACCCCACCAATGGTGGGAATGGTGTGAAGAGGACCTGTGTACTGGTGGTGTTGATGGAACGACTCCCACCTGGTCCTCTGCCCTTGGCAGAGCCAGTCCTAGTGCAGAGTGGTCCTATCCCCACCAGCTTGGCTTGGGCTTTCCTCCATTGCCCACCTACCCAAGGCGCTCCTATTCATCCCCTGAGGCCTAGCTGGGGGTCCCTCCCCTGGGAAGCCTGTACCCCCAGCCCTCTGTCCTCAACACCAATGTGGGATACCACTTGTGGGCCACCAAAACCTCCTGACTACTGCCTTGGCAAGACACACATTCTATAAGAAACCCTGGTTCCAAGGCCTCCCTCCTGCCTAAGCCCATCCAGAGAGGGACCGAGCCTTCTGGACACCTGGTTTGGCCTTGGGCTAGTCACAGCACTCTCTAAGCCTCAGTTTCCCATTTGAGCACTGGGGGCAGTGCGTCCACCTGAGGACATAGTTGTCCATTTGGCTGGACAGCTTCTCTTTCCTACCAGCGCTGCCATGCCCATGCTGGACCTGTGTCTGCATAGTCTCCCCTCTTCTCAGGACACCCCCATCTCCCCAGGGCTCCCAACTAACTCAGTCAAAGCCACGTCCTCACATCTGGCCCCTCTCCTCCTCCCACTCTCCCCCAGCTCACTTGACTCCAGGCCCAGTGGCCTTTTGCTCTTCTCCAACATACTAGGCAGGCTCCTGCCTCAGGGCATTTTCTTCTGCTATCCCTCTACCTGGAATGCGCTCCATCTCTCTCACTGTTCAGGAGTCAACTCCTCAGAGGAACCCCGCAAAGCCATACTGGCTATAGCAACCATCCCATCCACATGCTCCAGGCCTTCATCCTACTTTATTTTATCCACAGCACTGGCTACCATCCAAACTACTGCATATTTTACTCTTTTGTTTGAGCTTTTCACTGTCTCTCCCACTAGGACATCAGCCCCCATAGTGAAGATATATTTATCCCTTTTGGTTACTTCGGTGTCCTCAGCACCTAAAAGAACTCATACAGTAGGAGCTCAGTACTTGTTGACATAGAGTGGACATCCCATAGACAACTTGTAGGCAGGATTGGGATATGGACCCAAGACTGAGTCCAAAGTCCATGCTTGCCCCTCACCTGCCCCACCCACTAGGGAATCTAGGGCCTATTCTCTAGTGATCACCTACTACTCCCTCTGGTGAGCAAGCCCCTCCTTGCCCATGATTAGCCCCTCCCACCACTGCTGCCCACTCAGAATGGAACCTCTCTCTCCTTACTGGAGAGTCCTCACCTTGTGCCAACCCAGGGCCAGCCAGGGGGAACTGAGCCTCTCTCTACCATCTGTCTCAGGTTCCTGCTTCCAAATCATTGGCTAAGGAACTGACACCTTAGCTGAGTGCCTGCCCTCATCATTCTCTCATCCCACAGGGGCTCACCATCACAGCTACCCAGGACAGGAAGGGGGCCACGTGGAAGCACCTGGGCACCAGCGTTCACCCTAGGCCCCACAAGCCTCTGGCAGGTTCTTGACCACTGAGTCTGAGGGTCCTGGCAGCCCCCCCCACCCCCGCGACCATCACCATCTTGGAAATCCTGCCTGCTCCAGAGATGTGCTGGAGTGCCCCAGCCACTATAGATCCAGTATTCCAGAGCTTCCTCCTGAACAAGAGTCTCCTCTTGGACCACAGCAGCCCCTCAAAGTTAAAGTCAAAAGCCATCAACAAAAGGATACAAGGACAAAGTGCCCCACCTCCATCTGTGACTTTAGGCAGGTCACTGCCCCTTTCTGACCTCAATTTTCTCACCTGTATGATGGGGATAACAACTTAGATCACCCAAGAGCAGTGAGGGGCTGTACAATCAGAGGGCTTTGAGGCCAGAATCAACAACCTGGGAGAAGTTAGCAAGGGTCAGGCTGGGGGCTCACGCTACCACATATCAGTGCAGAGGGAGGTGGAGACTGAAGGTTGCCCGTTTCCCATGGCCCC
>NW_006433941.1:4802129-4802992 GCF_000325575.1 Pteropus alecto
GTGACACAGGGAGCCATAGCCCACAATAGGGAGAAAAGTGGCCCCATTTCACAGCAAAAAAAATCTGAAGCTCCATGATCTGAAGTGCAGTTAGGTATACAGCCCTCCAGAGAGCAGGGCAAGGCAGTCTAAAGTTGTGGGAGAGGGAGAAGAGGAACATGGAAGGGATTTCCCAGCCTCATCCCTCCCCCTCCCCCCTCCCCCCTTGCAACATCTGCCTCCTCTCCTCACCCCTCCTACCCCTACTAGGTGCGAAAGCAAAACAAACCCTGGCCCTAGGCTGCCCCACGGGCTGACATGGGTATGGAGGAGCCCCCAAAGAAAGATAAAGAGATAGTGAGTGAGAGACAGAGAGTTCAAGAGACCCACAGAAATGGTGGCGTAAAGAGGCAGAAAGGAAGAGAGTTAAAGACTCAAAAGAGATGCAAAGACAGAGAGGTAGAGAAATGAAGAGGCGGAGAGGTGAAGGAAAACAGGGAGGTGGTACGCAGAGATACACAGGGACAGAGGCAAAAACACTCCCTCCCCAGACACACTGGCATACACTTAGGATAGAGTGGCGGTCATAGTCAGAGAAGGGCAGAGACGCAGAGACCTGTAGAGTCGCACAGAGACGCAGAGACAGGGCCACTGAGGCCCAGAGAGAGCTGGAAAGCTACACACGAAAGTGAGCGAGAGACCCAGACCCACCCAGAGAGCGAAGCAGGGGCAGAGGCGAAAAGTGGGGCCCATCGAGGGGGCGCACGATTCCGACGCCACGCCCCAGACGGGCGTCCCCTCCCCCCCGAGCCCGACGTGGCTCTGGCTCCCAGGCCCCCAGCCCCAGTCCCTGGCCCGCCCCCTCCCACTCAGCCCCGGGCGCT
>NW_006433941.1:4803169-4823414 GCF_000325575.1 Pteropus alecto
GCGCCAGGCGTCCGGGGCGCGGACGCGCGGGGCGGGCCTTCACGGGGGTGGGCGTGGAGCGCGACTGACGCACCACCTGACCAATGGGCATGCCCGCATGCAGCCCGCCCGGCCCGGGCCGGCCAGACAATGGAGGAAGACGGCCTGGAGCTACTCCGGGCTCACAAAAGTACACCCACTGAGCATGCGCTGCGGCCCAGGGCCTGTCGGGACTTGTAGTCCGCGAGCCAGAGCTGCAGCGTGGGCGGCCGGAGATAGGCTTTGGAGGGGGCACTGCGTATTCCCGAACTTGAAAGACTCTTTTTCCCTCCTCTAGCGAGCAAACGACATGCACATTCAGGTAATGAGACAATCCTGTCCCGACAGTCCTGTCCCGAAAGGGGTAGGAGAGTTCTGATTGGTGCAACTCCCTGGCCTCTCAGCCTCAGTTTTCCCATCTAAACCATTTGGCCCAATATTTTACCAGTTTCGCGGGACACCACTTTGTTCTCCAGTGTGCCAAAACACCTACCGACTTGCTTTTTGCCCTGGCTGTGTTGCCAGTCCCCAGGAAGGCCATCCTCAGCCTCAACCCCCTTGAGAACTTCTACACATCCTTCAGGCTCTGACATAAAAGGCTCTGTGTGGCAGCACAGGGGATGCTTAGGAGTGCCATCAGCCAAAGAGAGGGGCAGAGACCCAGCAGAGAGAAGAGGCCCTTCCTCAGGAGGTGGCAATTGGGAAGGTACAGAGATTGGATTGGGGCTTTTCCAAGATGGGAGAAGGGCCTCCCCTGCGCTGAAAACAGTGTATGAACAAAGCTGTACCCTGCCTCCATTCTCTTGGGGTCAATTGACTTGTGCCTACCCACCTCTCAGGCCTCTTTTTCTCATCTGGACAGTGGCCTCTAGGCTGAACCTTTCCTTCTAGGCTGAGGATAGGCTGTCCTAGGCTCAGGACTGGGCAGGTCCAAGGTCCCAGAAACTTAGGTGAGGCAGGTGGACCAGGCCCCAGTCCCACCAGCGGTATCAAGGGTGGTAGTCCTGACTTCTGACCCCCAGAGGCAGCTGTCAAACAAAAGAGGCCTGGCTGCCCCTCTCCACCCAGGTCAGCACTGCTCATCCCCTTCCCTGAAGTTGGAGCTGAATCTGGAAGAGGGCTGGATGGGGAAGGAAGATGGTGAGAATGGGAAAAATGTTAAGAACAACAAAGCTTTAAGGCCCAATGTGTGGCAGGCACTATTCAAAACTGTTTCCTGGTTTCAACTGATGTAATACTCTCAACAGTTCTGTGAAGGAGGCAACAGTATCATCCCAGTTTTACAGATGAGGAAGCTAAGACAGATGGGCAAAGGCAAGAGGGACTTTGACCTGGGTTGTGTGCAGAGCTGGCTGGACTGAGATGGGTCAGACCCCTCAAACCACTGCTCATCCCACGCTCAGTACAGGCAGCTCTGAGGCCTGGGTTCTGGTACCTGTCCTGCCATCCACTGGCTGAATGACAGGGCCTTAGTTCCAGTTGCTTCTTCCACAAAATGAGGGCTTCACACAGGGAAGTGTTAAGAATTTGCTAATTCATATCCCAACTTCACTATTTAAAAGCTGTGCAGCCTGGAACAAGTTACTTAAGCTCTCCATACCTCAGTTTCCTCATCTGTAAAAATGTGGATAATACTAGAACCTACCTGAAAGGATTGTGAAAATGAAATGAATTAGTACGTCTAAAGCCCTGAGAATGTGCCAAGCAGACACGAAGAACTATGTGAGTGTTAGCTGTTACTAGAGTTCTTACTAATTGCCATTTGAGTTTTTCTTTATCACCCTGGGCCAGTCCCTACACTTCCTCAGTCTCCATTCTTTGAAATGGGGCTTAGTCATTAGGCAGTAAGCAACCATGCCATCCCCATCCCATCCCCACCGGCAGCTCACAATCTAGGGAGTGAGACAGAGCTGAGTGGAGACCATAACCACCAGGAGTTTGCTGTGTTAGGGGAATCTTTTGGGGCTGTGGGAGCCCAGCAGAGGCATTTGGCCCCAAAGCAGGTGGCCTGGAGGGAGGGGGCACTGTTCAAGCTGAGCTATAACAGGTAGAAAGGGCTGGGGATTAGAGAAGGGTCTCCTGGCAAGTCGGTGTTCCCAAATGGTCAGAACTACCCTCAACACTTGTTAACAATACAGATTCTAGGTCCATCAAATGTAAATGCTTGTGGATGGGGCCCCAGAAACTAGATTTTAAACCAGGCCTTTTCCAGGTGACTCTGAGGCCCAGCTTGCCCCAATCCAGTCAGATTGAAGGGGTTTAAATAGGTACACTGAGGTACAAATGAGTAAACTGAGACCCGGGCGGACAGGCCCAGCCTGTCCATACAGCCGGCCAGAGTAAAGGAATGGCATCTGGGAGGGGACCATCTCCCAGGTTGGAGGGTCTGTCTCTCCCCATGGTAGCCCAAGGCAGCAGGGCCAGGCCCCAGGCCAAGTCTGCTCATTACTTGAAGCAGGAAACTGACACTCAGGGGAGCCCAAGCAAGGGTGAGAACACAGGGTCTTCAGTGATCTCAGGTGCCCCCACACCTATCTTGGCAGATGTAGGAGACAGGAGGATGCTTGAGTGAGCAGCACTGGAAGGAAAGCTAGTTCCTTCTTCAGACTTGGGTCAACCTCAGGCCTGGGAGGAACTACTGCTTTCTTGGGTGGGGTGGCCTCTTCCACTACCCTCCTCCTCCTAGGCCACCCTAGGGCCCTACCCTAGCTGTGAGGTAGAGCCCAAGTTTGGCTTCAAATCCCAAGATATCCCCTTGCTAGCTGGGCGACCTCAGTTAAGCCAATTGTCCACATTGGGCTTCAGTTGCCTCATCTGTAAAATGTAGTAAGGACTAAATGAGATGATTCAAAATAGGAGTTGAGCACAGGGCCCTGCAGGGTCTGTACCTAGTGAGGCCAGTTATTTTTAGGACTCTTTCTCCAGAACATGCTGTGTCATCGTTCTTCACATGTATCAGACAAGCTTCTACCTCAGGACCTTTGCACTTGCTGTTTCCTTGCCTGGAACGCTTTGCCCCTAGATTTTCACTTAGCCAAATCCCTTACATCCTTTTGGTCTTGCCTTAAATGACACTTGTTCCAGGAAGCCTCCCTGACTTCTCCATTTCCCCCATTCTGGATGCCCTCCCCTGCTTGGTTCTCTCTGACTACCTCTTCTCACCCACTACCTATTTGACTTCTCTTTGTGTATACTGTTTGTCTTCCCAGCTTGAGAAATGAGCTCTCTGAGGGCTAGGTTTTTAAAGCTGTTCATTGCTGTGTCCCCAGTGCCTAGAACAGTGCCTGGCACACAGTAGGTACTCAACAGTTTGAAAAACATATATATAAATTAATTTTTTAGAAAGATTCGAAGCAAAACGACAAAATGTTAACATATGTGGGTGGTGGGTGGTGGGTGCTTATGTGGCTCCTCTGTTTTTTAATTTTTCAGTGTATTTGAAATATTTCATTTAAAAAAAAGTACAAGTAATCCACACCGTTTAGTAGGCGTCAAGTCCATAGGAAGTGGTGGTTGATGGCATATGTGAGGATAGGTGGGTGAGTAGGGGTGTCCCTGAGCCAGGCTGACATGCATTGAGGGTATCCCCAATCAATGTATCTGTGCCTGCTCTCTTTGAATCCTTGCAACAATGGTGGAGGTAGATACAGGGATGCTTTTGCTTTACAGACAGTAAATGGAGACTAAGGATAAGGAAGTGACTTGCCCAAGGTCACCTGTGGAGGGAAGGAAGGGAGAAGGGGTGATAAGGGGGAAAGCCCCAAATGGAGGCAGAGTAGGGGCAGCAAGGGAGTGGAAGGAAAACCAGGAGAGCCTGGCTGAAGGAGGTGGGCCCTGCCTTCTAAGAGCTTGCCTAGATCCCTGCTGAGGCCATAACCCTCCTCTGGTACCCAAACCACATAAGCATCTTCTTCCTGGAGGTTCTTCCAGGGGCCTGGTAGACCAGAGGATTCCTGGAGTGGAATCTGACTAAAGGTGGGGCAGAGGCAGGAAAGGCAGGCAGGGCCTGGGATGGAAGATAAGAGAGAAAGCAAGTGGGGTTAGAGACTGACTGGGAGACCACTGGGGAGCCTGAGCCGGGGGGAAGGGGTGAGTCCCTCATCCTGTGTGGTGTGCTAAATGAAGCTGGCTCTAAGGGTGCCCTTTAGGGCCCAGAGAGGGGAGATGGCAATGGATCTGGGCCCCTCATTTGACAGGGTGGACAGTGTGCTGAGCCTCAGCAAAAGAAAAGCCTAAGGGGAGTGGAGTATTGGGCAGACCCAGCTTGTCCTCATTTTATAAAGGAGGAGACTGAGGCTCAGAAGCGACCTGCCCAAGGTCACATGGGGGATAATACATGGGTCTCTGGACCTCCAGCCTAGTGCTTCTTCTCTGAGTGCAGGAGTCCCACCTGCACACTCCTGACACCCTGAGCTGGGATCCTGTGTTATGCTTTCCTCCGTTCATGCTAGGCCACAGGACCTGGGGATTCAGGTGTACCTGCCTCTAGCAGGGAGTGTCAGGTTTGAGGATCCGGGGGCTGAGCAGGTGGGCATTATCACAGGCCTATTGGAAGTGGGGTTCTGTTCATTCCTCTGTGGTCCCAAATTCTAATCCTGCCTCTGCCACTTCATCTTTCTGGTCCTCTGTTTACTCATCTGCAAAATGGAGGTGAATATGAATTGCTACCACTTAACAGCAATGAGCACTTAGTCTGAGCCAGGCACCATAATCATTCCTTTAATCCTATGCCCATTTAACAAAGGAAGAAACTGAGGTCAAGAAATTAAGTAATTTGTCTAAAGTCACACAGCTAGTATGTGGCAGTTAGGATTTGAACCCAGGCCTCAAAATGAGGTATTAGAAGTTGTGGCAACAATTTAATGAAACAATTTGTAAAGGGCTTCACTCACTATGAGAGTCCAGGAGAGGGTGGGAGTTAGGTCATAGTTTCCCAGCTTGGAGTGGAAGCACTGGGACCACACCATACACTTTGAGCTGTGCTGAAGAAAGCCAGGGTCTGGAGAGCACAGAGGCAGAGGGCACTGGCATGTGCAAAGGCTTAAGAGTATAAAGCCCTGGTGAGCTGTGGCCCCTCTGCTAACCCTGGGGGCCCTGGCTGAGCAGGGCAGAAGCAGTGGGGAACCTAAATTCTTGCCTCTGGGCTTCAGTTCCCCATCCAAACCAAAGGACAGCTGTCCTCTGCCCCCACTCTGAAGTACCGTTGCTCAGACTCTGCTGCCCCACTGTGGGCAGAGGGGAGAACTGCACCAATGAGCGCCCTGAAACCTAACTGGAGAACCCCAGGCCACAATGCCCAATAATGGCTCCAACCCCACCCAACCTGGGGCCCCAGCCCCCCTGTTTGGAGCCCCTTAATCTCTAGTCAGTGCAGTGGCTCCCTTATTGATGTTGGCTGTCCTTGACACAGCAGCCCGAAGGATTCTAAGTCTGATCACGTCCTTCTCTGCTCTTCATGGAAAGCCACTCACAAGAACCAACTCAAATTTTAAGAATTTTTACAAGTCTGTTTTTAAAACACAGCCATTATTAAAAATTAAATTTAAATTATATTAAAAATAAAGGTAATATTCAAAACTAAGCACTTCCTGTTACTATATTTTACTACTGTCTGTGCTCTTTAATTACATCTATTATAGCTGTATGATGGAAACACTGTATAATAGCATGCTTCTGCACATCTCTTCACCACTCGTTACATTGCATTACTACTAGCTTGAAATCAGCCATGATGGGAATGTTTATACCATGAAAATTAGCATATACCACAAATCGGGCTTGATTTTTTGTTGATTTTCTAGACCAGTGCCATCCAATAGAAATATAATACAAGCCACATTTAATTTTAATTCTTGAGTAGTCAGATTTAAAACAATAAATAGGAAGCAGGTGAAATTAATTAAAATGCATATTTTATTTAACCCAGTATGTGCAAAATATTATTTTAACATGTATTTAATATAAAGTAACTAATATTTTACATTCTTTTTTTCATACTAACTCTTCAAATTCTGGTGTGTATTTTACACTTAAAGCACATCTCAAAAGTAGCCACATTTCGAGTGCTCAACAGCCAAATTGTCTAGTGGTTTCTGTATTGAACAGCACAGGTCTAGATTTAAGAAATAGATAGAGAAAATAAAATGATGCAGATTAAATTTAAAAGTAGTGCTGAGGCTGAGAAATTTCAATCCAACAATTTGTTCAATGATGAGAAATCAATAGGTCATGTATCAGAGTTAATAACAATAAACTGGTTCCTAATCTGTGAAACTTATAAATCTTTTTTTTAAGTTTAAAAGAGTTAAGACATTTATACAATCCATGAAGTGATTCCCCTAATTACTCTAGCACCCATCTGGCACTACACACAACCATTTGTACATTTTTTTTACCTTGTAGATAATTAAAGATCTTTACATAGGGAGATTATTTTTGATGATCCAGCTCGGTCCTAAATCCAATCACAAAAGTGTCCTAATGAGAGCAAGGCAGAGGGAGATTTGGTACACACAGAAGGCCATGTGGCCACAAATCCAGAAATGTCAACAGCCACCAGAAGCTGTTAGAGGCAAGGACTAGAGCCTCTGGAAGAAGCATGGCCCTGCCAACACCATGATTTCAGCCCAGTGATAGCAATTTTGGATTTATGACCTCCGAAACTGTGAGAAAGCTAATTTCTGTTTTAAGCCACCAAGTTTGTGGTAATTTGTTACTGCGGCCATAAGAAACATACGAGCTAATGGAATGCAAGTTCATTTGCCATACTGTGGTTGAATCACAACCACAGATAAGCCACAAATAGAAGAATTCAGAAAAAATTCTGAGAAATAACCAGCTATACAGAATTTATAATAGAATATTTTACATTTTATTATTTGTGATTTATGTGCTACACATCTTTTCTATCAGTACAATTTATAATAACTTTATGTGTGTCTATGACATTCCAAGTCTGTCTTATATCCTCAGCACCCAACACAGAGCTTGGCACACAATAGGACACTCAAATATTTTTTGAATGAACATGATGTTGGACCTCAGTTTCCCCCACCACACAACAGGGTTGGAAGAATGCGAATGGACTCCCCAGGTGGGCAGTACTGGTGCCAGATGCACCTACTGTGTGCAAGACTGGGCTGGGGGGAGAGACTGATGGAAGTCAGCACCTGGCCAAAATAGCTGGTGCCCCAGATGGCTGAGAAGTCAGATTCAGGGAGCCATCAGGTACGGGGACCCCCGCTCCCATTTCCTTAAGGCCTCTAAAGGCTTAGGGACTTGTAAGAGGATTATCATAGTTCCAGAGTCGGGATGCCATGGAGACCAAACCCAGTGACAGCAAGACCTGCTAGGGCTGGAGCTACTTCCTCTAGCCTCTCCTGTCTCTCAATCCTGCAGGGCAAAGAGCCTCTTTCACTTAGGGCCCAGGAAGAATGCAGGTCTGGCTTTGTCACAGCTACAGAAGAGAGTCACTCCCAGCTTCCCAGCTTTCCATGTAAGGCCCATTCCATGCTCCCAGTCAGGGACCCAGGCACAGAATGGTGGGTATCCACCTCTATCACGTAGTCTGGATGATCTTTGGCAAGTCACTTTTCCTCTCAGCTCCAATGTCTGCTCTCTGAGGCATCCATGGCCCAGTCTAGCCAGACCACATGGAGGCTCTAGCCGCCCCGCCTCGTTTGTATCCTGTCACCGATTTGTTGTAACCTGGCGGTCACTTACTCTCTGGACTCTCTCCTGTTAAATGGGCAGTTAAGTGGCTTGCCAGGTTTCCACAACAAAAATTTGGCTAAGTAGCCTGGCTCTGAGTGACTGGAAGTGAATGAGGGAGAGTTTAGACCAAAGCCCTTGACCAGAAAACTGGAACCAGGTCCAGGATCTGGAGGGACTAAAACCCTCTGGTTCTCAATCCCAGTCCACCCCAGAATGTCTGCCTCATGCCTGTATCCGTATGCCATAACTCTATGGTAGGCATCTTGAAAACAGGGACCAGAAGTGGTTTGCTCACTAGTAGGGCCACACTGTGGGCTTGGCTGGCATATATAGTAAGACCTCAAGAATGTAATGTGCAAAACCACTTGCACATCTTACAAAGTCCGGACTCTCCCCTGCCATTGCTCACGCTGTCCTTCCTTTACCGGAATAAGCCTCTCTGATCACCCTGAGGAGATGCTTCTAGAACTCAGCAGGGTATGGTCCTGGCTCCTGTGAGCCCATTGTGCCTTTAGCACCTGGACACATGGGTTATAAAATCCATCCTCATGGGAGTGGGAGAAAAGGCAGTAGGCAGAAGGCAAGTCCACCTTCAGTCCTCAGCCTGTGTAAGCAACTAGTCATCTCTAGGGCCCTGGTGAGCAATGAGCTCTGCCCACCCCCAATCCCTGTTGAGAAATAAAAGGGATTAAGGTTTGAGAAAATAAAGGGATTAAGGAAGCACCAAAGGCAAGCCTTCTCTTATGATAACATGAGACAACTGTTTCAAAATATATTAGATTTGGTTTTTATTGTAGAGCACACATATCAGGGCAAAGTGCTGCACACACAACTACAAATCATTTTTGGGAAAAAAGCTGTAAAAAAAAACAAAAAAACAAAAAAACAAAAACTGCAACTGTTTTAGTTATGCAGTCCCAACTTGAGGAATCCACGCTGGCAAAGGAGTTATGGCCCCTGAGAGGGGCTTCTTGATGGTGGCTGCCTCAGATTTCTGCAGCCTCAGGCCTAGGCCTCTGTAAAACAAGGTCCTCATGGGGTGGTGGCAGCCTGGGGACTGGGAGAGCCTCTGCTCTTAGCAGGCCTAGGTCTTGGCTCTGGCTGGCAAGGAAACATTTCTAATGAATCTAGATCAGCAAAATCTTGCAGCCTTCAAGGATCTGAGTAAGGGGGAAACTGCTATTGACTTCACTTTTTTTTCCCTTTCACTACTATTTATTTTTTTAAAAACCCTTCCCCAGCTTCCACTCCCCTGAGGCAGAAGAGGCACCCAGTCTGCAGGCCTGAGCACTGGCCTTGGCTGCATGCTGCAGGCGGACAGGGGGCAGGCACCTTCCTATGAGGATGACATGGAGAGAAGGCCCAAACTGGCCAATGTAGGATAAAGGAAAGGGAAAGGAAAAGCAAAGAGACCAAAGGAAAAATAAAAACCCAAAACAAAAACCCTACCACACACAACAATTTTCCATACCCCAAATGCTAGACTTGGAAGGACATCTGTCCCTCTAGCTAGAAATAATTCCTAAAACTGCCCCAACATGGCAAGTCTTGTTTCATACAATCACGCATATGCCTGAAAGGAGCAACCCAGCAAAGAGGTGTGCTCTTGGCAAGACAGGTCAGGACAACTGCAGCCAGCAACCCATGGGTAGAGGAGGCCAGAGGGCATGGAAGAAGCCCAAGGCTCAGCCAATAGCTCTGAAGTACAGGGACTGGCACTGTTTAAGCCCCTGCCCAGTCATCCTGAATGACTCTGCCACAGGAAGAAGAGGGTGTTTGCTGTTTTCATGAGTTTCCGGGCCTGGAGAGCAGGTGAGAGGTGGAAGGATAGCAGGACCCCTGTGGAGCCAACAAGGCCCAGGAGGCCTCAATTGAGCACAGACATGGCAGGGAGGGGCAGGAGACTGAACTTTACAACGTTGAGAAGATTTACAGTTAAAGCAAAACAAGAATTTTCTTAACCAAAACATTTTGTTGCTTTTAAATAAAACCAGCCTAACACAGCCCCACTTGAGGATGGTTGCCCCCCATGCCTCTACTGGCCACTCTGGCGTGAGCTTCTGTCAGTCTTTCTGTCCAAGAGGAAAATCAAGAACATGAGAACCAGGTCCTAGCCAATTCTGTTCTTCAGCCTTACCAGGCAACGAACCAAGAAAAAAATACAAGGATCAAAAAAAGAAACAAAACCCCTCAAAACGAAACAAAAGGGGCAGCTATGTGAGGATTAACTGGAGTTCCCAGGACGATGAGGAGGGCCTCAGTGCCTCCGCATCTTCACCTTTCGGGCAGGGCTGCCTGCAGCTTCTGAGCAGTCCTCCCCTGACTCGTAGGACTTGCGCCAGTAGTTCTCAGAGCTGAAGCTCCCCCGCCGCCGGTGTGTGGGCAGCAGCACTGAGCGCCGGTTCTCTTCTTTGTCCATCTCCAAGATCCGAGGCCTGTGAGGAAAGGGGGTTACCAGAGAGGCTGGCCAAGGGGCCTCTCAGCTCTGTGCCTGGCTCTGACCCTCATCTACAGGATGGTGCTCACTCCGGCTCAATAGCCCTCCATGAGGGGTGGTACTGGCAAAAGCACAGGCAATGTAGTCCTTGCCCATTAAGTGCCAGTGGCCACTCCTAGTATTTGAGACATTACCAAGTACAGTGTGGGGTCTGCTTGGCTCTGAGTCCAGTGCCTCAAGACACCGTTAAGGCTGCCAGACAGAAAGAGACCTTCCCTATTATAGCCTCAAGACTCTGCAGTACTGCCCTCTCCCTCTACTTCTCATTCCTCCTCTCTACTCCCACTTTCTCTCTCTGCCTACCCTCTCTTCTGCTCAGCAACCCCACTAGCCCCTGAATCCACTGAGCTCTTCCTGCCTCAGTGTTTCAGCCCACATAGTACCTCTTGCCTAGATTGCCCTTCCAATAGATTTTCTTCATCCTTCTAGTCTCAGCTGAAACTGTACTTCCTCAGAAATCTTCCCTAACCCCTCTGAAATGGGTCCCTAGTTCACTCTCTCTCAAGTCCTGAACGTCCCTCCTAACATTTAAGTATAACCCACAAGAGCATTTGTCTGGGTGGACTGAAAAAGAGAACTCATGGGCAGGCCATGAAGCGTTCCCACCTGTCAGTCTCATCCAGCCCCTTCTCTCTGGGGATACAGGTAATCAGTTAGGAATGAAATGTGAATGCCATCAATGTTATCAACCCAGGAGAACCAGACATAAGGCTTTAGAAATGGGGGCAATGCCAAGCTCCTAACCACCTACCCCAGGCTTTCCTCAGCCCTCTCACCCCGCAGCTAGGCCATGGGCTGCTTTGCTGGTCTTTGTTGAGAGTCCTAAGCTAAGTACCTGTGAGCAGCATCAGGGTCTGCTTTGCGGTGGGAACGTTTAGGTTTCAGAGTAGGGTCCCTGTTGTTTCCTGATAGGCGATCAGAAGCATAGCTGGGTGGTAACACAGAGCTGCTCAGGGACTTTGTTTCCAATCGGGGTGCATCTAATCTTGTCCTGCAAAGGAAACAGGCATGGGATCACCAGTCAGCCTCTGGTGCGGATGTGGACCCTATCAGACCAATTTTCTCTCCAGCCAGGCTGAGTGAAGAGGCCAGCAGCTCTGCTCTGTGCCTCAGTCTCCTTGGGGTTCAACTAGAGTTGGTCTGATTGAATTCCAAAGACACTCCTTCTTAAAGTCAGGCTTATGAGCAGAGAACAAGAATACTTCTGTTTGAAGATTTCCATGATAGAGATGCCCCAGGGAAAAGATACCAGGGTACTCGTTCAGCTGGACAAGTCAGTACCACCTCAAGCCCAGAGGTTCTCCAGGGGTATTTACTCTACCTGCCAGAGGACTTGAGGGCCCACTGGTTGGTACCAACATACTCCAACAGACAACTTCATCCTTGCCTAAACTACCTAATAAGAGGGTTCCCCTGGTTCAGGCCTGTGGAGGGCTGGAGAGGAACAGAGTTAAGAGCTTCCCTACTTTCTTACACATGCATGCTGAGGCTATGGCAGAAGCCAGGAGGAGAGCCCAGGCCCAACTCCACATTCATGCACTTGGCTCTGGTTCCACCATGGCACCTGGAAGCTTCTGCTTGTTCCAGGATACTGACCAAGCTGAGGGCATTTGAAGGCAAAGTCCCCATCTACCAACAGTAGAGTTTCAAGGAATATACTGCCTCATAAAGGAAGAACATGCAAGCATGGGCAGGGAAGAGGTGTTGGAGAAGCTGGGCAGAAAGGTATCCAGGGCAATGATCTGAGTCCTTTATAAAGCCAAGCCAGGGGAACCTCAAAGAAGCCTGAAGTTCTTTGTATGGTACAAAGATGGCTGGCAAGTCAGGCCAGTACAGCAAGGGGTAAGAGAGAAGCCTAGAATGTGGAATGATGGGGGCATAGTTGGCAGAAGGCTCTGAAGGCACCTTTCCCATTGGCTGCTGGGTACAAAGTAGTAACTTGTTTCTGAGGAAGAAAGTGCTGTGATTAGGGCAGTATTCAAAGGACATCCTCATAAGAACTCTGAGAGGAAGAGAATGGCGGGACATCAGAGAGCTTCCTTGCCCTAGGCCACCTGGCGTTCCTGGTTAATAACTGTGTCCAGTGCTCAGAGCTCTCCATACCCCTACTAGCTAGCCTGCTGTAAATAGATGGGGAAAACTAGGTCAGAAAGATAATAAGTCACGTGTCCTGTAAGTCATGGGAGAAAGGTTTAAAGCTAGGTGAGACTCCAACCCCAACAGGCAGGAGCCAGAGGACCCTGAACCTGGGCAGAGGTCTTTCTCCTGAGGCCAGCGGGTGGTGCCTTCTAGCTGGGAACCAATGTTCTGAAGCTCTCAGGCCCAAACTGGTGGGCAGGCAGGGCAACTGGTTCCTGCCCCTTTGCTTTGTCCACAGAGGCCAGAGGGGCACAGTTGCGCTGACTGGCCCACCAGTCTCGGCCCCTACTCTAGGCACTCCAGGTTCAGGGAAGCAGGACCTAGCAGCAAGAGAAGATCTAGCCCTGAAGCTACCACTAAGAGTCTAGGCTAGTCACTATCCCACTAAGAGTCTAGGCTAGTCACCATCCTTCCCTGGGCCTCAGTTTCCCCATCTGAGCAACGGAGGAAGAAATGTGATTGTCTCCAAGGCCTCTTTCAATTCTGAGGGTCTAGAAAACAAAGACAAGTTGCCTCCTTCAAGGATTCTTGAAGCGGGGCACCAGGAAGAGGTGATGCTGGGCAACACTTAGACACAAGAGTGGGAATTAGAATCACCTGAGCCACAGGCTCTTCCTTGTCAGGCCTATATCCCTTGCTGAGAGGTCCAGGTGGCAAAGATCAGACTAAATGAGAAATCAGCCATTAAGCTTGACTTTGAAGACTCTAAGGGTCTAAAGCCTCATGGTGGAACGTCCCCTTCTAGCACCATGAAGCTAAGTCCTACACTAAGACCCCACAGGTACCAGGGAGCGCATACTCTGGGCAGGAAAGCCTTTTTGTGCCCAAAGCCCCTGGTAGGCAGAGCCTGGCGCCCTGGAATTGTTTCCTTGGGTGAATGACAGATGGCAAGAGAACAACAGAGCCATCAAGAGGAGAGCCTGACCCACACATCTCTGGGGCTGGAAAACACAAGCACATCCTGCCACGCAGGCACAGCTGACACAGGACAACCCTGGTGTGGCCCCACCCTTCCTAAGCTGCTTACTCTTCGGTGCAGCCTGCCTGGGCAGCCAAGAGGCAGTGGTGGTAGTTCCTTACTATGGGTCTAGGACTCCTGGAGAGGCTGGGGAGAAAGGCAGGACAAGCTGAGACTGAACAGACAGGCCAGGGACAGAGTGGCTCCGCTGCTCTCTACCTGCCTAAATGAGAGAAGGGTGTTCTTCCCACACGACAGCTGTTGCCATCAAGGGGCCGCCCTCAAAGGAGGGATGATAGCCCTACCAGATGCCCAGCCTCCTGTACCCACTTTGAGAACAGCATAAGTTCTGGGGCCACAAAGGGCTTCTGACACATCCCTTGGAGCTGTTACAAGTACATCTCGGAACAGCTGGAGAAGTTCCTCCTTCCACTTCCAAAACGCCACTAAGCTGCAGGAGGCCAAGCTAGAGCCAGATCTCAATCCTAGAGTCCAATAGCAGCTTAACTCCAGAGCATGCCCCTCTTAAAAGGCAGCGAACTTCCCAGGAGCAGGCCAGGCTCCTAAGGGTTCAGTGTACACAGTCACAAATCTGGAGTAAGAAAACCCAGTTTTAGGAGTAAAGTCTGGGCCTGGGCCTCTTCAACTGGCAACAGGAACAAAGACCTGCGTTATAGATCTGAGTCAGCATCCAGGGGTCACAGCAAGGTACCCCAGGCATGGGAGGTGAGGCAGACTACCATACCCAGAAAGGTCAGCCCCCTGGAAAAAGCAGAGATTGGGCCTAGGTATAGGGGAAGCCAGAACAAAGGAAGGATGAGCCAGCATTAATGTAATGCATTACCATGTGCGGTGAGGGCAAGAGAAGGAGTTGATTCTGTCCCAGGTTTTCCTGGAAAACTGCTGGGGAGGACTATATCCACTGTGAGGGTGGGAAACAATGCTAAATCAGAGACCAAGTCACTGGTCTGTCACACAGCTACGACCTGATGACGGTCCTTGAAGCCCAGGTGGGCTCGCTTCACTGCCGCAGAGCAGAAACCTGTCCGGGTACCACCATTTCTGGGAGATAGTGAATCAGTCTGCACTTTAGGTCCTGATGCCAACCACTTTCCCCAACTTCTGGCTCCGCCTTCACCAAGCACCCTTGTGCTACAAAGTCTGGCTTTCCCAAGGGAGTGAGGAAGCAAGAAGCAATATGGCAGGCATATCTGAGCACTTTCTTATCTATTAAGTGACCTGGGCCCCTAGGCCTAGGCTCCAGCATCTCTAAGTATCAGATTCCACAAATCCCAGACCTGCACCATTGTCTCTCCTTCAACAGTATCCATCCCCTCCTCGTACTACCCACCTCCCCATTTTCCACCGACCTCCCTCCATCATACCCTCTTCTCCAACTCCTGACCTATTCCCCACAAGCCAGTTCTCAGACAGGTGTAGAAGCCTACTATGGTCAGAAGAGTCTAAAAGCCACATGAGGGTATTACCCAAAGAGAGGGTACCCCAAGCATAGTCCTGGGTTTCCAGAAGACCTCCTCCTATATACAGCCTGAAAGATACTCAGGCCATAAGGGGAGCCTTTCTAAAGCATTCAGCCTGGTCACCACCATGTCATACACAAGTGCACAACCCAGAGCTCCAAGAGCCAGGGTTCCACGGATGCCAGTCAGACAATAGCACATCACGAGTGCCCAGGGATCTCCCCAGTTCAGGCCTGGTAAGGTCTAGATATCATCCTCCAGGAACTAAGAGGCCAGACACCAAGCGTGCTTTCCCCAACCTGAGCCACTGAACAACACACCTCCTGGTGTCTCTTTCTTCCTGCTCCAGGTCCCTCTGCTCACTGCGCATCGTCTGAGCATAGCCTTCCTCAGCTCCTAGCCTGACCCAGCAAGATCAGAGGAGAGGTGTGGTAAGGAAGGGGCTAGGAAAAGCACTCTCAGCATTCTGGAGTTGAACCATTCCCAGCATAATTGCCCCAATTCACAAGTGAGAACATAGGGCTCAGGTAACTGACTTGTATTGAGCAAGAAAAGGACAAAGTCAGGCCAGGAGCTCAAGCCAGTCATATCCCCTGGTAGTCTCACTGTCCCCTTGGATTCACTGGTCAGCTTGTGGACACAACAGGCTAGTCAGGCTGCCATACGGATAGGGTGTATGCACGTGGACACACACTGGACCAGTGAGCAACAAAAGTGGCCTAACCCTTAGCACAAGAGACAAGAATCATGAAGAAAGAACCAATGGCAGGAGTCTTGGTGGGGGTATGTCTCAGGCCTGGTCAGGGTCAAGAAAAGCAAGAGCTGGCCACTCCTCCCCATCCAAGGGATGAAGCCCAGAGAATACCCTTCTTTCTCACCCTCAGCTCATCAACACACACAGCCTCACATCTGAGCTGCTCTGCTTTCAGGGAAGGTCTCCCCCTGACCCCTGGGGCCTCCTGGCCTGAATGTCCTAAGCCATTCAGCTCAGCCTCCTACAAACAATCTCTCCCATGCACATCTCTAGTAGATACTTGGCATGGGGCAGCTCACATGGTCCTTCAGCAGGTTGCACATTAGGAAATTGTGAAAAAAATGGATCAACCCGCACTCGGCTCTGACGAATTGCTATACCCCAGAATTCAGTCCACCCCTTCGTTCTCTAACCAGTAATTTAAAACATTAACCACACCTTCAAAAAGGTTAGGTCCAGCTTCCCTAAAAGTACCAATGATTAATAAAGATGCATGTTGGGCAGGTTGCCCTGGGTGGGCTGGGAAACTGACATTTAGGGATGTTTGGGAATGCTAAGGAGCTAACCAGCCTGCAGCTACTGCCTCACCCCACTCTCTGTAGAGTAGCTCTCTTGCCACTCAAAACATTCTCACTAATCAGCTCTCTACTTGCACAGTAGAGGCAAGAAAGCCTGTGTGCATATGTTTGCTTCTTAAACTCAGCAACCACACCAATGACAGGAGCAGGGATTGGGGTGGCCACTGTGCCATCCACCAAGGGACCAAAAGACCTAGTACCAGAAGACTCATGTTCTAGGCCTCACTCAGCCATTTACTAGCGCCCCCCAAAATATTATTACACTAAGCTGTAACTTATTACACTAAGCTGTAACTCCCAGGCCATCTTCCCTGTGAGAAATGATGGCACCACACTCATGAGGACTCAGAATCATCCACATTCCAAGGAGCCGCATTTTGTTGAACCACAAAGAACTTTGCAGCTGCCAACCCAATTCCCCCCATGAGGCCACTGCTCTGACTGACCTGAGCTGGTGACAGAGCCCCCAGGCCCTCTCTCAGTAGCCTATGTAATCTTGAGAAGACAAACTAGCTTTACTCCTCTGCCTATGAGAAGCAGGGCCAGCTCAATGCCCAAATTCCACCCATCTGGGCATGACTTCACCAGAAGACATTGAGCCAGCCAGGTACACAGCAAGGCCATATTCCCGATATCTAGGCATTGTCTGGGCCAGGATGCTCTTTTTATTTGGTAACCAGCTTGTCTTTTTCCAAGACAAGCCCCTACAGCTACTCTGAAGCTGCTCCTCCTCAGCCTAAATTGTCCTCCTCTGGGCCAGGCCTCATGCTAAACCCCGGATGAACAGGGATCTTTCTTTCCCAAAAGAACACAGATTTGGAAATTTATAATGGCAAGTATATGGGCTATGACAGTCTAAAGGGGGTACTAAGAAGGCTACAGATGTGTATATGATGCTTCTGACATGTCGAAACAGTCAACACCTGAGCTTTGAAGGATGGCTAGGTTAACGAACTTTCAGTGTGTGTATATGGGTCATTTGGGGGGTAGGGTGTGGATCAGAAGATGAACATGTTAGATAAGAAAGCATTCCCAACAGAGGCCACACTGTTAAAAAAGCCTAGGACACAAGTCCATAGACCATACTAAGAATTTCAAGTACTTTAACATACATAAGTGAGGAATAGAAGAGATTAGGTTGGATGAATAGACAAAGCCAAACAAGCAGCTTGAATTTTATCCTGCAGACAACAGAGATGCCTATGCCTCAGGTACTTGAGAAAGTTGGTGAGCATCCTCCCACTCCTCTTCAGCCTCTCACACCAACGCTCTGTATGTCTGCCCTCCAGCCTACTCCCTGGCTGGCTGCTGGGACCACTCAAATTGGAACGTCAAAGAGCCTCAGTTACCAACAACAGCCTTTCTGAGGTCAGACCACTGCCAGGGGCCCAGTTAGCTAAAGAGCTTCTTGGGGTAACTGGTAAACAGTGTAGACACCTAGCTCTATTGAGAAGCATCCAACTTAGCCAGCCTGGGCAGCCAGGTATGAGAGACACCATTCAAGAAGAAGTTAAGAGTTAAAGAGTAAGTGATACTCTGGCTATGGCCACCTCCATTTGTACCTCCAGTGAAGATTTTCCTGAGGTAACCTATTGTGAGAGGCTTGGAGGGAACACATGGGAAGTTGCTGCTGGTTCCATATCACCCTGGGAGTCCCTCTGCAGGTTCCTGGCCTGAGCAGGCCACCTATCTGTGGCTGCAGTTGGAGGTGCCTGGTACTACTGAGAAGAAATGACTGGGGAGGAAAGACCAGAAGGAAGTTACACCCTGGGCTCCATCACTTCCAGATTCTGGGTTTTGGCCTGTGCTGGGCACCACAGGAAAAAAAAAGTGGAAAGGCAAATAAAAACCTTTCTTCTGATGAATTCTGAGAACATTCTTGGGCTAAAGCAAAGAGGCTGCTAGCTGCCAAGCAGACCTGTGTCTGGGGCACCCAAAAGTGCCTAGTGCTCTGCCTGCACCACAGGATTGTCCTGCAGGTCTGAATCATCTCCACACTACAGAGACTCGAAGTTGTGACTTGACAAAGTGGCAGAGCCATGCCAAAGAGACTTCACCACCACATCGTTCTGGAGCTCAAGGCCCAAAGGGCCAAGACACCAAATTATCAATTGAAGTTAAAAAGATGGCAAGTTAGAAAATAAGGACATACTTAAAGAACACTCCCAATGGCCAAATCTAGAATAAGTTGAGCATAAATATCCATGAGTACATGCTGATATAAGTAAATGAGTGAACAAATAAATAAACAAATGGGGGAGAAGAAACAATTCCTGTGTAGAATTCCAAATAATTTGTGTGATTGTTCTTCCCTTAAAGAGGTGGAGCTAACTCCCCACTACTTATGTGTGGGCTGCACACAGTGACTTCCCTCTTAAGAGGACAGTATGGTCAGAGGCAAGTAATTTAACTTTAGAGTGCAGAAATTTGTTGATCTCAGCCAGGTGATCAAGGTCAGCATCAACAGTGATAAGTCCTATACTCTGGACATATGACGTGAGAAGGGTGCTTTATACCTCTATGGTCTTCCTCACCAAAATCTATATCCCCAGTCTAACCAGGAGAAAAACATGACAAAGCCCCATTAAGAGACATTCTATAAAATACCTGACCAAAGTTATTACAAATAAGGCAAGTCTGAGAAACTATCACAGCCAAGAAGAGACTATGGTGACATGACAACAAAATGTAATGTGATATCCTGGAACAAAAAAAGTACATTAGGAAAAACACTAAGGAAATCTGAATAAAGTATGGACTTTACTTAATAATTATGGATCAATATTGGTTTCTTGATTGCAATAAACATATCATACCAATATAAGATGTTAACAATAGGGGACATTGGGTGCGAGGTACATGGGAACTCTCAATACTATCTTCACAACTTTCTGTAAATCTAAAACTGTTCTAAAAAAATAAAGTTTATTAAAAAAAAAAAAAAAAAGATGGCAAGCTATAGGACATTCTGCTCCAGCCTGGGTCTAAGTTCCTGCTCTATTCACTGATGTCTGTCTGATCCCAGGCAATCACTTAGCCTCTCAGGACTCCATTCTTTAAGGTAGGCTTGTCTTAACCCAGTGTCTGCTTGACTCAATCCATTCACCCCATGAGCAGAAAGCAAGAAGAGTTTGGCAATGCTGGTTGTACATACCTGACTTCTGGCCAGAGAAGAGGGACAGCCACAAGCTATGTACCTGCTAAACACTGCAGCCTAACCTCCCACCTTCTTTTCCTCTCCTCACTCCCTGCTCCTCCCCGAAGCTAAAACTCAGGCATTTTTAAAGCAGGCTGCTAAAGCAAGTCTAAAAATAATCAGCAAGAGCATATGTGATAAATCAGAACCAAAGAAGTCAGGAAAAGTGGGGGAGGTGTCTAGAAAAGTGTTCTCCAAATCTTGTCTCAATACTGTTCCCATAACACTGAGAGCATGTGCTTTTGCCCAGCCCTAAACTCTCTAAACAGCCACAGAAATTAATTTTCTGATGAAAAAAATATACAACAGCTTTATTCTCACAGAAGTCAAATCAAAAATAGAACTTACAGCCTTTTTCCTCTCCTAGGCTTCCAGATGCCATGCTACTGATACAGAGCAGTCAAGTTCTAAGAGAACTCAGACCTATATCTTCAGAGAGACCTGGAGGTGTCAGGTACCAGGGCACTTACTTCCTGAGGATGATGACTGCTCTGCGCTCCTTGATGTCCTGAGGCCGTATGCAGTGAGTGATTTCATCAGCAGCATATCCACTGAAAATAAACAGAACATGTGAACATGGAGAATGAACAAAGTTCTTGGGTGGGGGCGGGGGGTAAGGAGAAAAAATATGATTCAGGTCTTATGGCTGCCTTGAGAGGTTCAAGAATCCACATAGAAGAGAAATAATATGTTAAGCTCCAGAACACTTCTGACCAGAAACCATGCAAGAAAGACCTGGGATGAGGCAAAGGAGAGCCTTAAGGCAAAAGCCAAAGCAGGAAACTTCCTGCACAGACTAAGAGCCCTCCTTTCAAAAGGCCTCCAAGAGGGTACAACTTTAGTTGCTTTGGAGGCAGCTAGAGTGACTCAGGCCAGACCTTGGTGAGGAGAAAAGAACATCTCCTCTTCTT
>NW_006433941.1:4823425-4831427 GCF_000325575.1 Pteropus alecto
TCCCCCATCCTTCCTTCCCTCCTTTTTCCCCTACCCTTCGGCTTGCAGAGGAAGCCGAGGCAGACACTGACAGCACTGAGTCACCAGAGAGAACTAAGACTAAAATGTTCAAAATGAGATTTTGTCTACTTGAAAAAAAAGCATTCAAAAAACCTCCATTTGGGGGGCAGGAGGGGAATTCAAAATCTTGAAGACAGCTGTGTTTGGGATATTTTAAGAATTTCCATCACAAATATCTATTTTCATCAAGTTACATGATTTTTAAAAATGCTCTCAAACCAATGAACATAGATGACTGTTCTCTTCACAGCTAACGTCTTTCTGATTTGAAACTGTAAAAGCAAACTCAGCTTCCTGAGCCCCATTGCATACCCTAACTGAGAGCATAGCACCCAAGAGGTACCCCACCCCAAGTTCCTCCACTGAGCTGAGGCAGTTCTATACAGTCAGAAACACACTTGGCCACAGGTCTAGTGGGAGGTGAGCACCTTCTTAATCTCCTCCTGCTCAGGATTCCCTTGACCATCCCTGGACCACAAATCTTCCTTGACCAGGATGCTAATCATCTCCCCTTTTGAGGGCAGCTGTAAAGACACATGCTTAACTTGTCAGAAAAACTGTGGGCAAGGGAAGGACTCCTCAAAATGGCCACAGCCGGCTGCCCCAGCTGTGGACAAGAACTAGAAGCAAGAGCAAGTAAAAAGTAAGTCTGAGAGGAAAGTACCTCTGATTTGGAAATCTGATTTGATGCCATAATAGGGGTAGAGAAAAGAACATTTGTTTTAGGGATTTCCCCTGAGAGCTGCTCCTAGATCAGAGTTTTTCAGTTTTCTTTGTGAGCATCAGTCACACAAGAGACAATGGACAAATGTCGACAGTCAAATCAAGTTGGAAAATATTAAAGAGTTTAAAAAAGCATTAGTATGTTAAAGGATCTGAGAATTACTGTAGCAAAAGAACTGCTGACTTTAACTGAGCACTGACCAAAGAACCTTCTCTCAAATAACACCTATTAATATCTGTAGGCCCATGGTGAGAAATGCCACACAGGAATTGAGTTGAAGAGATCTGGGTTCAAACCTGAGCTTTGTTACCTGCTAGCTTTGTAACTTTAGTTAAGTCACTTGCTGGGCCTAAACCTGTTTCTTCATACATAATATGGACAACAGTAGATTCCTGGGTGTTCATTTTGTTATGCTTTATAACGTAGGCACTCTTTTGTGAACACTAATAACTATAAAAATTTTTAGATGGGGACAGTGCTTCCTCCCTTCCAGGCAGAATTATAGTTCTAACACCACATGGCTGGCACCTTTGAAAAGGGGCAGTGGAGTCCTACCTGCAGGGCTGTTTGAGAATTGTTAGGCAATGCAGGGTGCTTGGTACACCATCCCCATTTACTAAACACTTGACATAAGCCGGAGGGCCCTGGACCACTCTGGGGCAAGCCCGAGCCTTGGGTTCAGCATTTACCAAGGAGATGTGATCCAGGTTCCCCCTGCAGGGATCTGCCAACAGCAGAGGCCTCCTGGGCCCTATTTCCAGGGCTAGGAGCTCTAGGTCTCCTCCTATGCTCTTGACGCTCCACATTGAGGGATTCAGGTCTGGGCTGTAAGACAGTCCCATATAAACACAGGATTTCCTCAAAGAGCTAAGTCCAATTCCTCAAAGGTACTCCAAGCACATTTCTAAGCCCTGAATCTACAGTACTGGATTCAGGCAACCTTCTCTACTGTTAACAAGTGTTACGAATCTGTCTGACTTGACTATAGGCACTACGAAGGGCCCTGACTTCTCATCTCCAACACTTAATGCAGTTCTGGAGCAAATCCAGATGTTTGTCAAATCTTAACTGTCCTCACCCCCAAAGGGCTCTAGAGTGAAAAATAAGCCATGCCAGGTTCCTGCCACAGAGCCCAGGCCTCAGAACTAGTGAGGAGGTAGAAGTGCAGAGGCCCACAGAAATGACTGTGGCACTGACCCCACCAGAAGAGCTCATTAGCACTAGTATTCTAGAACTTCCTGGCAGCTATGACACTGCCTACTGATACCTCCTCAATTATCAGGCTCCTTTGGGAGCTGGAGGCTCAAAGTCCTGACCAAGGGATGCTTGTATGGCCAAACTTCATCAGAAAGTGTCCAGCAGAGACCAGGTTATTTACTGCTAAGGAACCTACTTGCTACAAGAGAAACTGAGACTCCCAGTCAGCTGGCTTGAAATTTAATATACCCTGGGTCCAGTCTTACCCTTGGCATGAAGAAAAGTTCCAGTGCTTCCTGCTCTTTTGTTTTCACAGGGAAGAGAAAGGAGGAAATACCTTGTGCTGATCAACTTGTCTGCTCCCTGCTTGTGCTGAGCCCCCTGAAGTTCCCTCTCTCCTCTTGCAGTAGTGACTAACATGCCCCAAGCATCAAGACTGACAGAACCTGGCTCTGTCATCCATTAGCTGTGCCTTATAGTAACTCAAGAGTCTCCTTCCCTAAGTAGCTTTCCTCACCTCCCCGGGGCTGGGTTTTCTCCACACTGCCCACCCACGCCTCTCTACTACTACATTTGGTTTTGTGGAAACTATATTCCCTACAAGACAAAGCTCTGCAAAGTTCTTCCTCAGCTCTGCATACAGTAGACAAATGTGTCTGTCAGGCTCAACTGTTCTACTGCTTTAAAGCCTCAGTTTCTACATGTGCAAAACAGAGATCATGGCAAGTCAGTCCTCAGAGGATTAGGTGCAGGTTAAATGAGAAATCTTAAAAATTCAATGACAAGGGACTATATATCTCTCCCCTAGGGGACTGAGTTGGAGACTGAGTTAATGCACTTTTCCAAGATGGCCACCATTTCCCATTTACTCTGTGCCCTACCTGGCACAGGACAGAACCAGAGACGGAGGTACTGGCCAAGATATCAGCCTTGTGACAGCCTCCCTATGGTTAGGCATACCTGCTATGGGCAGCTTCCACAAGCCTACCTCACCAGTGATAGGCCTGCAGGACTGAGAAGCTGAGGCTTTGACGGAAGCAGGCCAGCCACCTGGACACAGGGTTAGGATGGTGAGCTCAGGCTCAAGTTATAACCAGACCCAAACCTCCAAGACAACACACGCCCTAACTTTATTAGAAGTCCCAGGACTTTCTGAATCTAGAAAGAACACTATCTACTTGCTCAGAGTCCCAATTTGTATACATCAAGGTACAGATAGAGAGTAGTAGCTGAGCAGAGAAGGTAACTCATTTCCAGAGACACTTTACCTAAACTTCAAGTATTCAGTAGTCTGAAAGAGATTCAATTTTCAATAACTCTATGGTATTAATAGCCCCATTTTGCAGAGGAAAACTCAGGCCCAGAGAGGTTAAGTACCCTGCCCAGGGTCAAACAGCTAAAGTGGTGAGACTAGAACTCCAACCAAACTCTTAGTCAGTGTCTATGCTACACCAATTTTTGTTTTTCGTTTTGAGTGGGGGACTTTTGGGTTTTGGTAGGTAATGAGGGGCAGAAATAAAAGCCCATTTGTGTTTCCTGGTGACATCACCGGCCTCAGCAAAGGCCACAGATATACCAATGACTCCCATGGAAGAAGTCTGTAAAGATGAGCCCAGGTCCCTAAAAAGCAAGCACCCTACCTAAACAATGGTTGCACACCAATTGCCCAGGCAAAAATGGTCATCCAGCCTTGAAATTTTTATGACCTATTTATTTTCTGCTTGCTCTGAGCTTCATGATTAAGACCATGGCTTGCCTGCTAGCTTCCTTTCCTTTGTTGCCCTCTGCCTTCTTATCAGGCCTCGCAGAACCGAGGTCAGCCAATCCCACTGGCCCAAAGCTCCTCCTGAGAATGCACTACCCTGACTTCATCCTGAGGTTCCTCCCCTTCTCATGGAAATCAGAAGATTCCACACAAGAGATGTGGCCCAGACCTATCTGTCCTACTTTCCCAACTATTTTAAGCCAGAAAGCTAAATTTTGCTTTCAACCAGCTGAAGATCAGACATTAGCCCAGAACTGACAGGGGTACTCACTCCACCCAGTTATCAATTGTTAACTAGGAGTTACAGGCTCAGCTCACCTCTGTATATCCCATGGCTGGGCAATACAGTCATTTCCAGACCGGTGGCTAGGGCCTGGGTCTCTGGGCACCTGGCCACCAAACTACTGCCCGTATATCAATGATTAAAAATAGCAGCAAGTAAGCAATTAGCCTTGAAGTAATTATTCTAATTAATCCAACTTAAATATGTTTTAATCTTCCCATTCACCCTACAGGGAACAGAAGATAGGTGGTATGAATTGATAGGAAAAGGAGATAAAATATATTATTTCTCTAGAGAAGAGCATTAAGAGGGGATCCATCCAGGCCCAACATGAGAAAGTTACAAAAAAAAACCCAAAAAAAACAAATGGGTTTGGAAAGAAGTTTAAAGTACCTCCAGAAGGGTCTGTGAGGCCTTGCTCTAAATGCCCACGTTTGGATGCTGCTGAGTCAACCTGTGCCACACACTAACATCCATGCTAACAACTATTAAATATTAAACTGTATTCCTGCCATGTTGTCCGGGACAGGACACCACAGCCACCAACAACTGAAGTCTGAGTCAGATGAGAATCACTACAGCCCTTCCCCATATGCAGAGAACAACTCTTCATCAGCCACTCCCTTCCAATCTGTAGCCTTGACAGCTCCTCATCTCTGGACTGGGATACATACCAGGAAATATATGAGCTCAAGAGGATTTGAAAAGAACCACTACTAACAGGAAGGTATTCACCCACCTGCACACCAAGTAAGTTGACAGTGCTAAGTGAGCAAGTGTAATAAGATTTAAATTAGTGGGGGTGTTCTGAACCCTGGAGCAGTGGCTCTCAACTGGGGATGATTTTGCCCCCCAAGGGATATTTGGCAATGTCTGGAGACATTTTTGGTTGCCATAGGTGTTACTGGCATCTACTGCATAGAGACCAGTGATGTTGCCAAACATTCTACAATGCACAGGACAGCCCCCATACAACAAAGAATTAGCCAACCCCAAAACGTCAATAAAACCGGTATTGAAAAGCTCTGACCTAGAGCTTTACCAAGACATGCCTCACCAGCATCTCTACTTCAAGTCCAGGTTGGATGTGAGGACTAATAATGAACTTCATCTGCCTCAAGCCAGCATCTACACGCCCATGCCCGCCCCCCCCCCCGCCCCCGGTAAAATACCTACAGCTATTCTCTGCTACTGCTGCCAAAATCTTCTTTGCTTGGTTACCTCCTAGTCACCCTTCAAGTTCCAGCTTACTTTCTCCCCAAAACTTCCAGCACTCCAGAGTGGGTTAGGATGCCTCCCTCAACGCACTCCTGCAGTTACCTTTCTGGACTTAATATTAACTGTCTGTGGCCTCCAATAAGCTGTGAATTCTATGAAGGGAAGAGCCATGTTTTAAGCTCCACCACATCCCTAGCCCCTTCCCCAAAGAGAGAGCAGGGAATCATTAAATGGTTGTGCATGAAAGTGAGCACCCATTTAAGTGTCCACCCTGTGCCAGGACACAAAATCACTACTTAATTCTAATAGGCTTTAGAAGTTGGCATCACCCCCATTTTACAGATGGGAAAGCCAGCTCAGAGAACACCCAGGAAATCTCAAAGCAAATGAGGAGAGCTGGATTCAAAGCCTGAGGCAGCACTTTTCAGGACATGGCTGAGCCTCCCACACCAACTCCATAGCCAAGTCAGAATTCAAGAGGGGTTGGAAAGGACTAGGAAAGATTTAGGGCTTTACTATTCTAAGGAAAAGATGACTGATGCAACCCTGTTGATCACTAACAGACCTGCATTTTAAGAACTCGAAACTCTGCTCAATACAGGGGTGCCCATATGAACAAGGGTAGGGAGTCTCAAAGTCAAACTGCTTCCTGTGATTGCCCCATTCCATAGCCGACTACTGTACCTCTTGACGACAACCCTGAGGGCTGTGACTATGTGAAAAATTAATATCTCATTAACAGACCAAACAGCTCTTGTGTGAGGTTCTTTCGGCATCTACCACCCTTCAGTGAAGTCAGACACCAAACTGTCTTCTATAGCAAGCCACCTGGGAGGGTCTGCCCTGGAAATCCTATCCTAAAGGGCTCTGCTAAGACATCAATCTAGGAGTACTATGTATAGGTCTAAGGAGAAGTTTCAAAGCCCAAATGATAAAAGGGGCAACTAATACATAAGGAGGCCAAGTACTGCTTCTGCTGCCACTGACTTCCCAAACTTCCCCATCAGGAGACCTTGGATATCACAAGGCTCTGCTACCATCCCAGATATGAAAGCAGCCTCAGGCTGTTCGACTCAGATAGATGACCTACTCATATTAGGAGGGCTCCAGGGACTCTGCTTCTCCCCATGACCATGGGCTATGGCACTGACTGCATTTTGGAGCTTAAACTGCTCACAACAAAATCTCAGTGTGTCCTGATCTCGTACTAGAATTTGGTGGTCAACCAAGCCACTCTGAACAGCTGGAGTCTAGACCTCCTAAGAGGTTTTGGGGATTTATGGAAGTACTTTGCTAGATTTACTTGTTTCAGGGTTGGAAGAAGGCAGCTCCTAAATAAACGTTCTGCCTCATATAAAGAGCAAAAGTGTTCCTTCAGCAGGCAATCTCCTCTGGGGATCAGGGTACTAATTCTCAGCAGTATCTGGGGCCCCAAACAGGCCAAGAACCTAGGTTCTGCTGCTGACGTAACCATAAGACCAAATTCCAGGTAAAGAAACCAGCTTTATTTTGTTTCATTTAGTCCTGATAAAAGGTACACACCAATGGGCTCTTCTGCAGCCAACAGGGGCTGAATTTTAAGAGTGCACTGCACTCTATTCTTGGCCCAACTACAACTCTGTTCAATGTAGAATGTGTATCAGTTAAATATGCTCAAGGGCCTTCTTCTGTATTTTCTGTTGAGTCCATGAACACTGTCTCTGTTAAGGAAACGACGAATAGCAGAGTTGGAAAGACTGAAATAGTAAATTCAACTATTTTTTTTTTTAAACACGAATTTGAAAATAGAAGCCCAGAATAAAAAAGTGATTTGCTAAAATCACAAACGGAGACTCCTACAATCTTAGCCTTCTAGAAAGATGCCTTCAATTTTCAGTCAGGTCCCTGATCATGCCAAACCTACCCTCAAGATACAGAATTCGAGATGGTTCCCCGAGTCCTCCCTGCCTGCTTTTCTACTACGTTTTTTAAACGCAGACCCCTTTCCCCTCATCACCCCCGCAAAACAGAATGAGCCAGAACTGTAAAATAAAGCACAGGCTCCTAGAAGCTGCTGCCTCCTGGGTCAGGGAGGGCAACTAAAGAAGCTAAGCTGCCCCCTCCTCCCGGGTGGGTTACCTGAGCACAGTCACGCTTCCCCTGCGCACCGGCAAGGAAAGCACAGGTTCCGACACCCGGATAGGCTTGAACTGGAACTTGCAGCCAAAGCAGAGCGCGGAGTCGCTAAAGAAGGACACAGACACGATGGGACGCTCAAAGATGTGGATGGGGTCCACGTGAGACACGATACAGCCGCCAGGTTGGTAGTCGTTGATGACGGCGCTGTTGACGAAGCCCTCGGGGATGACGCGGTGCTCCACCAGCTTCTGGATCACCAGCTGGTGTACCCACTCTGGGATCTCATCCACGTCGCCCGGGGGGTAGAGCCGCTCCTGGCCGGGCCCGCGCTTTTGCAGTTGGGCGCCGTACGTGTAGCCCTCGCCGAAGAAGTACTTGTTGCGTAGTGGTGCCCGGTCCACCGTGTGTTCGTTATACAGACCCTTCTCGGCGCGGGACACCACCTCGTCGATGCGGGCCTCGATTTTGGTGCACTCGTCCTGGCTAAAGAGGCGCATCTGGCGAATGCCACTCTTCACCTTGCGCGCCTCCTCCTCCTTCTGCAGCTGGTGCTCCTCGTAATCACTGCGCTCGGGGTCTGAGTCTTCCTGGTACTTGCGCTTGGCCCCGGACACCGGGTAAGGCTCGGCGGCAGCCG
>NW_006433941.1:4831501-4844845 GCF_000325575.1 Pteropus alecto
CAGCAGCGGCCGCGGCGGCCGCTGCCTCTCGGCTGCCCGCCTTATAATTGTCCCGGGACGTCATGGACTTGAGCTTTTCACGCAGGTCTGTGTAACCGCTGGCGGCCGCCATGGCCCCACGACGCTGCTCTAGGGTCCTCCGGGGCGGGCAGGGCGGCCGGGCATGGCTCTCGGGAGACGTGCCCCGGGGCCCCCGGAGGAAAGGGGATCCTCAACGCCAGGCCCCCATGCGAGGCCTGAGGACCCGGCGTGGGGGAGTCAAGAGGCCAGGCGCGGGGTCGAACCTCAGGAGCGGCGGGTCATGCAGTGGTGGCGGCAACGAGGCTTCCACCTCCTCCACCTTCTCCACGTCCTGGGGAGCAGGGGCGCCCGCAGCGCCTCATGCCGCGGAAGGCCACTGCGGAGGCTCCGCCTGACTCCCGGCCAGACCCTCGGAAGCCCAGCCCGACCCGCACTTTAAAGAGCTTCTTACGACGTCACGCGCCGACCGTCCGACGTCCGCCAGCGCCGCTCCTCAGCGGGCTCCTTAGCGCGCACGCGCAGTGCTGCCGATCACGGACGCTCCACGCGCAGCAGGCATGCGCGTGCGTGCGGGCCGGGTCAGCAGAGGTGCCAGCGCAAGCGCAGACGGGGACTGTTTGTCGGCCGTCGCCCCTCCCCCACTCGTGAAGGGCTCCAAGGGAGCACCCTCAAACAGCAACCTGCCTCCACGCCGCGCCACCTCCGCAACCGAAAGGCTCCCTCCACAGGGTTGCGCTCACAGTGCCAACGGTGTCGCGATGCTGCGTCATAGCATCGTCCGACTGCCCGAAAACGCCTTAGGCCCCAGCGCGCAATCTCCCGGGGAACCGCCACAACCTAGGCTACCCCGTTACCGTCCCCTTTGACGCTTTCACTTCTTTCATTGGGCCACCGGCTGCGTGCAGGGCGGTCCTAGACGGGAGCTTCCGCAAGTTGGTTGGTAATCATAACTGTCAATCAGGTGGTTGCCTTGGCTACTGCGTCCGTCACTTAATTAGTGGTCGGGAGGGCGCTGAGGACCCCAGAGGGTGAATGGGTGGCTAAGTAAGTGCCTGAATGGAGAACCGAGCGGAAGAAATCCCTCAGACGCTTAAGGAAACTTCTGAAACCAATGGATACTACTGAAATTGCGGGGTCAAGAGTACCGCGTCCCAGCTCTGAACGCAGGCAGCGACGTTCGCAGAACGTGACGCATTGACGGAGCATCTCCCTGTCCCCTCCTTCATCGGCCGCCGCTACCGCTGCCCGCCGCCCCCACCCGGAGCGGACGTTCCAAAAGTCACGTCCGGCTGGCTTCGGGCGCTTGCGCCGCTGGGTTTGTCATAGCCTTTCCTTTGAGATAGAGATGAATGTGAGAACACCTCTTTTGGGAACAGAAGAAAACTCAAGGGGACGAATAAGCTCGTGGATACGACAAAATTGTAGATCATTACTAGAGATAATAAAAAGTTTTGAAGTAGTGCGGTCGGACAGAGTGATGGGTGTGAACAGAGGCCAGGCGACTCGGGGTGTGCAGGGGCGGCTCCACGGGTAGGGTTTTCTGGTCAACCTCTCAAGATAAAGTTCATCTGCTTTGCTTGGCGTTCAAGGCCTTTGTCGAAGACCTTTCCTACCCTTCTCCGCGAACACTGAATCCCAGCCTCGCCCGGACACTGTCAAGTCTGCAGACATATACCCTGTTACACCTTCTGGCCTTTATCCAAGCTAGGATACTGGTTCCCTTCCACCCATCTTCATTTTGATTTTTTGAGGCTCAGCTCACTTCTCTTTGGTAATCTTCCCAGATTCTCACTGAAATGAAATGTATCTTAGTTTTCATGATCTGGCCTGTGCGTCTGCCTTCAGCCTCGACTCCCTGGCCATTTTGCTCCTAGCCAGTGTGTCTCTGAGCCCTCTCCATAGCCCCTCTCCCCCCAGCAGCTTGTCAAAGCATAAGCACCTGCCTCTGGAATCTGAGAGACATGGATTTGAATCTTGACCTCTTGACGGGCTGTATGGCTGTATGACTGAGCAAGTGACTTCCCCTTTCTGAACCACAGTCTTCTGGTCTGTAAAATGGAAATAACACTAGTATCCACCTCTTATGGTAATTGTGAGGATGAAATGAAGTCATGTATGTTAAGCAGAGTTGGCTTCAGTCTCTGCATTTGTAAACAGTCCTACCGGTCCCTGTTGGGAGGTGGGGGTTGTTGTGTAGTGACTTGGCAAGGCCAGGCCAGCAAAGTCTGTGGGATGGGGAATCCTGGACACTTGGGCTCTGTCCCCAGGTTCCCTGCTGGTTTACCCTCCCTGCCAAGCAGTAGGTGCAGAGGAAAAGTGAGGCAGGCATGAAGCCTATAGTAACTTTGGCTCCTGTCCTTTTCCAACATAGCGTAGTGGGGTGCTGCTGCTGGTGGTGGGGGTGGTAGGAAGGCAGCCACCAGGTAGTGAGAAGGCAGTCAGTTGGCAACACAGCCTAGGTTCTGGCTCCAGTCCTGCGTGGGCCATACTAAGTGAAACACCTGGGCAGAGCCCCGTCACCTTCATAATAGGCAGTTTGGCTGGGAGGGCTCAGGCCCTTCAGAAGCCCAGCACCCAAGTCTATATTGCCTTCCAACTGGGGGACTTCATACTCTGCTCACACACTTGCTTGACGGAGAGCTCACTACCTCAGCAATCAGAAAGTCTTCCTAGAGACTCCCTTAGGGAGCCCAGGCAAAAATTCAAATCACCTCTTTTCTAGATTTTAACAGCCCCTCCCATCCTAGACACTCCCATTGGAAGCTTCCATGTGCTCCTACCTGACTGTATTCTGGAGTCAGGGCCCTCCCTTCTCTGAGCCTCAGTGACAGACAGCACAGACTATAGAATCCAGCTGCCTACATTTGAATCTTGGCTAGGCCACTAAGTGGGTACTTGCTTCACTACTATGGGCCTCAGTTTCCCCATGTACAAAATGGCAATAATAGTACCAACTTTGTTGGGGTATTTTGAGGGTTAAATGGGTTAGTACAGAGTGTAAAGTAAAAACTTGATAAAAATTAGCTTTCTTTAAAAAAAAAAAAAACGTTCCCCACTCCAGACATCCATTTGAATCCCATGTGGAACATAATGATGACCAATTAGAAAGCACTTGTCCTAAAGATTCTGTCAATGCTTCCAGTTTACAAAGAAGGAACCAGAGGCTCAGAGAGGGCAAGCAACTTGCAAAAGGCCATACAGCTAATCAGCATACTGGTGTGGAATTTGAACGCAGGGATTTCTGGTTTCACAACTTGGGCCTTTAACTACCAAACCAAGATTTTATGAAGATTGTTGTGGGTCCTAGGCAGGAGGAGGCACACCTGGGCAGAGGAAGACCAGTGGGATAAGTATGTAGATACTGGAACCTGGCCAAGTCCAGTCCCCTGTCTCACAGAGAGGCAGCAGAGGTTCTTCCAGTTACTTTTCAGCATACACATATGGTGCATCCTGCTACACTCAACTGTGATTGCAAGCTTTTACCAGTTGACTATCTCAGGCTCCCATGGCACCCAGACATTTCTCTTGTGTTGTTCTCACCCCATGCTAGGCTGGAAACCCTGGGACTTGGTTCCCTCTTCTCTGGATCTCCTCATATCTACCTGGAGTTCCGGACCAATGTGGTACCCCTAGAGTGTCTGGGGCACACAGCTGAGTCTGACTTTCTTGCCATCTCTAACTCTCCACTCTGCCTCATGGGAATTGTTACCTTCTCTTAAAAGAGCTCAACTCATTGATGCCACTAGTCACCACAACAGCTGTTAAAACATGAGCCTTATGCCTTAAGGCCCAGGTCCTGAAGCCCAAAAGCCCTGATGTTTTAGTTACCCAATTCTCGGTAACAAAGTACCCCAAAACTGAGACCACAGTCACTTATCCAGCCCATAAATCTGTAGTCTGGCTAGGGATGGGCCAAGAGGTTCCTTTCAGTTCCATGTGTATCAGCTGGGGCAACTCAACCTGGAGGACCCACTTTCAAGTTGCCTTATTCACACAGCCTAGTCATATTCTGAATCCCAAAAGGCCTTTCACTTCTCACATGAGCAGAGCTACTATGGCAGGAGTAGTTCTTTCTATCTCTTTCCTGACTTACCTGACCTCCCAAATCAGCTATGTGTACTGTACTCTTCATTTTGGGGCTGTTTCCGGGGGAAGCCAACCTAAGGCAGTGGTAAAAGTGGAACAGTCCTGTGGCATCTCTTCCTTGACCTGTCTCAGGATGGTCTGATTGATTTCCCAATCCTGCCCGTTGGACTTCTTAAGTCTCTCCCAAGTTAACTTCTCCCCACCCTTGTCACCACCACCAGTGTCCATGCCACAGTTTCCCAGCTGACACTGCAGCAGCCTCTCCTGTGGTCTCTGCCTCCTACATGCACTCTGCTTTGTAGTCAGAATGACCTTTTCAAAGTACAATCTGAGCAGATTGCCCCTCACCCCCACTAAAAAACCTTTGAAGGATCTTCATGGCTCTTAGGATGAAATCCTAAATCCTTAGTGTATCCTGCAAAGCCTTATCCTATCCACCCCTGCCAGCCTCTTCAATCTCAAGTCCTTGCACTAGTAATGTCCACCTCCTAAGTAATGTTCACTTCAGGGTTCCTGTACATGCTGTTTTCCTACCCTAATCACCTAGCTAATTCCCACTTTGAGGTCTTATTCTGGTTTTTACTTTAACTGAGCAACTCCCAGTGACTGGCATTTGCCTAGTACACAGTAGGTGCTTAATAGGTATTGAATAAGTAAATAAATCCTTTTTCCAGCCAATTATGCCCCCACATAACTATCCAGATGTCCTCTCTCAAGACTCCTGCTCCCCTCCCCCACAAGTCCCCCAAAGCACCAGCAACATTTGTTTATTCTTTTATTCATGTGACAAGTATTTTTTGAGTACCTACTTTGTGTTAGGCATTGTTCTAGAGGCTCTGGAGGATATAGTAGGGAATAAACACTATTTTCTCTGTTGGATGTTTCTTCCCCTCCCCTCCATCTATTCCTAGCAAACTCCTATTCATTCTTCGAAACCCAAATGCAGAGTCCTATTCTCTAGAGATCTCTTTCCCAGACTTCTCCCTCTCCAGCCCCTGACATGAAACTTTGCTCTCCCTCTACTAGGCCACTCTCGAACCTTGTGTGGCCCATCCAGTGATGGGGGCCTGGGGTTAGGGCTACCCAAGGAGTGTAGAGTAGGAGGACAGGGGTCTGCAGGGAGAGGTAAGGACAGATGTCTCTTCTGGAAGTCTGTTCATGGGCAATGAGCATAACTAGGCCTCCAACTTGTGCTTCGTCTTTCAGACTTGTTTTCTAGCCACTCAGCAACTCTATCGAGGAATGGCGGCTGCCAGGTAAACCTTTTATTTGCACAAAAATGACCAAAGGTCGCAAATCCAAGCTGAGTGGCAGTGTGGGATGGTGCAGGGGAAACACAAGGAGGACATGTGAGGGGCTGGGATGTGGAGCAGATTTGAACATCAGACCCAGGGTAAACCAAAGGCAAAGTCCAGCTCATCCAGGCCACTGGTGTGGGGCTTTCCTGCCTCAGGTGGGAGTCAGGGGCAGGGCTCTCAGTGAGTATGTGGCAGGAGGCCCCATGGGCCAGCCTTTGGAAGTTCCTCTGGCTATCTGACCCTAGATTACATGCTGCTATTCTTTCCCAACTCTAGATGGGTTTTCTCGGGTTCCTGGGGACTTGGGTCACTCCTCCTACCACCTCTTGGTCTCCTCCAAGGTTCTGACCCTTTACAAGGATCACTGGCTCAGAGAGGCCCAGTAATTCCCCTAGGGCCACACAGCAAGCATTCTATCAGAGGACAGCTGCAGGGCTAGGGCTAGGTCAGAGCAGTGTTATCTCACTGGGGGGCAATGTGAGCCGCTTCTCCCGGGCACTGAGCATGTTCTCCACGTGCACGGCCACCACACGGCACAGCTCCAGGCCCTGCAGGAGAGACAGTGAGAGTCCACACACCCCCCCCCAACACTTGCCCAGCTAGCACCTTGGGGTAAGATGTGGTTGGGAGAGAGGCGGAGACCAGCCTCCCTACCTCCCCCAGAGCCCTGGAAGGAGCATGAGAAGCTGGAAAGAGGAATGCTGGGCTGCAGGCTGGAAGGGGCAAGCAAGCAGGAGATTAAGAACATCTGCCAGCTTTGCTGCATGTGAACTGTATGACCTGAAGCCAGTTACTTCATCTCTCTAAGCCTTAGTGGCCTCATCTGTAGGGTTTCAATTTACCCTGCCTCACAGGCTGTGGTGAAGATTCCATGGGATTTTATTATAAGTGAATCCTTTAGATCTTAAAAATATTAGTCCAGTCAATAAATGGTAACAGTTTCTAACTATATGCTGCCATGGTTACCACCTGGCACCCACGGCTCAAAATACATGGTGACCCAGCCTCAGAGCTCCCAACTGGGGCAGGGGGGCAAAAGGGAACTGTGGAAAATCCATCTGTGAGTGGTTCTCAGAGCACAGCCAATTGGAATCCCCCTGGGAATGTCCAGAGGGCCAGCAGGAACTGCTCAGAGAGAGGTTAGAAATAATGAGGGCAGCACTTACTGAAAGGCAACCGTGGGCCAGGCATTGTCCTGAGAGCTTCCTGTGTCCTACCCCTTCTAATCCCAACAGTGTCTCTATGAGGCAGACACTCTTAGATCCCATTCCACAAGCAAGGAAACAGGCTAGAACCATGAAGCCACTTGCCTCAGATCTCATGGCTGGTAGGTGGTAGGGACTGAACCCAGGTGGTAGAATGCCCGAGGCCACACTCTGAAGTGCTCTTGCTGAGGTTAGCTGTGGTTGCACCACCCTGGGGCCACCTCAGCTAATGAGATCAGAGAGTGTAAAATGGGGATCCTTCCCTCCAGCCAATCTTCCTCTCCACGTGCTGCAGTGCTCCAGGCATCACTAGGATTCCCTCGCACAGTCAGAGGTAGGTGGGAAAGGGACCCAGTTCTGTTGGCTGAATTGCTGCATTAAGATATCACTTCCTCCTGGAAGCCTTCCTGATCACCTCCCAGTACCTCTTAAGTACACCATCTCAGCACTGATCATGGTTTATTGGAGAAATTCTTTGATTTCTGTCTCCCCCATGAGACTCAGGGCTCTGTGAGAGCCAGTGATCAGGGGATTTCAGTCACTTCAGTATCCCTGCAGCCAGCGCAGAGCCTGCTACATAGAGATGCTCAATAGTTATGTATTGAATGAATGAATGAATGAATGTGTCCACCACTCTACATGCAAGAGGCAGAGGTGGCAGCATAAAGAGGTCAGGGGGGCTGCAAGGAAGTAGAGAAGCCAAAAAGGACTCCATTGGTCCATCCATCCACTTATTCAGCATCTATTATGTGCTGGGTACTGTGCTATGGACATAGTGTAGACAAAATAGACACAGCCCTGCCCTCTTGGGGCTGATATTCTGGTGGGGGAGACAACAATACATAAACAAAAAATAACTAGATGAAATGGTCTGCAAGGCATAGTGAGGGCTACTGAGGCAGAAAAAGAGGCCAGGGAAGCTGGAGAGAGTGAGCAGAGGGCCACAAAGATAATGAGAGGAGGGACAGCGATGGGGAGGTCTCCTGGGTTGGGGGCCTGAGTGCTGGGAGGGTTGGGAGGTAAGATTAAGTGGATTGTTGGTCTCCAAGGGACATGCTAGGGGTTCACAGCTGGAGACAGAAGTATGGGGGCTGATGACAGCAGATGGTTTTGGAAGCCTCAGGGCCAGAGAGGGTGCTGGGGGACAGGCCAAGACTCAGTAACATTTAGAGGCTATCTGGGGAGGAGGCCCCAGGAAAGGAGCCCAAGAAGGAAAAGGTTGTTGGCAGGTACAAGGAGGCAGGTTTGCTAAGGTGGGAGCTCAGAGAGGAGGGTTCTGGGATGCAGGCCAGGCCAGAGGGTAAAGCCAGAACTAGGGTAATCTTGGCAGGAAAAGAATTGGAGTGAGTAGAAAGCTGACTGGGGAGCCTGGCCCTGAGTCACAGGTTCACCAAAGGGCACAGGAGGCCATAGGGGTTCTGTTCTGGTCCTGTCTCTCAGAGGCAGAGCTGGGGCCATGAGAACTCTTCTCTCTTGCCCTGAGAAATCAGTCCCTTCAAGGCAGGCCCTGGCATGCGGGGAAAGGGGTATGATCCTGGGCCCAGATCTTGAGGAGGAATGTGGTAGACTGGCAAGGGTAGACGTGTGGGTCCCAGCCCCAATTCTACCCCTTCTGTGAGCTTCAATCATCTTTCTAACAGGGTGAGAACCCTGGTCCTGCCCTACCCCCAGCAGTCTGTGATTCTTGGACAGGAGCCTAGAGGTCAGCCATACCTTTAGGGAGCAGCCACAGTTGCTGCATGTATGATTAGGGACAGGGCCAGTGGGCTTGTTTCCCTGTCTGTCACATGGGGACCCCACTCTCCTCATCCTCAATTCCAGGCCCCAGAAGCCATCTTCCAAGCCTCAGCCCAGGTGAACTCCTCAGACTTTCTGTGTCCCTGCCCTCTCATCAACCTTCTATGGCTCTCTAATGCCCTCAAGAGAAATCCCCAGATTCTTAGCTTGACATTCAAGGACTTTTAAGACCTCTCCTGCCCTGGCTGTGTCCTCAGGTTCTCCATCAAATTCCTCACTATTCTGTAAAAACCTGGAGCTATTTCTCATGATCCCGCCACTAAGATGCTTCACTGGAAGACCACCCTAATGACCTGCAATTCTGTGCAGTGTTAGGTTAGTTCTGTCCCCTGCGCTGGGTCAGAGGCTCCCTGGGTCACAGCTGACTTATCTTGGAGCCAGGCTCAGAGAAGAGCCTGATGAGCGGAATAAGGGAGTGAGGGGCTGGGTGACAAGGCCTGGGTCCTGGGGCAGGACTCACCTGCTCCAGCTGCAGCTGCATGGTGCACTGGGCTGCCACATCCCCCAGCACAATCTCCACATAGGGGTAGCTGGAGCTGGCTGTGGGTCGCTGGGTCCGTGTTGACTGGATCTCCTTCAGGGGGAGCTTCACCATCAGCTCCTGTTGGGGAGGGGAGCAGACAGGCTTATAGGGGAGATGGTCTCACACACCTTTACCCCTCCCCTGCAGATCAGATCAGTAGGAAGCAGGATGCCCCGGTTGGAGTACCAGTTCCCCAGTGACTTACTATATGACCTGGAGCAAGTCAATGCCTTACCTCTCTGGATCTCACTTGTAAAACTGATTCAACAAGATCTACAGTGTACCAGGCACTGTTTTAAATGCTTGGGATCTAGGGGTGCTGCAGATGTGGTGTTGCCCTGACCTTCACATCAACGCTGCTGCTTAACACCTGTGCCTCATTGTCTGGAGCTTTCTTTTTATCCCCAGGAGCAAACTTGGAGCAAAAAAAGGAAAGCCAGAGCAATGAGAGTTAATGCCTTGGTTAATGTGGTGGCTAGACACTCCAGCTCCCTTGTACCTAGGCTAGAGGGCATATTCTGAGGGGTGTGTTCCATGCTGTCTCCCAGGGCTCCAGTTACCAAAGCAGGAACTTGCTTGCTAAACACCCTTCCCAAGGTGTGTTCCCAAGATGTGTGAGACATCCCTTCCTAGTTATACTTTCTCACTCCACTGTATCCTAGAATCACCTCCAAATAAACCACTTGCCCCAGAGTCCTCATCTCAGGGTCCAGTTGTAGAAGAAGAACTGAAAAAGGGGGTAACAGGTCCTTTTTGTTATGGACTTAATTGCGTTCCCCCAGATCCATATATCGAAGCTCTAATCCCCCATACCTCAGAATGTGATTATACTTGAAGATTGGGCCTTTAAAGAAGTAGGCCCTAATCCAACCTGACTAGTGTCCTTATGAAAAGAAGTTTGATCAAAACAAAGACACCAGGGATGCATGTAGAGAATAGGCCATGTGAGGACACAGGGAGAAGACAGCCATCTACAAGCCAAGGAGAGAGGCTTCAGAGGAAACCAACCCTCCTGGCACCTGGTTCTTGGACTTCTAGACTTTCGAACTGTGAGAAATTTCTGTTGCTGAAGCCCCTAGTCTGTGATACCTTGTTATGGCAGCTGGAGCTGACAAATATACTGTCTGAATGCTTAGTATGTGTTTTATCTCATTTTAGGTTCACAACAGCCCCATGGGGTGGGTTCTATCATCCCCATGCTCCAGAGGAGGAAATGAGGCTTGGAGAGCCGGGGAGATGTGCTCAGGGTCACACAGGTATAAGTGGTGGAGCTGGGCTTCCGCCTGGAGATCTCAGCTCCTCCGAGGGGTGGAGCTCAGAGGAGGGGGGTGAGGGGGCAGTGCCAGGCTAATGCAACTCACGTGGGTCTCAATGCTGAGAAAGTTGAGGCCGTTCTGGTTGATGGCAAGAATGCAGGGGGCCAGCACGGCAACGTTGCTACAGCTCTGGATGAAGAAGAAGGAGGAGCCAAACATGGGTGAGGCACTGAGGAGGCCTGGAATGAGAGAAGGGCAGTCAGAGTGAGGGACTCATCAGTGACAACCAGAGCCCTCAGCTGCACAGCTGCCTGCTGCCCATGTCTTCTCTCACTGTGGCTGGCAAGGAGTCCTCATTCTGGGTCTCCTCCTGCCTCTCCAGCCTCATGTCTCTGCACCTTCCCCTCTCTCCACTTGTAGCAATTCTCCCTAATTGCCAGCTCTCTCTGCCCAAGGCCACCCAGAGACTCAGTGGTGCCTTGGTGAAAATTTTAGAAAGGTGTTCTCTCTAGGCAGCTCAGCTTGGCTAACACCGAAAATATCTTTGTGCAAAGAACATAGTTTCTCCATCTTCACCCTCTAGAATCCCCTCCTCAGCAAAGCCCCCTATAATTATTTCCCCCCAGCCCTTGACTCTTACCCAGAAACTGGGCACGGGCCTGGTGGGGGCTGAGTGCCTGTGTCTGCTTCCGGTGCTGGCTGACCAGGTTGAGCCAGGCTGAGCTGGCCATGGTGTGATATAGCTGGGCCGGGATGTACTCCTGTATCTCTCGCCTGGACGTGGTGGGAAAAGAGGTCCTGAGTGCCCATCATTGTCACTACAGGTACTCTGCACACAGTCTCATTCAATCCTCACTGCAAGGCAGGTATTCAGCAAAACAGCTGCGATCTTTGCACCTCCCTGGAAGACTAAATGCTGGAGAGTGCAGATAAGTTGAAGATGGGCGTAAAGTGCTCACACAGTACCCCGGCACACAGCAGGTGTTCAATTACTGCTGGCCAGTACCACTAAGCTCCCTGTTTGAAGATGAGAAAAATGAGGCTCTGAGAAATTCACTGACTTGTCCAAGGTCACACAGTATTCAAGTGAGTCTGAGTTAGGAGACTGAAACTTGAACCCAAGGCGGGTTCATCCTTTATAGTCCCTTCCTCCAAGAAGCCCAGGCCAGAGGTCACCAGGTTGCGGAGAAGGCGGAAATACCAGGGGAGCTACCACCACCACAGGTCTGAGTATGGAGCAGAGGAAGGCCGTACCACCTCCCACTCGCCTCCCGAGGGACCATCAGCCTCCCACCCTCACTCCAGTCCATTCTCTCTGACTTGTTGGTTCTCTCAGGGCAGCTCCTTTGCCTCTCAGGACAACTGGAAAATACCAACAGCAGTCCCAGTACATTCCAGCTGCCCTGGGCTGCAGACCGGGGAAGGTTAGGAGAAAATCCGGGGAATCCCCCTCCCCCAAGAGACCCCTCCACTGGGCACATCTTTCCTTCTTCACACTGCTGGGGTCAGAGCCTGGCATCTGGACCCAGTCTTCCCAAGTTTGTATCCTGATCCCCACCCCCCCCCACCACCACCTATTAGCTTGATAAGCTTCAGTAAGCCACATAAACTCTTTGGGCCTCGATGCCTCATCTGTATAAGAGAAAGTAAAGTGCAGTTGGGAAGATTAGCTAAGATAATGCATGCAGAGTGCCTTGCAAAAAGCAAGAAATCAATGATTATTTTTAACTAGGGTTGGAATTATACCTTTATGTGCTTCCTGTGCTTTTTGCATAAAACTGTAACATACTAAGCCCTTACTGCATTATGAGCACTAAGACATACACTGTACATACATTATCTTACTATTATTCATACCAGGGATTCTCAAAGTGTGGCCAAAGGCATGGGAGGTCAAAGCCATTTCCATAATAACACTAAGATGTTAGTTGCTTTTTTCCCTCCTGTTCTCTCACAAGTGTACAGTGGAGTTAGCCAGAGGTTACATGACATGTGAGCCTACAACAGACTGACTGCAGAAGCAGATACTAGAATCTAGCTCTCTTCTATTAAGCCAGATGATAAAGATTAGCAAAATGTAAAACAGTGGCACTCTTCTCACTAAGTTTGTTTTGGAAAATACAATTTTTTTATAAGTTATTTATATTAACATGTAATGTTAATTTATATTATTTGTATTATAATTATTCCTTATATGTCATAGTTATTATAGTTATTTATGTTAACATGTAATATCTTTATTTTTAAATTAATAAATCAATATTTTAAATTGTTTTAATTTTTAATATGGTCACTATATTGATAGATGCAATTCACATAAACAAAAGCTCTTTGGGGTCCTATTTTCAGGAAGTAAAAAGGTCCTGAGACCAAATCTGAGAAGGACTAATTTATCACCTCTTTGAGAACATCAGTTTAAAGGCTGCCTAACACCCAGGATTTATTCAAAGAACCTTCTGTTGTTGGACATTGAGGTGGCTGTTGTAGGTGACCCTGTGGTAAATGTTTCTGTGGCTAAACCTTTCTTCATGGTCATGTGTATTTCCTGGATCACAGGGTGTGTGTGTCTTGAAAGCCTTTTCATCATTAAATTTGCTCTGAGCTATTAATACCAGCTGGAAGCAGTGTGTTGTGGGAAGAGGTGGAGTCCCAGTTCATATGGCGAGTTGGAGGACTTCAGCCCCATGGCCAGGACAGCCCCTTCCCAGTCTGCCTGCTGGTACGAGAGGGGTACACAGGAGCCTGGGATGGCCAGCTCTGAGGAACAGGGTGGAGTAGGGGTGGGAGGGCTGACAAATGAACAGGTGCTCACACACTGGGCGGGTAGAAGTGGTCCTTGGCCCGGTGCTGCAGCGAAGCCAGCTTGGACACTTGCTGTAGCTGTTGCTCGCTAGGCCGGCTGGCCGGCACACTGCTGAAGAGGCCCTTTAGGTAGTCAGGCAGGACCTGTTGGGGAGTACTCCAATGAGGGCCTGCAGGCAGGCATGCATTCAGGCATTCAATCACAGGAGATGTGCAGATACAAAATTTTAATGGTTCTAGTCCCATTTGCTTCTGGGGGTTGAGTGGCCTGCCACTTTCCTGGGCTTTGGGGAAAGATGACAGAGGCATGTGAGGGTGAACTGTGAGGGCCTTGAAGCCCATATAGTAGTTCCCAC
>NW_006433941.1:4844866-4882870 GCF_000325575.1 Pteropus alecto
GTGTGGGAATGTCTGTTGGACTGGGGTTACTGAAAACGGCACATGCTAGAGTCACTAAAACAGATGCAAGGGCTTCACCACCAGATTCTGATTCACTAGATCTGGGGCAAGACTTGAGGATTTGCATTTTAACAAGTTCCCAAGCTAGACTGCCGGCCTACAGGCCTTATCTTGACCAGCACTATACTGGACTGCTAGGGATAGTAGGCAACAGTGACACCATGTGGCCACAAAAGCCAAGTGACTGTATTTTGTACTTGGAATTGCTGAAGCTTTGGCATGTCCACAAAAACACGCACTCTCTGTCTAAGCACTTACACAAATGTTAGCACAGGAGGGGAGAACCAGATTTTGCAAAACCCAGAATCCTGACTTAGAGGACCAAGTAGCAAAGGGGAATAACACAAAGATAAAAATAACAATGCCAGCCAAAGCCTGCTTAGGCCTTTGAGTGAGGAACAGGCCAAGTGGCAGGAGGAAATCAGGAGGAGAGGTGAATTCAGAGTGCCCTCATAGAGGAGGTGCTGTTTGTGACAGGCTTGTTGGGGAGGACTTAGAAAAGTGTAGATGCAGGAAGGGCAGGCCAGGCGGAATGACAGCACCTGCAAAGGTCTGAGATTTAGTCAGTGAGAGTGACATCGTTTAAGTGCTTCAAGGAGACCACACAAAGAAGCAGAGGCACCAGGCCTAGAAACGTCAGCAGGGCCGAATCATGAAGGCGTCAAATGCCAAGGCTAGTCTGACCTTAGATGCCTAGGGGAACCTGGGAGTTTCCAGAGCATCAGAGTGGCCCACACGTGCTGACCTGGTTGTAGTGCATGGTCACGTATAGCTCATTCTCAAACTTGAGCGGCTGATCCCAAAGCACGCGCCGGAACCAGAGCATGTAGCCACCTTCCACCTGCTCCATCTCTGAGGCCACATCCAGGATGTAGGTGCAGCGGCTGAGAGGGCACACGTGCTGGCCTGCAGAGAGCCAGGGGCAGCTGAGTGGGGGTACATGTGTGCACATGTGTGTGCCTTTGCAGAGCACATGTGCAGATCCCAAACTGCTACCCAGGTGAAGCATCACCTCTGGCAAGCCCCCTGCTGCCTTTGAGACACAGCACCCTCAGTACAGGAGAGCATGTTATGAAATATAGTGCCCTGCATTTGTGGAACATTGATGACCAGAGATGGGAATACCTCCAATTCAAAGCTACAGCCCCCTATGTCTAGGAAAGTGTCTCAGGTTATGCTCATTGAAAGCCTAGTCCCTTTCCATAGGAGGCTAAGGACAAGGAAAAGCACAACAGGCCTCAGATCATGAAACTCAATGGGTGCCTTGTCATAGAACTCCTTCAGGAGAGACCCTCTGCTGGGCTCCTAGATGGGGGCTGGGGAGGACTTGGGTCTGGCACTGAATGGGTCTGAGACTGTAGGAGAGACTTAAGTTTTCATTTCCTACACAGACATTTCTGCTCCCTGTTCCACGCCTTCAGTAAAATTTACCAAAGAGCAGGGTATGGCATGATGATAAAGTCCAGACTCTTAAGGCCAGACTGCCTGGGTTTAAATTCCAACTGTGTGACTTTGGGTAAGTCTCTTAACTTCTATAGAAGGCTGAATAATGGCCCTTCCCCAAAGATGCCCATGCCCTAATCCCTAGAACCTGTGAATATGTTGCCTTCATGGCAAAAGGGACTTCGTAAATGTGATTAAATTAGGAGTCTTAGGATGAAGAAATTGTCCTGGGTTCTAAGTGGACGCAATGTAATTTCAAGGGTCCTTATAAGAAGGATGAGGGAGAGAGAGAAAGAGGGGGCCAGGGAGGAAGGAAGATATTAAGATGCTACACTGCTGGCTTTGAAGACGGCAGAAGGGCTATGAGCCAAGAAATTTGGGCAGCCTCTACGAGCTGGAAAAGGCAAGAAAACAATTCATCCTCTAGAGGCTCCAGAAGGAACCAACCCCCATGACACTCTGATTTCAGGATTTCTGATCTTCAGAACCGTAAGATAAGAAACAAGTGTTGTTTTAAGCCCCTAAATATGTGGTGGTTTGTTACAGTAGCAATAGGAAACTACTACAGCTTCTGTGGGCCTCAGTTTCCCCATCTGTAAATGGGGATGATAACAGTCTCCATTTCATAGGGTTATCGTGGGGGGGGGGTGAAAGGATTTGATAGAATTAAATGCTTTGAACTGTGCGTGGGACATAGTATTTGCTCCATAAATGTCAGTTATTAGGACCATTTCATTACCACCTTCCCCTTCCCCCATTTCTGGACTCAGGGCAAGGAGGCCTGAGGATAGACACATGGTTCAGGGATGAGGCAGCGTGGGCAGAGCTGGTTGAAAGTAGATAGAGTCAACCAGGTGGTCATAGGTCATGGTCTGGAGTAGGTGGACAGCAGGTGGAAGGGGCTTTGGGCTACAAGAGAAGGGCCTGGTGAAACTAAGAAATGGGGCTCTTATGGCCAATATTAAGGCATAAGTGGCAAGAAAAATGCTTGCATTTGTGGGTTCCAGGAGTTGGGGCCTATTAAAGGAAACCTTTCTAGGATGGAAGCTCCTTGAGGGTAGGGGGCAGAAGGAGAGGCAAAAGGAGGAATCGGACAGAAGGCCCTGTCCTCCATGAACTCCCAGTCTGATAAGCAAGACAAACTTATACACAACAGAGCAGAGAGAGACAAAGGGCTGAGGGATGCTTGGTGCACAGAGAGGTCCTTCCACATGGGAGTCAAGGGGCTTCCGGAAGTAGGAAGTGGCATCTGACCTGGACCCTACAGGCTAAGTGGTAGGCATAAGCCCAGCATGCTCAGCCCTCCTGGCCACTTACCTTGGTTGGTGACAATGAAGATGACATATTCATTGAAGGCCTCAGGGCGTGTCAGAGCCATCTCAGCACAAATCTCCTCCACCACATCCAGGGCCACCTGGGCAGAGGTAAGAGTGAGGCTTACCTCCATGATAAGATGGCTCTGTCCTCCCAGCCTGCCCAGGCCCCAGGAGGCCAAACGCAGAGTTCCTTAGGCCCTCTGCAGAGAGATGAGGATCCTCTAAGGTCTCTGAGAATCAGCCTCACACAGGCAAGGAGCACAGCTTTTGGAGTCTGAGAGGCTCACTATTTGCATACAATCCTGAGCTGGAAGATTCACCCCTCTAAGGCTCAGTCTATTCTTCTGAAACATAATTCCTGCCTTTTGGGGCTGTGTAAGCACCTGGGAGGGGCTCAGTACCCTTGGGGGCCCACTCTGGAGACTGGGGTGTCCCTGTCCCTCCAGCGGCTGCCTGCTAGAGACAGTCCCTCACTTACAGTGCATGTTTTGATTTTGAGGTGGCGTTCGAGGCCTCCAGGGAGAAGAAAGAGCTGCCTCTTGGAACTGCGGCCCGCCTGGGACAAAGAAGGGTGAGGAGACAGGAGAGGCTGGGTCCTGGGATTTCAGCCAGCCATTAGCCCCTGCCGTGGGAATTCCCAAGCCAAGAGATTCTGGGCAGGCACATGGAGGAACACTTGTGCATCTGAACCTCACAGGGCTCATCTGCATATATCCAAGCGCACGATGGGGTCTCTGGGTAGGGCTAAAGTCTCACACTTATCCTGACCCCCACTTCCACTGCACACTCACCAACATGGCCCGAAGCTCCACACTGCTGGGGAACTCCAGACGGCCGCCAAAGCGCAAGGTTTTCTGCAGGTTCTGCTCACAGGCTTTGGCAATCCCTACAGAGACAGAGTCAAGGTCTTGCTCAGAGTGACCAGTAAGAGAAAGGGGCTCTTCTGGCCACCAGCCACAAGCCCACTGGGTTCTCTCCACAACCTGTGGGACAGGCTTTTATGCTCCAATTTGATAGTTGAGGAAACAGTTCAGAGAGGAGCAGTGATTTGCCCACATCCCATGTGGTTAAGGCATTTTGTCTAGTAAACAGTCCCCTTGGCTACCGATGAGGCCTGGAAATAGCTGTCACCTTGAGCAGTTGACTGGGGGGGTGGGGGTTGCCCCTAATAGGCTGTGTGACTATGGTGATGCAGGTATGCCCCTGCCAGCTAGGACTCCCTTATCAACCTACCTCCCTCACCCAGAGTCCCAGTACAGAAGACGCCACCATCTGCTTCTCCATTTCTCTTGTTAAGCAGTACCCTCGCCCTGCTCTGGGGAGGGGTCAAATCCAGAGTTGTAGGGCACATTCAGCCACCTTCATGACTCTGGGAGCCCTTCCCTAGAGCTGGGCCTATTCACCTCTAAGCCTGCGAATATCTGTTAACCAAATCAAAGAGGAGGATTCAGAGGCAGAGAGAAAGAGGTTTCCTGTCTCTTTTATGGCTGGCTGCTGTGTTGACCACAGGAGCCCTGGCCTCTTTCTTAGCGGGACCCAGGAGTTGCTATGGAAACAAGGCTGGAGGGGAGGCTGAAGCACAGCTCCTTTCCTTTATACTCCAAGGGGAGAAAGGCCGAGACCCTGACACCAGCTTTGGGCCTGCCTCCACTTGGACCCACTTAAGACCCTTGTTGATTCCCAAGACCAGAGAAGCAGGGCCCCACTCCAGTAACCCAGGCTTTGCTACCTCCTTTTCCTCTTCCTCCACATGCCACATTTTTCCACCTCTAGACCTTTGCTCCTGCCACTCAACCCACCTAGAAATCCCTCCCATGTGCTCACTACCCAGAACAACAACTCCTCTGGAAGGCTTTCCCTGACATGCCACCCTCCTCATTGGATCAGACAACCCATCGCATCAGCCCCTGTGGGACCTCCACAAATGTTTGGGGAGTGAATTAATTCTAGAAAAAATTGCCCAGGCACCTGTGAAGGGTTAGGCTCTCTGGGTTTACTCTCCTGCTGGCTGCCCATGCATACAGGCCCTTGGCCCCGGGTCCCCACTTTCTGGCCCCTCACCTTGGAAGGGCAGGCCTGGGGTCCGGCTCACATCTTGGAGGAAACGAACAAGATACGGCTGAAGGACCTCAGAGCAGCTGTGGTAGGCAGCCACAATGTACAGCAGCCTCCAGCCTCTCTGGCAGCTGTCCCTGTGAGGAAACACACATAGGACCACATGACAGGTGGCCACAGCACTAGAGTGCCATTCCAGGAGTCTCCCGGGATGGGGCTGGAGGTCTCTGGTTCTCAGGAAGCTCCTGTGTTCTGAGGATATTCCTCCCTGCCTGAAGAGCAGGGCAGGTGGCCCCAAAGCCATGCAGAAGGTATATTCTGCTTGGGAAGTCAGGGTGGGAGGCAGAGAAGAAAGGGAATGAGGATCCCAAAATGCATGAAGAAACAAGCTTTCCCTGGGTAGAATCTCTTTGGAGAGACTTCTGTGTGAAGGTCCTTGAAGGAAGACAAGGGGGAACCTTCTAGGGCTGTGCAGAGATGTCAGGTAAGGCCTGGGGTAGAGTTTGGGGGGCAAGAGGATGTGCACGGTGGTTCTAAAATTCCCAGGGGGGTGGAGAGCATGTGGTGGAAGTGGAGGAGATGGGAACAGGTCCTTGGGCCCTGTGGTAATGAGAGCAGCACACACTTTGGGCACCTGCTGTGTGCTGCTCCTATACGACACGCAGTAATTCACCTTCACACTGACCTGGTGTGAGAATTTCATTTGTGGGGACCTCTAGTGTCTGGGGACAGCACTTGGTCTTCCTTTGGAAAACCACCCACCCTTCCCTACATCTGTGTGGTGTGGAGAACTCTAATTAGTCACACCTGGCTAATTAGAATTCACCCTCCCTTTGGCTATGGTGATGGTTTAGGGACAGGAATGTGACCCAGGTCTAGCCAATCACATCTCTGTATCCTTTAGCTATTGCAGTTGTTTTGGGGATGGGCATGTGACCAACTCAGGCTGATAAGATCGGATTTGGGAATTTTCGCTGCAAATATTGGTCAATCTTGCTTTCCGTGGGATTGCTGAGCTGGGAAATGTCTCCCCTGAGTACCATCTTGTCAGTCTATGGGAAATGTTGCTTGGGAATGGTATTAACACAAAGTAAAGCAGGGCCAGGATATAGAGAAAGCTTGTTTCCTGATGACACCTGGATCTAGCTATGCCTGAAGTCATATGTTGTACTTTCCAGTTACCTGAATCCTCTTTTGTTAAACCAACTTGAATTAGGTTTCTGTCACTTGCCACCAAGAATCACTCACACATTATCACTGCTATTTTACAAATGACGAAACTGAAACTCCAAGAACAGGAATGGTTTGTCCTAGAAGCAATTTCAAATACATGCGCTCTATCTATTGAGTGAGGAAGAGGCCTGAGGAGAGAATCCAGGAACGGACAGCCCTGGCAAGTGGGAGGCTGAGCTGCCCCTCCTGGACATGGACACAATGGAGGAGGGGAAGACAGAGCTAAAGGCCCAGCTTACTCACTGCTTGGTGCTGGTGTTGCCTGTGATTTGCTTCACAACTTGGCAGTAACACTCATCCTGCATGATCTCATGGTCCTCACACAGCTGTAAGAGGGCATGCCAGGTCACATGCCACGTACCAGGGACATAAGAATAGAGTGGGCACTTGGAGATAGGCCTGATGGCCTTTCCTCAGTCCCCCCCCACCAGTGGGATACACTTCTCTTTGGGCCACACAAGAAGCTGCCCACCCCAAAGGCCTGCAACTGTGGTTGGCAGATGGGGAAACTGAGCCACAGAGCAGGAAAGAACATCTGGCAAAGTCTGCTGGACTGACCTTCAGGAGGGTGCAAAGCACATCCAGTTCACTCTGGCCCTTCAGCGGGGCATCCCCCATGAACCGCATCACAGCTGTAGAAAACACCTACCCCACTTAGGCCACCAGATCCCTGCTGCCCACCCACCTCAGGAGACCCCAGGGCTGGGCCCTTCCCTGAAAGGCTGTGGCCAAGGGCAGCTGAGGACTTCCTTTATCTTAAAGGGGCCCATGTCTGAGTTGGGGGAGGGGAAATATCTGAGAACCAGAGAAGTGGTGATGAGCAGAGGTCACACAGTGCTGGATCCCACTCGGCCCAGGGCCCGCCCCCACACCTAGGAACATGTCAGTGGCCATCTTGTTGAGGCTGCTATCGCTGAGCTCGATGAGGGATTCGTGGAGTGGGATCTGTAAAGGGAGGGAGGGGTTGTGTCATGATTAGGGAGGGACATATCAGAACAGAGCAGAGGAGGGCCACATGGTACATCCTGCCTCATGACAGGAGAGTCTAATTCATGAAATGGGAGCCAGGCAGACACTGCAGACAGATGTCACCCTTGGAAGGAAGCAGACCCTCAGGGTGCTGAGAACTGGGGGCCCTCTGAGGAAAAGGCTGCTTGCTCCTGGGGCCTGAGAGAGGGGACCTGAGAGAGGGCTCCTGCATCATCACCATTTTACAGATGGGGAAACTGAGGCCTGGGGCTGGGCACCTTGGTGAAGCAAAGCATGTCCTCCAAGGTTCTGGACTCCCGGCCCTCCTTTGATTTCAGCCTGAGGCCATCCCTGCAACAGGAAGTACATGCTCCTGACCAGTCTTGCCTCTCAGCCTGTGACTACATCCTTTTCCCACACAGGAATATTCTGGACCCAATGTCAGTCCACCAGGAAGGAAGGTTTTCAGAAGCTGAGGCTGCAGGTGGGTTTCTCATCCCCCCACCCGAAGTGGGGCCTTCGGCTTGGACCGCTGCAAGAAACCCCAGAAGGACCCTCCTCAGGGTGGGGCCACCACTCACTGGGGTCTCCTCTGAGGGTCTCGGAAATACTTCTGGGCAAACTCGAGCATTGTGTATGGTGGGAGAGTCTGGTCATCCTCCCCACGGTCAGCTGAGCCAGTCCTGACTGGGAGACCCTGCAGGAAGGCAGGAGCTAGGAGGGCCTGTCTAGCACACCCCGCCACACCCCACTTCCATTAAAGCTGACTCAAGGCAACCCCAGGCTGACTGAGCTCAGACTGTTTCAGGTTGACTCTCCTCCCACCCCTGTCCCCCACCCACATCCCATCTTCAGTTAGCTTAACCTCTCAGCCTGGTCACACCCTACAGGCCCAGCTGATCCCATCTCCTGCCCCTCTTTGCCACGCCCACCACTGGGTCCATCCCCAGGTGTTGACCTACCCAGCTGCCTTGTAGGGCTGACCTTGCCCCTTACTAGTTCGTTTTACCTCACTCCCCAGCTAGTTAGCACCACTTCACATACCTGACCCCACCCCACTTGCTTGGCCCTGCCCCATTTCTGGGCTGCTCCTGTCCCATCGATCTAGTCAACAACCCTTCAGCTGACTCCACTCTTCTCTACCCCATTTGGCCACTCCCCTAACCTCTAGACACATCCCATAGGTCACACCTCTGGCGAGTCCTACCGTGTTTGCCCTATCCCAGGACTAGTCACACCCTAGGCTGACCTTGCTCCCAACCACCTCTACAGTCAGGCTGACTCCCTTGCTGACTCCACCCCATTGACTTGACCCCACCAGTCTCACCTCCCTCCTGCGGCCCACCTCCCTCGCAGCAGCGGAGGAGGCCACAGCGGCAGCCACCGCGGCCGCTCGACCTCGGCCTGGCTCCACAGGCAGCTGCAGGAAGTCAGGGGCAGCTGCGGGCTGCACCAGCTCGGAAGGGAAGCATCCCACACGTCCGTGCATGGTCCCGAACCTCCAACCTAGGGCAGGGAAGAGGTCTGAGGCAAATCTGAGGGTCTTCTCTTGAAACTAGGAATATTCGAGTAGCTTGGCCCCTCCCTAGGTTGAGACATGTCTGGGAGCCTACTTACAGATGAAGAAACTAGAGGCTCCAGGAAGGAGTGGCATTCTCTCAGTGGGAGGTGGAGCAGCATTTGTGACACACAGAAAGACTGGGGCACAAACATAGAAACACTAATGCCCAGAAACACTTAGCCAGATAAAGCAGTCAGAGGACTGGGCTGGATGGCCCCCAAGAGTCACCTTAGGAGCAGGCCAGATCCCTTTGGGGCACTGAGAAACCCCCATTGTGCATTTGCAGTATAAGTATATGAAACAAGGGTGAGCTCTGTTTGGGGTTTCCAGGTTTTTAAGCATTGGAGGCTGGAGGAGGGATCCTGGGGTACTCACCAAAGTCTGGACCTCTACGTCGCAGCTCCTCCAAGTACACGACCTTCTTGCGGACAACACAGCCAGCACTGTAGCCTGTGGTCCAGGCTTGTGTCAGCATCTGCCAGGGAGGCCCCCATGCCCAGCCTCCCCCTCCTGTACCCACTCTACCTCAAGGCACTGACCCATTCGAGGTGGCTCCAGGGGCTGCAGGTGGATGATGTCACCCTTGTGGAAGGCCAGCAGTGACGGGTCTTCAGGCAGGAAGTTCCTCACAGCAACCACATAGTCTGAGTCCTGAGTTAGCCAGGGGCAGAGTGAGGGGCCACAGTCCCATCCTCCTCCTTCCAGAGGCCTGGGGCCACTTCTCTGTCCCTTACATCCACAGGCATTTCTCCCATTCATTAGGGAACATTTTCTAGGTGAAAGAGGATGGGACATTCCAGGTAGAAGGTATGGCTTTGCAGAGGGCTAGAGGCCTGTGTCTGATGAACACGGATGGATGTTAGAGCACATACATATACCTTACCCCTTCCATCTCTCACTAAAGCTTCCCCACTGAGGCCAGAAGCCGGGGAACTGAGCTACAGAACAGGAAAGAGTACTGGGCAAAGCTGGCTGTACTAACCTTCAGGAGGGTGCAAAGCTCTTGGCCTGGGGGCTGCCAGTCTGGAGGGAAGGTAGGGGTTGGACACTGCAATTGCAGTGAGCAGTGGTAGGCAGTACAGTCACTGCAGGAGGGTGAGGAATGCAATTGCTGTGGAGCTCAGAGGAGGTGCTATGACACTCCTGCTGAGGGTAAAAGTAAAGGTTTTTGAAAGAACAGGCAAAAGGCAAAAAGGCATCCTAGGTGGAAGGCAGAACCCACGTAAAGGCCTGAAGGCCTACAAAAGTCTATGGACACAGCCATTGACATGCAAACACACATTCATACTTCCCAGGCAGGCGTGACTGATATGTATCGGGTAGGAGAGCCCTATTCTTGGGCACTTGGCCGCTGGTGGGAGGCCATCTGTAGGAGGACCCTGACCTTCTTCAGCTCTAGGATGAAGTCGTCCACCAGGGTCTTGACCTGATGAGCTCGGGCTGAGAAGAGGATGACCTTCTCACTGGCTAAGTTGAATTCCAGCATGTTCTGGGAGGGGATAGTCACAAATAGGATATCTGCAAAGCTGGAGGATGGGACAGTGGAATGAGGGCAGGACCCCATGACCAGAAGGATACCCTCTACCCGACTCATCCTGTTCCTTCTGCCCCTGCCCTGTCCCATTACTGAAGCCCATGCCCACCTCAGCCCCATTATATCAGCCTCCTGGGACCCAAGGAACTACCCCAGCCTCCCTTCCCTGATCCCAATGTGGCTCCATCTCATTGCCCAATTCCCTTTGCACCAATATTCCAGATCCTCCCTACCTTCTGCTATTTATTTATTTACTTATTTACTTGCCTTTTGATCTAATCTCCTGAGTTTGCCCACAGAAATCTATTTTTCATTCATTGACCAAATTCTCTCCATCTTTCAAAGCAAGGAGCTTTCACCCAACGGGTGAGCGAGGCTCTATTCCTGTCCTGTGCTATAAAGGACAAAAGGGGCTGCTTGCAGGCAGGAGCCGTAGGACTCAGTAAAGTCTCACACTGGAGCACCCTTTCCCTTCTGGGCTGCATCAAAATTTGGTTGTTGACAACACAGTTGCTCCACTGCACAGTGAGCTCTGTGAGGACAGGGCTGGGGTGTGGTCTGGGTGGCAGGATGGCGGAGTGAGTTCCTAGCTCATCTACTTCCTCAGTGTGACCTGAGACAAGGACCCTTTCTCCCTGAGCCTATTTCCCTGTCCTGAAAATGGGCTGGATTAAATGGTATGATATAGAGCTTAGCACACTGCAGATGCTCAGTAACTGGATGTGGAAAGAGTTGGTGAGGAAATGCTATGCCAGTCAGTGCCCCAGTGTTCGGCTAGCCCCATTCTCACCCGCCTGCTGGTTACCTATATGTGCGCAGGACCCGCAGCTGCCTGTCAGCCTCCCGACTGCCCCTGATCATCTGTAGGAGTTTGATGCCTGTATGGGACACAGCTAGGATCTGCACGCCAGTGCCCACGCTGCCCTGGGGAGGGGATAAGGGCACGTGAGAGGATAAGGGGATAAGGGCACCTAAAGCCCCTGGGTGGGGGTGGGGTGGCAGAGGCTCCAACCGTGGCAGGGAAGAGGCGGGAGAAGTAGACTTCCCAGCTGTCACGTGCGGTGCTGACCACGGCCCGCTTCACGCTCTCTGTCACCAGGGGCTGCTGCATGTCCAGCTGGTTCTGGGCTAAGGGAACACCAAGTTGGGTCAGGGCACTCTCCCTGCTCCCATGCTGGCCCACGTTGCAGGGAAGGAAGCTGACACTCAGCAAAAAGGTATGGGACCATTGTCTTCTCAGTGTCCAGACTGGGAAACTGATATCCAGAGACAGATGGATGGCTGGGGCCACCCAGCCTGTTAGGCAGAGCTGACCTCAAACTTGTTGCCTGGTCATAGGAGAGACCAGCAGCAGAGCAAGGATGGGTATCTGGGAGGCAAGTGGGGCTAGGCTCTTCCCTTCCCTTCTTTCCCTCTGTGATACCAAATAAGGCCTTCATCTTGAGCCTCTCATCCTTGGAGATCCGCAGGCAGGCCTCAGAGAAGGTGTCATGCAGGATCTGTGGGAACAAACTGTGATGTGGGCAGTCCCTGGGGCACCCCAACCAAGAGCCCAGGCTGGACTGTTCTAGGATGAGTGGGAATGTGGAGGGTGTCCCACGTATACAGCAGTGAGTCATCCCGGGTAAACAGATCCCACTTAAAAGGACTTTCTCCTTTCTTCTCACCTCCACAATCCATACTGCCCATCCCAGGCCTTAATTTCCTAATCTATACAGTAGGACTTGGATTTGACCTCTGGGCCCTATTGAACTCAGATAAACTTAGTCTGGTTAGATGGGATTGTGGGCTCGCTGACCCTGTCCATGGTAGTGGGGGATGCAGTAGAACAACTTCCCATCCTTACCATGGTCAAGGACCCAACTCCAACAGTGCAGAAGCTGAGTTTGCAGACAGCTAATCTATGTGCCCATTTCCCTGCTGAGTACACTGAGGCAGAAAGGCAAGAGAGGACATCACCTGCCGAAACAGGAGGTCTAGTTGCACAGGGTGGCTGTAGCTGTCCTTTGGGTAAAACACCTGTGGGGGCAGGGCTTCAATGAGGACCTTCCCAAGGCCCCCTCACCTTGCTTCACACCCGGCCCCACCCCCTGGATACAGACCTGCTCGCTCTATATCAGCCAGTGGTCCTCTAGCTCAGCTTTGCCCTGACCCTGTTCTCCTGGCCCCAACCCCCTGATCTGATCCAGTGGGCAACTCAGCCTCCATTCAGCTTCTCCTCTGGCTACAGGTACCTCTTTGCGTAGGAAGATCCTCCAGGGGGCGTCTTGGTAGCCATAGAATTTAGGGTTGAGGAGCCGATGTAGCCGTGTCTGCACGGGTTCCTCCACAGGCTCCAGCGACCTTGAAGGTACCACTGGAAAGCACAGAGAGAGTTGGGGAGGCATGAGTCGGGGGAGACAGGGCCAGTTGGGGAGGGGACTCGGGGCAACCTTATATTGGGGAAGGGGCTGGGGCAGAGTGGTCTCCCATACTCTTAGCCACAGACATATCTGATCATGTGCACATATGAACACTAATACAGCTCAACTCCTCATATGACACATACACAGAGCACCTAGTGTATGCAGTTCTGTGCTAAGGGCTGAGGATTCCATCATGAACAGGATAGATAAGGCACCTGCCTTGAGTTCAGAGTCTTCTGGCAGGTGTGTGTGGAACAGACAACTAGAAAATAAGAAAGCTCTTAGTGCTAGGAGCTATGGGATAGAAGAAAAACTGGGTGATTTAGGAAAGAATCTGGGGGGTTGGTCTGTAAGGGTCCTTCAGTCCAGGTGGTTTGTCAGACCTCTCTAAAGAGGCAGAATTTGAGACCTGAATGATAAGAAGGGGCCAGACATGCAAAGATCTTTAGAGAAGAGCATTCTAGGCAGAGGGAAAAGCAAGTGCAAAGGCCCTGAGGCAGGAGTGGGCTTGGTGTGTTTCAGGAACACTGAGGAACAGAATGTGCCAAGGGGAAAGTAGGAGACAAGGTTGGGGAGGTGGGCAGATAACACAGGGACTCGAAGGCCATGGTGAGGAGTGGGGATTTTATCCTGGGATCTACTGGAGCATTTTTACCAGGGACATGATGTAAACTGATTTATATCTCTTAAGATTGCTGTGGCTGGCATGAGGCAAAGGATGTAGAGATTAGGTCTCCTATTGTAATATCAGGAGGTCTGGATTTAGATCCCTGGTTTGACACTTTTGAATTGTGTGATCTCGGGTAAGTCATTTAACCTCTCTGTGCCTCTGTTTCCTCATCTGTAACTAACATCTGTAGTTACAAATAGTACTGTGTCAAAGGGCTTTAGTGAAGATTTAGCAAGGCCAGCTTGACCTAAAATTAGTGTTATTTAAGTGCTGATGTAATGACACAAAAGTCCACACAGCAGGTCCATACAGGCTCAGGACATGGACATACACATGCCACTGACATGCAGACCAAGACTCATCTGTGCTCACACAGACTTACTCATACACTTCGGATGCATGCTCCCTTGCCACTCCCTCCCTCTCTCCTGGCCCCTCACCTGAACTAGGCCCCATGGATGGCCTCGGTGCACTGGTCACTGGCTTCACCAGGGCCACGGCCTCTCTGGGCACCTGTCCCCCCCCCAAAAAAAAGAGTGCTCAGGGGGCAACAGGTGGGTCTCCTGGATGGGGGCAGCATCAGGACCATGTTTATAGGTACGGCTGGTTTCTGAGGCTCCCCTGTAGGCCCCAATTTGTCTTCCATTTTGTCTGGGCCCAGCTTTACCTTGCCTCTCACCTGGGTGCCTGGTGCTGCTACTGCATGGCTCATCTGCCCCTTCAGGATCATCAGAGCCTCCTCATGGGGGTCTGGCCGCTTCACGAACACCCTACCGCCGTTCTTCCTGGTGAGTTGGACACTGAGTCTCCTCTTCCCAGCCACAAATTCCTACAATAGGGAACCTCTTCCTCCACCCCATATCATTATAAATGAGAACCCAGAGAGGATCAGAAACTGGCCTGAGACCACACAGCACAACCTAGAGAGCAGTATGGGATTCCCTCTGCCTGAAGGGCTCATGTAGACCGTCTGCATAAATAGACTCATTCTCTGAATGTCACTGGGCACTCAGAGATGGTAAGGAGACCACTTGTCTGGAGGTTGGAAAGCTGGGATTGGAGCAGAGCTGACCTGAGGGCCTCAGACCAGCCTCACCGTGGCGGCTGCTGATACTGCCTGACGATATTCTTGATCTGCTGTGTTGGCTGTGGGAAGTGCTCCGAGTTAAGTGTTGAGTACCGAACCAGCTCTGGGCAGGTTGAAGCTGTGGCAAGGGGTGAGGGTGGGAGACAGGGTGACACTACGCTCCCAGTCCCATACTGGGAAGCCCCCCACACACACAAAGGTGGGGTATAACACTCACTGGTTTCTGGAGAAGCCTGGTCCTGAGCTAGAATGGAGATAGCCACGGGCTTGGTGGGGGGCCTTGAGGCCTTGGCCAGAGGGGCTGGGGTCACGGGTTTTGGAGTGGAGCGCAGGAGCACAGGCTTGGCTGGGGGTCCAGTGCCTACGAGCTTTGGCTGTGTCTCTGATGATAGGGGTTTCTGCGGAGAGCAGGGTGTGAGTGAGGTGGGCTTCCTGGGACACACCAGCCTGCTCTCAGGGACCCCATGTCTGCTCAGGATGGGCTGTGGGGGTCTTGGCTCAGAAAGGTGCAATGATGCCCTGGAGCAGCATAACACTCACTTGGGCAGGCCAAGCTCACCTCTGGAGGCAAGGGCCTTGGGACAGGACTCAGGGGTTGCTGCTGGAGTGCCATAGCCTGCAGGGTCATCTCCCTAGCCTGGAGAGAGATGGTGGTGGTGACCAGGCAGGCTCATGCTCAGGGGACTCCCACATAACCCCTCTCGCACTCACCAGCAGCACGGCCTGTTTATGGATGAAAGCTTGCTGCAGAGCCAACGTGGAGGAGTCCAGGCCTGGGACTACAGGAGTCGGGTCAGAGGGCACAGATCCCAAGGTGCAAGAGATGAGGGAAATGGGAATTCCCTATCATGTCCCCGCCCCCCGCACAGTCATCTTACCCCCATCATGCCCATGGCTACCTCCATTCTAGCATGCGAAGAAGCCCAGAAAACCAGAGGGGGCCCAGCTTTCCCCAACCCTGAAACCAACCCAAAGGCAGGCACTGACTTGGCTTTGGCTCTGGGGGCCTCCTGGGGGTGTCTTCAGTGCTGCTACTGCTACCTCCACCAGGCTGGCCTCCCCCTTTCATGCGGTAGGCAATGGCTGTTGGCTTCTCCAGGTCCTAGGAGCAGCAGGTGGCTCGAGTGACCGCCTCAATATTGTCCTTCCAAGGTTCCAAGGCAACGGGCACCTGACACCAGGGGCCATCCCAGGGGCCTCCCACTAGTCAAGTGTCTGCTGTATGCCCGGCCTCTGTCCACGTGCATTCCTGTCAGTCCACCAACAATCTTGCAAGCTCCCAACTCCCCTTCGCCCCTTTCACAGAGGAGTAAACTGAGGCTCAAAGAGAGGCTGTGCCCTGCTCAGTGCTGAACATCATGCCATGGAGGGGCTCCTGGGAATTCCCAGAGTGAGCAAGAATACCTGAGGGGGCGGGCTGCCACAGGAGGTGTATGTGTCAGGGGGTCCTGGGCCTCTAGCTGTGAGTCAGCCAGGAATATCTCTAGTTGCAAGGATACCCTCATCCTTTGTCTGGCCCCCAGCAGAGACCCAGATGAGATATGCCACCCCATGGCCCTGGCTGTGTCACCCTTTGGGTGTGTGTGACTTGGTGTGTATGTGTTGTGCCTATTGTTTGCACACACCCCACCCATCCCTACCATCTCCCCACAGGACAGCACGGAGCTGAAGAGGCTATCCAGGTAGCAGTCCAGTCCCTCGTGGGGTGCAGTGGGCTCTCCAAGGCTGTCTGAGTCTGGCAGTGGGGGGACACACACAAGTCAAGTTCTCATAAACTGTATAAATGTCTAACCAATGTACTATATACCTGAAACTAATTTAAAAAGAAATCTCAAGTTCTGTTCTCCTGCTGATCACCTCCTATAGCCCCCAGGCTCCCTCCCCACTAGAGACAGCTGCCACTGCTGCTTGACTTGACCTTGATGGGTTGCTGTCCCTCTCTGGTCCTCAGCCTTCTCATTTGTATTGTCCTCATTGTGGCTGCAGTACCCACTGGAGTCAGCCACTTTGGGCACGTGCCCCTGTGGCTGGGGCTTAGTGAGTGCATCCTCATCCGAGTCCCAGCTGTTCCAAAACACCCTGTGAGAAGGGGAACATGGAGCAGCTGATCCCCAGAGAGACCCACTACCCACCCAGAACTCACGCCAATTCTCCTCTATACCCTGGAATTGGGTGACTCTCTTCCTTGGAAGGCAGGACCCTTTGGTGAGCCCCACCTCCCTGAGAACCTTGAAGCTTAAGTTCAGAACACAGCCTCTTCCAGCAGCTGGGAGGGGGAACATTGTGCTGGGAGAGGCCGTCTGTACAAGGGGACCCAGGTAGCCACCTACGCTCTTGGGCCTCCTTTGCTGGCCATGGGCCCTTCTGCACCCACAATGAAGTAGGACTTTTGTCGTGGGAAGTCCTTGAGCAGCTCTAGGTCTGACACCAGGTCCAGCACATAGTCGTGGCCTGAAAGCTCTGCCCACTGGACTCCATTCTTCACGGCCACCGTCCAGCCCCGCCAGCCGTCTGCCAGCCCCCTGGTGACAGCATGTGAAGAGACAGAAATGAGGGACAGAGCCAAGAAGTACCATCTGTGGAGACCCTGGGATATGGGCCAGACCCCAAGCATGACCAGAGTGGACCCTGTGGGGCTCTTCAGAGGATCTGGCCTCCTTCCCCTCCCTCCCTTCTTCCCAGGTACACAAGGGTGTGCTGAGCTGGGCATTCCAGGAGCCAACCTGTGCCTCAGAATGTCTCCAGCCACCTCTTCTCCCGTGCTCCAGGAGTGCACTGGGCAGGAGAACTGGTCACCTGGGATGGCAGCAAGTGATGAGCTCAGCCTGGGGCATCTGCATTCAGTCCAGTCCTGCTGCTTCCCCACCTGCATCTTGTGCTTAGGCCTTCCATTCTCATCTAGGACCCTGAGTCTGCATCTTCTCTGCCCTAGCCCCTCTCCCTCATTCCAGGTCCAGCCCCACACCCACACAAAGACTTCTTCAGGGCCAAATCCAGCAGGCCCCTCTCTAGCTCTAGAACCTCCCAAGGCTTCTCCTGACCCCAGGACATACTGGGGCCTGGTGATTCCAGCTGCTCCTCTGTGAAGGAGGGAGGGAGGAAAGGCAGCATAAGGTATGAGAAGGCAGCTCACCATTGAAGCAGCCCACATCCAGCGCCATGCTAGCCTTTTCCTGGGTTGCTATCCACTCGAGTTGGGTCAGAGGGAAGGTGCGGGCAGCCCCAGAGCCCTGCTGTTGGGCTCGGCTCATGGCCTGCATGAGGCGATGTTGACACAGGGCCTGGAAGCCATTTCGCCCATAATCGGACACAAACCTGATGGGTAGGAGTTGGAGCCAGGATGAAGAAGGATCTGAGGTGGGGGAAGATTTTAAGGGTAGTTTAAGGGAGGCCCAGGCTAGCCCAGAGCTTTAAGGTGAGGCTTAAAACGCCCCAGGCTATCCCAGAGTTCTGAGGCTAGACTAAAAATGATCTAGCCTAGAGTTCTAATGCTAAACACAGAGGGTCTGAAGCTAGCCCAGAAGTATTTCAAGCCAGCATGGATAGGCCAAAGAATAGGCCAAAGAGGTTCCAGGTCGGCCCACCTAAGTTTGTTGGAGCAAAATGTCATTGACAGGGTGGGGTCTGCAGCATGGTGTGGACAAGAGCCTAGACTCTGGAAGACTCTGCCCTCCGTTCTTTCACCAAGCAACCCTGAGTAGTCATCTGCTCTTTCTGAGCCTGTCGCCAAGTTCTCACCTATTCAAGAGATGGCTGTGAGGATTCAACTTGACCCAGGACCAATGAGCCTGATCCCTGCCAGTGGCAGGCTCTCCTCATGCCTGGCTTCCTGTACCCCTCCTAACTGCTGGGTGCCGGGCCGAGAGCAACAGTGGAGCAGGCCTGCAGCGGCTACAAGAGGGAACCTAGAGTTGTGGCCTGGACAAGCAGGTGGTGCTACCCTACTGCCATAGATTCACGAGACTGGCAAGTGAGCTGCCCACCTACTACATGTGGCCTGGGTGAAGCTCTGTATACTCTGTAGCTCACAGCTACCCTGTGAGGTGGGTCCTGTTACCATATTTATAGGTAAGGAAAGAGGTTCAGAGGCAGTGACTTGCCCCAGGTCATACAGCAGGTAAGCATCATAGCTAGGATTTGCACCCAGGGCCTGCTTGAGTTCTTTTCCTTCTAAATCATCCTTGTCACCCAGCAACGTGACATCCTCCTTTTCCTCCTCAGGATGCTGATGATGGCTGTCTTCACTTATCACATGCCCACTCTGTTTGAAGCACTTCACGTGTGTTTACACATTAATCCTCACACAGATGTAGTAGGTATTCTTATTATACCCATTTTAGACTGAGAAAACTGAGGCTCAGTGAGGTTAAGTAATTTCCCAAGGTCATACAGCTCCTGTGTGGTTGATCTGGGACTTGAGCACAAATTGTCAGAGTTTATACTCCTAATCACCCTGCTATATCCCCATGCTTTGAGAGGTCAATGCCTCAATTCCAAATTCCCCACTCCCTGGTCTTGCCACCTGCTGAGTTCTGGACGTCCTTTTTCGAGTCTCACCTGACTCCTTCCTTCCACAGTGAGCTCAGTGGAGACAGAGAGCAGCCCCTGGTTGACCTCCAGGCCTGGCTAACCTTCCAAACACAGAGACCTCAATCCTGGCCTGACCTTTAACATTGTGCCCTGGGGCCTTGTGCCAGTGTCACCATCCTCATCCCAGTCCCGCCCAGTTCCACTCACTTGAGCAGGTACTTGTTGAGGTGCGAGGAAGGCGAAAAACTGCTGAGGCAGGCGGCCAGCAAGAGCCAGCCCCGCTCGGCATTGTGGGCACTGGGGTTGCGCCACACCTGGTTGGCCAGCTGTGCCAGGATCTCATCCCGCAGTTCGGGTACTGCCAGACCTTTTTGTACAATGTAGTTCCCGAAGACATTCTCTTGAGCACCATGCAGGTGGGGGTCACCCATGAAACGTAGGATCTGGGCCACAAACAGACTCTCCTGGGACTCTTGGAAAGTCATTCCTGCCAGATCTCCGCCCCCAACATGCATCCCTTTCATGTCCTTCCCATGTGTCCCTCTGCCCATATAAAAGTCCCCCAAATTATAATATAATAATCAAATGACTATTTGACTAGGCAGTTCACACCAACGATGGGAAAATTCAAGATTCAAGGTACATACTGACTCTCTCTCCTGTTCATGAACCTTCTCTAGCTCCCATACAGCCCCAGCTCTGCTCTGAGCCCTGGCCTCCAGCAAGCCCCTCACATTCCTTGGCTCCCTAGGGCCCTTGGGATGAAATTTGAACTCCTGGTCTGTCAGTCCAGGCCTTGTGATCTTTCTTGCCTTTGTTTTCTTGATTCTCTGATCTAACCACATCAATTTCCTCTTCTCTCTGCGCCTTCTCCACTTACCTTGGCTAAGAGTTCCAATTCCTCCTTCCACTCTAGCTCAAATGTCCCCTCCTCAAGGAAGCCCTCTCGGATCCTGCCCAGGGCTGGATTAGGGGCATTATTTGGACTCCACAGCCTCCATGCCTCCCTCTGTCCATACTGGTGGCCACTAGTCAGGTGTGCTCTGCTCTCCACCCCCTTCAGACTAGGAAGTCCTCATGGAGAGGACCTGGATCTATTCCTGTGTCCCTAGTAACCTCCAGAGAGGTGGCCTTTTGCCAGGAAGATGGCTAGAAGAAGAAAAGCCCCCAATGCCCAGACCCCAGCCCAGAGAGGAGGCCAGACTACCCCTGACAGAAGTCTCTTCTCCAAGGAAGAGGCCTTGGCTTATGGCTTTGGCTACTGAAGGGTCCAGGAGGGCAGGACATGGGGCCTCGTGGCCTGACCTCAGGGGCAGGCCAATGAATTCAAAGGTGATCCTGACAGACCCATACCAGCTTGAAGATGCTCACGGCTTCTGCATGGTGCTCTACCGGCAGCCGAGTGAGAGGCGTCCTCAGTGGTACTGTCAACATCCCAAAGGCAGGTTCCTAAAGGTACAAGGCAGACATATAGGGACAGAGCCTGGACTGACAGGCACATCTGGATCCACTGCTCTTTGCCAGGTGGGGGCACAAGAACCTGGGAGGCAAGGACTCCTATTCCCAACATGTAGATGAGGAAACTCAGGCTTGGAGAGGGGCGGACACTAGCCCTCAGTGAGTTGGTGGTAGAGATAGTCTGAGCCCCTATCTAGGCCCTTTCTGGAGGGCAGGAAATTAAAGCAGAGATGATGAGCCATGGCTCCAATGGTGGTTAAATTTCTAAAGTATTTCCAAACTGGTTGACAAACAGCCACTTTCCCCCCTCCACTGCTATCCAGACCCCCTGTGGAGCACTGAGACACCTCATGATACAGAAACTGAAGGGCGTGTACCAGGTCTCACAAGGCACAGCTAGGAGCTTGCCCCAGCTGAGGACAGTATCAATTTTAATTGGTCAGTGCCCATCGGCCAGGGCTGCTTGAGCCTATGTCCCTCTTACCTTGAAGTGGCACCGGACAAACTTAGCTATGGGGTAGTTGTTGATATCCAGGGGCAGTGTGACACGAGGCTCAGCCTGGAGCCGGGGAGTCCGCACAGGGGCCACCCGGGGTACCTGGGCTGGCCTGAGGCCTGTGGAGAAAGGAGGGCATGAGGTACCTGACTCCCTTGTCAACTTGTGCCCCTCCCACCACACCGTCCAGCGCTGACTTACCTGCCACTGCTCGCAAGAGCCTGGCCAGCTCTGCTGGTACCTCTAGGTGCCCCACAGCCACCAACTCCCGCTTGCTCAGCTCCTGGAGGGACAGCTCATGGTGAGGGGAGAAGCCTGCCACAACCCCCACCTGCTGGCCTCCCTTCCTGTCCCCGGCTACCAGCCAGACCCCCGCACCCACCTCCTGCTCCCGTAGCCGCACCTCCTCCACCCGGAGCCTCCGCTCTGCCCTTAGCTGCAGGAGAGCAGATAGTCAAGGCTGGGAATGGCAAGCAGAGGCAATGGCAGGCCACAGGCCAGGGGCAAGCCAGGCCAGCTCACACAAGGAGTCCGGCACAAGAAACAAGGGGGTCAGCTTGCCTGATGTCTAGAGGTAACTGCCCCACATTGTAGATGGGGGGAGGCAGAAGTGTGGCCAGAGAAACAGGGAGGGGAATGGAAAAAGACAAAGCAAGAGATCGACTGAGGCAAAAGGCAGAGAGAGTAACACTTTGGGAAAAGGGAGAGATAAGCAGAAGGATTTCTAGGAAGTAGCGGAGAGATGTGTGATGAAACTCCCTCTCCTGCTGCTCCACAAAATCTTTAGTAAAAGCCACAAACTCTTCTGATGCTTTAGGTATTACATTTGTCTTTCTGGTTCTGGTTTACATAACAATGAGTCAAGACTGATATCAAAGTAAGAGCAAAATCATATCCAGTGTTGGTCTACTCGCCAAATTCTAATCATACCCAATAACTTAAGATCCCACTGTGAACCCAGCACCAGGACAAACCCTTTATGTGCAAAATTTATTTAACCCTCTCCACAACTCCAAGGAGAGGATGGGAGAAGCAGGACTAGAGAGGGGCTGAGATTACACAGCTAGTGAGTGGCAGAGCAGGGATTCAAACCCAAGACAGTCTCCTCCTAGGGGCTAAGTGTCTCTTCCCCATCTCTGCTGCTCCCTGGACCCAGACAGGGTAGGCTTGACTCCTAGAAGTGGGAGGGGGAGGCCTGCACCTTGAGGTGACGCCGGTGGCTCACGTATGTGTGCACCAGGGACCGAAACTTCACCAGACTCCTCCTCATCTGATGATACCGTTGCCTGTGGGGTGGGGAGAGAAGGAGTTCCTTGGTAGGGGAGTTTAATGGTTGGGGTCACGATTGAACAAGGGGCAGAGATGCCCATGCCAACCTGGTCTGGGTGCCAGTACCCACACTTTACTCTGGGACCCTTTGGCACAAAGGGAAATTGTAGGTCAGAGGAGGGCAAGGATTTGGCTAAAGTCACTTAGCAAATTAAGTGGCAGAGCCTGGATTAAACTGCCTGTACCATGGATTTCCCAACAGGCTAGAGTCCTAGGGTCCTTGAAAGGCAGGGTGGCGTCCCTCTTGGCTGGATGGATTCCCACCCACCAGTCACAAGGGACAGGAGGCGGGACAGAAGGGCTTCCAAAAGCAGAGACACAAGGAATCTTATCATCCTTCCTGCAGAGGCCTCTACTCTCAGCTTGTGTTCCTTAAGGATCAGGGAGCTTACTACTCAAGTTCAGGCAAGACCTCTCCCAAGCTTAGCCATAGGGATCCAGGGAGTCCTGCCTATCTGGGCTGCACCTGGCCAGGTAGCCTCGGGCCCGACTTTGCAGCAGGATGATCTTGCGGCGCAGGGAGCGGAAACGCCGCTGGATGAAGAAGCCACGAAGGCAGCGCTGCAGAGTGAGGGCTGCCAGATTCAGGACGTGCTCCCGCATGCTCTCCAGGAGCTGATGTAGGTGTTCTTTAAGGAACAGCTGAGGATAGAAGATAAGTAATGAGGCAAGTAAGGGCCAGGTGACTGGCCTGGGGACTTCTCCCTCTCCAGAATCCATGGAGACAGAATAGATAGGGCAGCCTGCTGGAGCTGAGTGGAGGATGGGCTGGGTTTTGGAAGAAAGGATGAAGGTGAATTAGGCAATGGGAACTGCCTGAACAAAGGTCTGGAGGCGGGATTAGCATTCCATTTACCAAGCTCAACTGGACTGCTTCTGGGACAGTAAACTCTAGCTTGGGAATTTTTGATTCCACAGGCTCCAGTTCTGGAGTCCTTCAACTTGGGGCCTATGGGGGCTGAGTGTGGAGTGAGACTCACCTTGCTGACGCCAACGCGGTACATATTTGGCATGACTGTGCATAGGCGGCTCAGCACCGACACACACATGTCCCCATTGGCTGGCACGTTGCGCTTGAGGGCCACTAGACAGCGGTACCTGCAGGGGCCCAAACTCAGCCTGGGGCTATGGGACCTACCCCAGTTGCCCACTAGATCACAGAGTGACCACCTCTATCCCCTGTCTCCGGGAGGCCTAGGTCCCAGCAGTGGCTCTACTCAGTGTCTTCTAATAAGAAACAGGCACTCCATCCTCAAGACTACTTCTCAGAGTCAGAAAATTGTAAAACTAATTTCAGTAGAATAAGACACCTTACTGTCATCTGCTGGAAACATCATAATAACTTTTAAAATTATTCCTCTTTGGAATCAATACATAAGAAAACTATAGAAAAATACAAAACAATAAATATATCTGCCATATAACAGCTAGCATGTGGTGGTCTTGTGTAGTGTACAACCTGGGCAACTGAATAGCAAACCCTTTCCTGCCCGGCTTGTATGTTCCTGGGATCCTGATGGGCTGGGTAGGGGTCTGTGGAGCTCAGGAATCATTCTGACTGAGGTACCTGTCGATGAACATCTGGAAAGGCAGCCGCACTGGAAAGCCCTCCTTGCGAATCCGCACAGTTTCCAGCACCCCCGAATAGCGTAACTGTGCCATTACCACCTCTGGCTCAAAGAGGCCTGGCTCCTGTAGGGAGGGCCCAGATAGGGAGTCTCCACATTGTCCCACCCACATGCAAAGGGCACTACAACAGCAAATAGTCCTCATGGTGGGCTGGGCTGATGGAAGTCCAGAGAGGCAAAGCCAACTGCCCAAGGTCATACAGCATGAGGAAGAGCATTTGGTTCTCCCAGGGATCTCAGCCATCATGTACCTTCTTGTGATTGGGCTTCAGGCAGCGCACAAACAAGGGGTTACATCTGGGTAGAGGTAGAAGAAAGGCAGTGTGAGGCCCCAGAGAAGAAAGGTGCTTATCCCTGAGTGTCAGAGGTAAGGCTCGGTCCCATCCACCTGCCACACCCACCTCTCCATCTTTTCCACCAGATCTAGGAGTGACTGCTGGAACTTAGCTGCTACTGTGTGTGCCTTGTAGAGCCGGGTGACAGAGCTGCTCTTGCCCAGGCGTTGAGGGGCAGCCTGCGGAGCATGGCTGGAGAAGAGATGTGCCACCACCTGGGCAGGAGTGGGCAGCAGGCCCAAGGTAGTGGTCAAGGCACCAAGGGACAGGGAAAGATAGGGGCCAAGAGACAGAAACAAGGAGAGAAACAGAAAGAGAGAGAGAAAAAAAGGGAGAGAACAAAAGGAATCAAGTCTCCAGACCTGAGGGACCAGAAAACTAACCAACTGGACCTCTGCCCTCTCTGCGAGGCCACTGTCCTCCTGGCTTGCATTTATCTCAAGTCAGGGCATTCAGCACCTTCCAAAGAACCTGTCCTGTTTTTGGAATGACTTTTTTCTTCAGTCTGGGGGACATACAGGCATTGACTGTGTGTCTGGGCCCAAGGTGGCCTGTTACACACGTCATGAATTTTGGCAATGACCTCAGGAGGAGGGTGCCCGTTTTCCCTGGGAGGAAATGGAGACCCAGAGTGGGGAGTGGGTAGCTGAGAATATAGGGGCAGAATGGGAGAACAGCTCAGCCAGAGGATGGGGTGTGTGTGGGTGTGGCCAGGATGGTCCAGGGGATAGACAGGGCAACCCAGTGTGGCCAGCCAGGGGCCTAGCCCTTTAGAAGTGGGGCCAGGAACTGGAGAAAGTACAGAGCAAAGCAAGGCTGGGTGGGTATGGGGTTAGGGTTGGGATGGGGTCAGGGCCTGGTTAGGACTGAGGTGAACAAGAGTAAGGATTAGGCTAGGGTACCTCCCCATTTCCGAGATGGGGAGAGTGGCCTGATGGTGAGCTGGGTGCTCTGGGGCAGGGCCAGAGCAGCAGGAGGTGACGCTTGCTCACCCGTGTCCGGCTCCGAACAAATAGTTCCAGCACATCCTGGCGTACCTGGTCGTGGTTCTTGTCCAAGAACTTGTGCACCTGGAAAGGGGGAATGGCAGCGCAGCTGAAGCTGGACCCCACCCCAACCCCATGCCGTCTGGGGGACAGTGTAGAAGGCTAATCCACCTCTGTGTACACCAGCCAGACTGCACCCCTCTTCTTCCCTTCCACCCTACATCCCATGGCTAACCCTGGCCCTGCCCAGCCAGGCCGCTGTCTCCCACTCTGTCCTAAGAGGGACTGGACATTTCCCCTGCTTTGTTCCCCTCTCCTCCTGCCCCCACTATCCTCCCCACTCCCAGGGGAAGGAGGCACTAGCCACTTCACATGCTCAGTCTGGGTCCTGGCCCCATCCTCAGTGGAGGATACTGTCTGGGACCCACACTGCAGATGAGGAAAATGAGGCCCAAATGGGGAGAGGCTTCGAATCCTGGCCTGAAACAACTCCAAGGTAGGAATGTGCCTGAGATAATATGATAAGAGTGATCACAGTGATTATCACTACTGGTAATAGCTACTCTGTCAAATCCATCCCAGTGCTAGACTTCTCACATTCACCCATGAGATGGGCACTATCATTAACCCCGTTTTTCAAATGAGAAAACTGGGGATCAGAAGGTAAAGCACTTTGCCCAAGGTTACACAGCTAAGGATCGACAAAGCCAGAGCTGGAACCAGGTGAGAATGTCCGGACCCCCTGTCATGCCTCTATGCCTCTAACACCCGGGAACTGTGGCACCAGAGGCCGTGCGGGCTGTCTTGGGTCTCACCTGGTAGGTGACTTTGCCTGCGTAGTGCTTGATGGTGAACTCAGGCAGTGGCATCTTGGGTTTGGAGTAGAGTGGGTTGGTGCTGTGGTGGTAATGGCACTTTTGCAGAAATGTGTGGTCTGTGGCCTGGGGGCAGGTAGGAGTCAGTGGGTGGGGCAGGGCAGGCAGGGGTCAGTGGGTGGGCAGGATACCTGGGCACCCTGTTGCTGGTCTAGTAGCAAACACTCCAGCCCTAACTGGTCCCCAGCGAGCACTGGGAAGAAGGAACAAGTCACAGCTTCCCCTTGTTGCCCATTGCCCTGGGCGGGGAGACCTAAGTGGACCCCTGCAGACAGGTGTGTCTGATTAGCTCCCAGCTGCCTCCCCTCCAGCCCAGCTGCCTTTGCACTCTCTAGTCCAGGGGTCTCCAATCCCCAGGCCACAGACCAGTACCAGCCCGTGACCTGTTAGGAACTCGGCCGCATAGCTGGAGGTGAGTGGCGGGTGAGCAAGCGAAGCTTCATCTGTATTTGCAGCCACTCCCCAGCACTAGCATCACTGCCTCAGCTCCACCTCAGATCATCAGGCATTAGATTCTCGTAGGAGAACCAGTACTGGTGCCAAAAAGGTTGGGGACCGCTGTTCTAGTCCCACTGCCTAGAGTACCCATACCACCCTTGTGTTTTCCAGTCAGAATTTGAGGCCCAACCCCAAGGTCACCTTCTCCAGAAAGCCTTCTATGACTTCCCAGCTGGTGTAGCTCCTCATCTGGACACCTGCAGTCCCCTATTCAACCTCAATTATCCCAGGTTATGAATGGCAGGTTGGGTATACTAAACCCCCATTCCCAGGCCAGAGCAGAGAGGAATGCAAGACCCAGGCTTAATGAGGACACGAGGCTCAGAGATTTTGAGCAACCTGTCCAGGCTCACACAGTGCCCATGGCTCACCTGAGGAAAGCAACACTGGTCATCGAGGATGCGTAGGATGCCATAGGGCTTCAGTGAGATGAGGTTGATACAGGGCTGATTGTCAGCGAATGTGATCTCCCTCCAGTTGATTTGTTCACGGGTATATTCCTCCTGCAGGCAGCATGGGCTCAGCCTCCTAGCCCTGCCCAGGTCCCACCCACCCTGCCTCCCTGGCTGAATCCATCTGAAGAAACTAGGCCAGGGACACTTCTGTTTGCACACCTCCTAGCATAGGAAACTCAGTCCCCAGCAGGGCAACATGAACCATTTTTGGGCTCTGTTCCTCCCTCCACCTGAGACAGCCCTCAGAGGGTGAGAAGGATCCCCCAAAAGGTGCTAGGGTGCTGAGCTCTTCTCTGGGCTCAGCACCCTAGCACCTTCCCCTCCAGAACAGAGGCCCTCATATGTTCTGGTCCCCACCTTACAATGCCTTTCCCTCTATTTCCACTGACAACCTCTGAATTGCCCTTAAAGAACCAGCATATCCTGTCTGTCACCAAGGAGGCCCATTGGCCAGGGGGAGGGGGATGAGAGTGCTGAGGGAGGCCCTGCACACCTGTTCTTCCTGGAAGATGATCTTGTTGAAAAGGTACTGAAGGTTCTCGTTTGCATAGTTGATGCACAGCTGCTCGAAGCTGTTGAAGCTCAGGTCCTGTCAGGCAGGTGGTGAGGCTGGGCCTGGCCCCTCCTTGGCAGTAGCCCATCTGGCCCCTCCCAGGCCTTACTCATCCTCCACATCCAGGCTCAGTGCCCTCCCTGCCTTCCATGGCCACAGCTTCAGAAAGCTGGAGCCTGGACCACAGATCCTCTGCTCAGAAGCCTCTATGGCTCCTGTTATGCACAGGTGAGAGTCTGACAGTCTAGGTCCCAATGAGAGGCAGCTTAGGTAATGGTTAAAGGCCCACGTTCTGGAACCTTCTGCCAGGGTTCCAATCTTTTTAACCATGTGACCTTTGACAACCACCCTGTGCCTCAGTTTCCCCATCTGTAAAACAGGGATAATGACAATATCACCTCATAAGGTGGTTATAAAGATTAAGTGGATTAATAAACAAATTGCTTAGAACAGTACCTGGTACATAATACATGCCATGTGAGTATTAGCTATCACTTTTATTATAATGATCTTGCTTTGTCTCTCACCATTTCCCCCATCATGCACTCAACACAGTTACACCTCCTCACCCCCACAAATGACTTCCAGCTCCCCAGACACCATGCCCCATCCTTTGCATATGCTGTTCCCTCCACCTTTACTGATTCTTAAGGAATTAGCTCAGGGATGTCTTCTGATCTTCTAAGAAGCCTTCCCTGATCCTTACCCAGCTAAGGGTTTTCTCTAGGCTCCTCCAGCTCCAGGTTGCCTCTGTTATGGCTCTGACCATATGTGTTTGTTAATTTCTGTCTCCCATCTCCACCCAGTCCCTCCTGGAACCTCCCCAAGAGAAGGTCCCAGGTCTAGTCCTTTCCAGGGTCCCTCGTGTTGCCCAACACAGGGTCTGGCACCCAGAGGCCTCAGATAACGCCTGTGGGTGAGCGAAGAAAATGGTAGAAGACAAGGGAGAAACTAATAAGGGAAGCGGGCCCTGATAATGGTTGTGCTATAGGCACAGAAATGCGAGAGATGAAGCCTTATGCCCCTCACACACACACGAAGTCCCACCTCGAAGCCATAGATGTCCAAGATGGCGATAGACAGCGTGTCCTGATGTGGGGACACCAGGGCGTTGACCCTGGTGATGAGCCAGCTGAACAGCAGTGCATACAAGACCTTGGCAATGGCATCCCTGAAGAAGAGATGGTGTTGAGATGGTGTGGACACAGCGGGGCGCTAAGCATCTGGAGGCTCGGGCAGGGAGGAGTATGGACTCACCTGGCATCCACAGCGCTTTCCACAGTCAGAGGGGTGAAGATCTTCTCTCGCATTGTCTCCTGGGGAAGGACGTGGCCTCTGAGTGACAGAAGATGGGCCACCACCTCCAGGAAGACCCCAGAGGATTGAGGTGTATGTGTGGGAAAGGGAAATGGTCTTAGGCATAAAGTTGGCCAGGGGTGGAATAGGTCATCCTTGTCCCCCCTTCTGCCTGGTTATACTGGTGAGGGTGAAGGCTGCTGGTCTAAAGGGAGAGACAGAAGCATAAGCAGACACAACACAGTGAGATCAGCCCTGGGAAGGGAGAAAGAGCCAGGGTTCATGGGAGGCCAGAGGAGGTATTGATCCTGCTAGGGATCAGGGACATCTTTGTGGAGGTGGGGATACCTGTGTTAGGTCTTGAAAGAGGGATATGTATGAAAGGGGAAGAGCATTCCAGGCAGAAGAAACAGCCTGGAGATTGGGTACCTAATGCCTTTGGGGTCTGAGGTTACTCCCCTCTGGGCCCAATACAGATGAATGGGACAGGAGAAAAGGGAAGCGGGAAAGATGGCCCCCACAGGATGGGACACGATGAAGTTCTATGTGGGTGTTTGCAAGAGGCTTTGATAGAATCCCCAGTGCCCAGAGACTCACAGTCACTTTGAAGGTGATGGCCTTCTGTAGGCCCTCAGGAGAGATCTGAAGAAGCTCTGCCACAGCCTGGATCTCTCGGGCACTCACCACCGAGGCCACTTCTTGTGCGTCCGTCTATGCAAAATACCAACAGGAGTGTGTTTTGAGCTAGATAAGTTGATTTTAAAGTTCATATAAAAAAAACATAAACAAGCTAGAAGGCCCAAGCAAATTCTGAAATAGGAATGCAGGGAGCCCAATGAGATGGTAAAATACATTATAAAGTTACAATAATTAAAGCAGTACGATGATAGACACATAGTACATATAAATAGATTAATAAAGCACAATAAAAAGTATGGAATTAGATACAAATGTACCTTAAAATTTAGTACATGATGAATATGTATGTCTCAAGGGGTAGGATTAGCATAATTAAGCAATTGCCTGGACAAAAAGAAACTGGATCCTTAGCTCACACCTACGAAAATGAATTCCTTTGGTTGTTTTTAACCAAAGACTTAAATGTTATAAAAAAAAACAAAACACACACACAAAAACCATAAAAGTTCTTGAAAATATTATGGGAGAAGGCTGTTATAATTTTAGAGAAATAGTTCTCTCTAAAAAAATCATAAAAAATCTAAAATTTATACAAGAGAAGATTGATAAATAAATGCCTGAAAATGACTTAAAAAATCTGTGTGCCCAAAACAAAAAACAAAACCCAAACACCAAAAAACCTGTAAAAAAAGTTAAAATATAAATAATAAACCAGGAAACATATTTGCAATTCATGTCAGAGACAAAGAGCTGATTTCCTTAACATGCATAAAGATCTCTCATACATCAATAACAAAAGGATGAACAACCCCAAAGCTGGGGTGAGGGGAGAACTAATGATATGTGCACGTTGTGACCTGAAAGGCAAATGCAGATGGTTCCTAGGCCTCTGAAAAGGTGCCTGTGTGCCAAGGATACCAGGGCCCCATGGCAGGCTGTGGCATTCTCTTACCTCATACTTTTCAAAGTAGACATTGCCCAGATGTAGGATGGAGGCCAGGATGCGGAAGATGCTGTCCTGGTCCTCCCCGCTGAAGCCCAGCACCTCCATGGCAGCCAGGAGCCGGCGGAAGTTGTCTGCATCACTCTTCCCCGAGATCTCACAATTCCCACCCTGGGCAACAGTAGGGCCAGGGGTCAGGGAACCTAGGGGTGTGCTGGAACCCCTCGAGGCATCGGCTCTGTCCCGACCGGCAGTGTGTCCTGAGTTGTCCACTCAGCTCTCATTCCGTTCCCGTGGGCTCGGAAGCTCTGGGCAGGTATTGTGATAGTGCTTCATATACATTTCCTTCCTCTAATCCTCACCACACCCCTGGAAAGTGGTACTGTGCTGTCCCTACTTTACAGATGAGGAAACTGAGGCACTAGAGGATAAGTGTAGTAGCTCTAGGGTGCTTAGTTCTGTTCTAGACTCCAGAAAAATGAAGAGTCAGGTAGGCCTCCCTTACCCTGGCTTTGGACCCCAAAGATGCCTGTCTGCTTGCTGTCATGAGACACCTTAAATCCAAACTTGCCCTCCCAACCCTCCATCAGTTGTGTTGGCCATCACAACACCACAACTTGGCTCTCTCATCCCACTGGAGTGATGAGGTAAGGTTACCAGGGCTAAGGACCCTCAGATACCTGTTGGTGCTCACCTGGTTCAGGTAGTAGTAGGTCTCAGCCTCCTGAAGGCTGAAGGCCTGCCGGAGCTGGGCAGACAGTCCAGCCAACAGCTCATAGAAGATGTGGTAGTTCCTTTCATTTTTGGCCTGCAGAGCAGGTAGATGGGTGCAGAGAAGGGAATTGCCCACCTAGGTGACCCCCAGACACACATACAGACCCAGGTATAGCCATAAATATAAATACACACACAGGCCTGCAGGTAAGACTGGGCACCTCTGTGCTGAGTGAGCTTCCAGTGAGCACTAGCTAGGAGTAGGGGCAGGGGTGGAGAAGCCCTGATATGGTGGTGGGGAGGAGGCTCTGGGCAGAATTTAATTATTTTTGGAGAAATCAGAGAAAGGTGGCCATTCTCGCACGTGTACTGGCTACACATACCTACATATATGTGTATCCATAGAGCAGACATGTACACACAGGCCTCCTGATGGCTCATTCAGCCAGAGTGGCTGAGTACCCACTGTGGGCCTGGCCCTGTTCTAGGCACTCAGGACACAGTAGAGAACAAGGCAGACAGAAGCCCACCTGCTAGCTGGGGAGACAGACACTCAGCAAATCACTGGTTAAAATATGAAATAGGTCAAGTAATGAGACGTGCTCTGGAGAGAAATAAAGCAGTGAAGGGGATGGGGAGTTCTGGTGTGGGGCAGAGGGGGCTGCATTTTTTAATGGGATAGCTTCCCTGCACGAGTGACATTTCAGGGAAGACCAAGAGGAGGTGAAGGGTTTGGCCATTGAAATGTCTAGGTAGAAGGTGTTGGAGGCAGAGGGAATAGTAGGCACAAAGGCCCTGAGGCAGGATCATACCCAGTGTGCATCAGGAACAGGGCTGAGACAACGTAGTTGTAAGGCGGGGGTTGGGAGTTGGGTAGAAGACTCAGTCACATGCATACACACACACATATTTGTTCATTAATTCAACACATACCCAGCCCTTCCAGGTGCCAGGCTCTATGAGCGCACACATGCACGCACGTGCACGTGCACACACACACACACACCCCCTGACCCTATCCCATGTCCCAACCAACACACAAGGGCCTAGGAGGTCTTGCTCACCTGAAACACAATCCTGGATTTCTCAAGCAGGTACTGGGAGGTTATGGCACCAGAGATCATGCCCCTGGGGTGAGGGAGCACAGTCAGCTCACCTGGGCAGTCAGCAGGCAGGATATGGGGGGCGGTGGCTCTGAGGGGCTGTGCCAGGACATGGAGTATGTTGCAAGGCCTTTGGAGGCTCCTCCACTGTCCCACTCACCCTTCCAGAAAGATCTCCACAAACTTTCCGAAGCGGCTGGAGTTGTCGTTCCTGACGGTTTTGGCGTTACCAAAGGACTCCAAGAGGGGTGTTGCCTCCAGGATCTGGACCCCAAAAGAAGATGTGGAACTTGTTCTGGGGGCCTAGAGTGGGGGACATGGCTAGGGCCACCGCAGGATTTCGCAGACACAGACCTCCCCAAGAACTCCCTTTGTGAAGGGCAACCAGAGGTGGGCTCCCTATAGAACCCTGGGGTCTCCCTAGTGTCCCCCAATGCTCCCACCTCATGCTGTTCAACTCTTACACGCAGACCCCAGCTACCCCTCAGCCAGCTCCAGCCTTTCACAAGGCAGCCCCTGGCCAGGACAGGCCTTTAAATACTGCTTCCTGCCCATGCTGCCATCATACATGAGTATGCACACCCATGCATGCATCTCACAGGGGTTTAAACATGCACACACACACACACACACGCATGCACACATGCACACATACTCCAAATACCTTTATCTTCAGGAGCAGCCAGGAGGGAGAAGGAGAGAGGGACAAGAACAGAAGCAGGTCACCTATAGGACTGACCACCTTTCCCCCAACAACACCAGGGGCTTCAGACCATGGAGGGAATGGCTGACCTCTTTGGGCCCTTGCAGTGGGCAGGAGAGCCACCAGGTGAGAGTAAAGCCATGAGCCTCAGAGACCCCAGGTGTTTAGGCTTGGGGACTGCAGTGAGGTGCCAGATGTGAGAGTCTGCTGGGTCTACCTGCCAAAAGGTTCTGGGGATGTCCTCTTCACCCCCACAGCTACCATCTAGGCTCTTGATTCTACTATGCTCCCTCCAGGGGTCCTTTGAAAACTTACATAGGTCACATTCTACCACCTCACTCGGGCTCAAAGACAAGTCCTCACAATGACTTCCAAGGGCCTGCGCAGCCCAGGCCCTGCTGGCCTCATCTTCTTATCTCCCCTTCGTCACTCTGCCCAGCACCATGGCCCTTCTGACTGTGCCCTCAACACCCTCTGAGCACCAGAATTCTTTCCCTCTGCAGCCCTCAGCACCATTGGCAAATTCGTTTCTTTGTATCTTGTCTCTCTCTACTAGAGTCAGCCCATATAGGCAGGAATCTGCACACCTCTGGGTCCCCAGCATCTACATAGTACCTAGTGTACACGAGGCTCTCAACAGATATCTGCTAAATGAATGAAAGGAGGAATAGTATTTTATGAGAGCAGAGCTACACAGGGCATACATAGCTAATAATAGCTCCCATTTATTAAGCACCTACAATGAACTTAATTAAATCATAGTCAATCTTATGAAGCAGGCACTAATATAGCTCTTGTTTTACAGATTAGGAGATTCAGACTTGGAAAGATAAGGTAATATCTTATCTCTGGATGCCAGTGTCTGTAAGATAGAGAGAGCACAATATTGTGACAAGCATGTGCATAGTTGTGTGTTCTCTCTCGCTGACTCATTTCCTCAGGATAAATTCTTAGGGGAGAAGCAGGGGAAGCCTGGTCTCTGCAGAAATAATACCTGTTACCTTGGAGACAGTGCCAGTTTCCTCCATCTGGTCACTCCCACAGTCCTGTTTGATCCAAGAAATATGTGCCCATTGTACAGAGGAGTAGACTAAGGCCCAGAGAGGAGTTGGGGCTGGCCTGAGGCTGCTCCATGAGTCAGGGTCTGGCTGGGCTGTGGCCTGTACTATCCCTTAGTCTGGGAGTTTCTTGAGGGCACCTGAGGGCAGGTCAGCAGCTTCTCTGCTCCTAGTGCCCACCATGGGGCTGAAGCACACAGCCAGAAGCCAGGGGCAAGGACAGGTGAACCATGTAGATGAACATCTGGCCCTGTGGGGCCATCAGGTCAGCCCCCAGGTAAGGTAGTGCCAGTGGTTTGGGGTGCACAGCATCTAGCCAATCCTCTACCCTGGAGTATCCTAATCACATTCCAGCCCTGTGGCCCAGGCCTTAACTAGTCAAGCATAACTTGGTCCAGCGAGGACAGCGGTCTAACGACAGGGAGCCCTGAGACTTTTTCTGGCATGCTGGGAGGTATGGGTTGTGGTTTAGTGGCACCATCTTGCTGACCAATGGGAGACTGATGAGTATGATGCTCATACATGGGGGAGGGTGGAGCCAAGACAAGGGGCATTGTTTAAGACCCTGGATCTGGCCTGTCTGATTACATAAGAAGGGAGGAGCAGCAGTTAGGAAATGAGCTCACAGTTGTCCCAGATGGCACACATATCATCACACCTACTGTGTGCCTGGCACAGAAACTCACAAACCTGCTGTGTCCCACAGCTCTGACCCTCCTCCCTAACTCCTGCTAAGACAGCGGTCTGCCGTGAACTTCAAACTCAAAGTCCTCCACCCCCTCACTTTGAGACACTGGGTAAGTAATCTCCCTCCCAGGCCTCAATTTCCTCATCTGTGAATGGACACCAACATACCTGCCCCAGACTGCTGTGAGGCTCTAGAGTGACATGACTGAAATCACCCCCACACAGGAGGGACTCCATGCACACATTTGCCTGCCTACCTAGTCAGTCCTTGCAGATATCTAACTTCGAGGTTTTGAAAACCCTGCCTGGAGCAGAGGGATGGTCTGGTTGGCCTCCAGGAGACCCAGGTTGATGGGAGGGGCTGGCAGGCATCAGAAGGGACCTGCCACAAGGTAAACCTCCTGACTGCAAAGCCTGGGTCGACCCACTCCTCACTGAGAGCGGAGTAGCCCCACCTGATGCCCTCAAGATCACCTGCTGAGATTGTGGACCTAGGGCAGGGAGTCTGAGAGTCAGTTTCTGATCTGGTGGGCCTTTTCCTCCAGCTTCACCTTCCCTGAGTTCCAGGCTCATGGTGCATTCACTGCCTCTCCACCATCTCTGTGTTGATGCCCAGCAGACACCTTAAGGGCACTGCTGTCTTCTCTCTGCAGCCCTGCTCGCCCAGCTGATGACAGTTCCTCCATGCTGCCTGTGGCTCAGGCTGATCTCCTGGGCAACAGGCTGTTGCCCTTGGACTGCCCTCTTCTCTTACAACCCTATCTGGTCTCTTAGCAAGTTGATGGCTGTCCTTTGAACTGCATTGGGGTCCACCTCCTTGGCCTGAGCCACCATTTTCCCTCATCTAGACTCCACGCTGCCACTCTGCTGTCCCCCTGACACACTTAACCTGTTTGTACCCCAGGACCTTTGCACTGGCTCTTCCTTCTATCTGTCTGCTCTTCTCCCAGACATCCTCAACCCAGTCCTTCAGTTCTCAGTAGGGCCTACGCTGACTACCACACTTCAAAATACAATCTCCAACACTCTCTATCCAACTCCCTGCTTTTTTTCTCCACAGCCTATCACCCTTTCACATATACATAATTTACTTGTGTATTATTTTTCTTTCTGTCTTCTCCACTACAATGAAATTCCCATGGTGCTTGGAACATTGCTCAGTCTGCATTGCTGCTGTCGACCTCCCCAGAGCCTAGCACAGTCCCAGCACACAGTAGGTCCTCGGGAAACCTTGAACAGTCTCAGGTTCGGAGGACTTGCACTCCCAGCAGACCTCAGATCCTGCAGACCCTGGCCAGGCCTCCTCAGTGCCCAGCATCTACTGACCCCCACCCGCACAAACCTCCCCCATATTCAGGCCTGTCCTGCCTCTTTGACTATGAACCAGGAGCCCTAATCAGAAAGGTAAGGGAAGTGGAGTGACTCCTCTTGCCTCCTGTGGCCTCTACTTGGGCCAGACCCAGGAGTGCTAAAACCCAGAGCTGCACAGATACAGGGAGGAAGGAACCCTGCAGACGCTCCCTGGGAGGGGTGGCAGTGACAGCCCTGCATCCTAAGTGCCCTCTCAGTGCAACCTTGGGCTCAGCCTCCCCATTCTCCAAGTGGCGCCAAGAAGTCTTGCTTCTTGGGGAACACAAGGAGCATTCAGCTGAGGGCTCTGGGAACAGACTCACCTGCTGCATGATGCCCCGTTTCTGGTTCATGGTGGCCAGGTAACGTAAGATCAACTTTGTGGCCTCAGTTTTTCCAGAGCCGCTCTCTCCACTGACCAGGCAAAGGGACAAAGTGAGCTTCAACCAGTTAACTGCCTCTCCTGGGCTCCCCCAAACCAGCCATGATGTAAGAGGACATGGGCAGGCAGGCAGGCTGGCCCAGAGATGCCGAGTGACTTCCCCAGGTTCCCCAGCAGGTCTATCCTGATGCAAACCTCTTGCCTGAGGTCCCCCTCCATATCTCCCCACAACATGCACAAAGGTCCCCAGCCTGACGTGCTGCTCACCTGATGATTATGCACTGGTTCTGTTTGGCATCAAGCATTTTGGCGAAGGCGAGATTTGCAATTGCAAAGAGATGCCTGGAGAAACAGGCCATGGGAGGAAGGCACTGGGGCAGAAGCTTGTCTTTGTGCATCCAAACCTCCCAGGGTACAGGCAGAGGCATCTGTGTCCAGCTAAGCAGCCAATCTGCTCCATCCCCTACCCTTGGGGAAACACTCCTTGCAATGCCCCCCACCGTGGTCTGAGCCACAGTGGCCTACAACCCAGTAGGGGCTGTGGCCAGGCTTGGGGAAACGCTGTTGGGCTGAGCAGGTGAGCTGCCCACCATCAGCCCTGATTCATGGCTGAGGGGCAGCCAGGGGCTCACCAAGCTCAGACAGGGACCCAGGAGAGCCAGGACAGTTCCCTCCCCAAGCCCGGAGACACTCACGGGGGATTCTCTCCCAGGGCCCGCCCACTGTACTGCTGCACCTGCTCCGGCCCATAGATTCCAAACATTCGGTATGGGTTCACCGACACCAAGATGCTACCGATATATGTCTGCTGGACAGACAGTGGTCTCAGTGCCTGTGGCTCCTTGCAGCCCTGTGTGTCCCTCCTTCCCTTGCTCCCCCAGCCTGGATCTCTGTTTCCATGGGGACAGATGTGTGGCTGCTTGGCCTCAATGTTCAAACCTTGGGTCCTCTGACAGCTTGATGGGTCATCTGCTATTTCAGGTACTGTACCAGGCTCAGGCTTAGAGGAATTTGGAGTGAGCAAAGCCCCACAGCCATGATTCTGCAAATATGGCTGTGTCAGCTGCTGCCTAATTCATTTATTCATAGGGCCAGGCTTCAGAAGCTTCTGCCTCAGTGTGAGGTCAAATCTCTACTGCCTTGGGTGGGGAAGGGTCGGGATTACAGGGGATTGAGGTGGCCAGGGCCCTTCTGTGTGACCTCGCCACCCCCACTGTGGTTCTGGGCCTTTGTTCTGTCATTCTGGGGCCAGCAGCTCCCTTCCTCCCCTTGGCCTCCCCACTCCTAGTATCCAGGTCAACGGAGTCTAGGACTCCAGAAGCTTTATCCGTTGAGTTCCTGTCTCTAGGCCCCTGGCACCCACCACTCTAAGACTCTATGTTTAGAACCTTGGCTTTCAGAGCTCCAAGCTCCAGTAGGTTATGCTTATATAATAGAAACCCCAGAATTGAAACCAGAGGTCACAAGTCTGGGACCCAGCAGAAGTATATGCCTCCCACCAGGGCCCCAGGAGGCAGCTGCCTGCCAGACCTGAGCCCAGGGCAAAGCCAGCCCCAGGACTCACATAGATAAGGTTCCGTTCAAATCTGGCCTTGAGGTTGGACAGCACGGTGGCCTCCTGGAGGTCTCTGGGAGGACAGGGAGATAGACAGA
>NW_006433941.1:4882914-4887216 GCF_000325575.1 Pteropus alecto
CTTTCCCTCAGTGCAGGGCCTTGGTCAGAAAGGCCTGAGTTCAAGTCCTGTCTCTGATACCAACTAACAGTGAGGTCTTGGGAAGTTACTTAAACTTTCTGTGCCTCATTTTCTTACCTTATCTAATTGGTATGATAATCACTGTCCCTACCTCACTGGGTTGGAGATGCTCTTAGCTAGCAGATGTGAGGTCACCATGATTAGATAATGACATTGACCAGCATAGCCCTCATTTTTAGGGTACCTCCAATGTGCCAGCACCCTCATAATAACAGCTGTATTATCCCCCTCTTATAGATGAGAAACTGAGGCACATAGAACAAAGTGATTTACCCAAGGTCCCCCAGCTGATAAGTGGTAGGGCTGGGCGAACTCAGGCCTGTCTGACTCACAGAGATATGCTGCGCACACATTTGGCTTTTGTGACACTATATGACTTTGCAGAAGAAATCGAGGCTTTGAAAGTGTAACAGGAAGTGAGAAGCACCCCTGGTAGCAGGAGTGCTCTGGCCTGGAGTGTGGCAACTCTTCTGTGACCCCTCACTGACTCTGCCACCCTGCCTACTCACTCCAGCTGTGTCATGTCCTCCACACCATCTTCCCGGAGCTGTTCACGGAACCGTGTGGATGGCAGGTTGCGAATGGAGTACATCTGTGAGAGAGAAAGTTAATGGTTACTCAGTTAGAGGGTTTCCATGAATGGCCCCCTAGCTTGGACACACTGGCCTGCTCCTGTTGTGAAGGAGGGAAAAGTCCAGGTCAGGTAGGTCCTGTGAGCTTCCTTGCCTTAGAATGCCATGGCCTGTGGAGCCTGCATGTAGCCCTTACTCACAGAGACACACAGCTGCCCTATGCCCATGTGTTCCCATGCTCTCCCAGTGTTCTCCCTTCTCCGAATGGACCCCAAATCTTTGCTTATGTGACAACTTGATGAACACTCATATCTTGGTGCATGGGACCTCCAGCAAGTTCAAGACCAAGACTGTCCCATTCCACGCCATACCCCTGTGCCTAGGCCAGGGCAATCATGTAGACCCAGATGCACAGACCTACATGCAATGGCATTTGCAGCTCAAAACCTGTGGTTTTGCAAGATGCTTGTGGACATGCGTGAAAGCTTGTGGTACTTCAGCTGGAGGCATATGCTTTCAATGTCCATTTGACATATTCTTGTGTGCATAGACATCTGGGGCTGTCCCCATAGCTGCGGGGCTCAACACGGAAGTCTTGATACTGTCTTTGGGCTGCAGGGTCTCCTCTGTGCCTGGCTACGTGTGCACATGACCCGATGGATGCCACAGCTCCTCAGACCTTGCAGCACACACACATGCTTTCTTTGTTTGGCTGTGGTACACCCACGCATACATCCCAGGCACGCAAGCCTGCACGTGACTCATAGGACTGCGAGTGCACGTGTGCGCCTTATCTTTCCAGCTTCTCAGATCCATCCCAAACCCCTCCCTAAGCAAGTGAGGAAAGGGGACACCAGAAGGGAGCCCTGAGTGCTAAGTAGGCCACAGCGAGTATCACCCTGAGGCCCTGGCCTCCTGCCCACCCATCTACCCTTGTGTGCCAGTGGCCACAAACCCTGAATAATTCAGCCACTCACGTATTCCAGGGTGAGGAGGGCCCAGGCATCCTTGCCCCTCACCCCAGGGCGCCCTGCTGCCCGCTCCCGCAACGCTGCGGCCCACACGGCCTGGGGTACCCGCCGCCGGGGCCAAGGCCCCCCCAGCAGCCAAGCCGCCCCGGTTGCCATTGCCAGGCCAGCTGGCTGCCCGCTCCACGGGGCACCGTCTGCATAGGCTGAGAAACGCCTGTTGCCTTTGCATGCCCCGCCCACCCCAGGCATGCCGGGGAAGGCTCCGGTGACCACCCCCCTTCGCTGATGGCCACTCAGAGTCAGACTCGCATTCCACCACTAACATGGCAGCCAGGCACAGGCTTGGCACCCCTCAGACAAGCTGCTTGCCCAATATCCCACAGGTAGCCAGATTCCTGGCTCAGTCCTGATCCACTGTGACCTTCTGGGTTTCTGTTTCCCCACAGTGCAAGGAAGAGGCTGGAAGTTTGGTTCTTGAGTCCCTCACTTTAAATAGTCCAGAATCCTCCAGCTCAGGGGACTGTCGTTAAGCAGGAACCCAGGAGAGAGGACTCCAGTTGAGGGGAGGATCAGGAGGAGGCAAGAGGAACAGCATGGGCTTTAATGTGGGGATGGGACAGGGTGGATAGTCAAGTACTGCAATTCTGTACTCAGCCAAAATCTCTGAGGGGCAGGTAGGGATCGACATGCCATCCAGACTGGACCAGGACAGGACTGCTCAGAACCCAAGCTAGGACAAGATCCCTTTCCCAAAGTGACCTGGGAGGAGTTTCTGGTGCCTCTGTCCTGTGCTTAGGCATCCCCTTGTTAAATCCTCCAGAGGCTTGGGGAGCCTGGGATTGTTCTCCCTAAATTACAGATGGGAAGACTGAGGTCCATGCAGGCAGCAGCTCACCAAGGTCCTGAGGCCGTCTTCTGCCCTGTTTCCCAGGACACAACTCCCAAGCCCTCCCTCTGACCTGTGCCCATACCTTGCTCCACCAGCTCTTGGGGCCAACTTCTTCCCAGGGGCCCCCATGGGACAGACAGGCAGCTCCAGAGTCCAGGCGGCAGGATGGGGGGCAGGCATGTACTTGTGGCCAGGGTTTGTGGGTCTCTGCTGGCAGCCTGAGGCAGGACCAGAGCAGACTCCAGGCTCTTGGCTTGAGGCTGGGTTCTGGATCCTGGGTCAGCTGGGTAGGGGGCTGCTGGGTGGCAGGACGAACTGGCTGGAAAGAGCTCAACTTTTGCACCCGAGGCATAACCACAGCAAAACGCCCAGGACCTGCCTGGCGCTGCACACCTGCCTTGGGCAGGGGCCCTGGGATCCCAGTGGGTGCCAAGGGAGCTGGGGCACTGGGCAGCGTCCCCCAGCGGCGCCATGGTGGCCATGCAGACCTCATCTGGTCACATGCAGCCCGCGGGTGGGAGAGGCTGAGCCTTAGTGCCTTCCGCTCTGGGGGGGATTTTTTGGGGGGTATTTGGGTTGCGGGCTCAGGCTCTGCTGGTGGCTGGTGGTCCCCTGAGGGAGACTCTTCTTCGGGTTGCTCAGGGCCAGGGCTGGCTGATTTGGCCAGCTGTCCAGGCCCCAGGTCATGGTGTCTACCCAGGAAGACACTGGTCACGTCAGAGGCTGGGTTCTCCAGCTGAGAGGCAGAGGATGGCACAGGGCCCACATGCTGAAGGAAGGGGTTTTCAGGTATAGGGGGTGGCCTGGAAAAGCCCTGGCGGCTGACAGCACCTCCTGGCCAGGGCGAGGGTGGGCGCTGAGTGGGAGGCATGTCCACGTCCCAGCTGGGGACCAGCGGGGGCACTGTCCAGGGCGTCTCGGCATCCTCAGACTCACGCTGGCTCTCTTGGGGATCAGGGGTAACCGCAGCTGCAGCCACTGCTGCCTGCCAAGGCCCAGGGCTCGTTGGTCGGTGGAAGGGCTGACGCACCCTGGGCTTCACAGCTCTGGTGGGAGGCTCGCTGAGACGGCGCCACGTGTGTGGGAGGCGCGAGGGCAGGTTGAGCGAGCAGCTCCTCGGGCTGGGGCCCAGCAGAAGGGGTGGCGAGGGCTGCTGCGAGTCGCCAAGGGTGGGCGAGTGGGGTGCGCCCAGACGCCCAGAGACTCGGCGTGGGGTCAGGGGCTCCCGCAGCGAGCGGAAACGCCGGGGTGGGGGAGAGAAGGGCGGCTGAAAGGGGCTGGAGCGAATGGAAGGCTGAGGGGACGCGGGCCCCACAGGGGAGCGGTAGCCCAGGCCCGGCAGGCTCCTCAGCGAAGGCTGGGGAGACGGCCAGACCCGCCTCCACGACGCCCGTGGGGAGGGCCCAGGGAAGCCAAAGGGAGCCCCTTTCCGGTGGGAGCCCCGGAAAAGAGGCTGAGGTCCGGAGAAGGCCAGCAGGTCAGGGGGCACCTCAGGGCTCACGCGAGGGGCCTCCACAAAGGCCCACCAGCTGGCCTGCGGTGTGAGCGGCACGTGGGCCGGGGCAGCCCAGGGCGGTGGGTGGCGGCGGAGCGATCCATAAGGCGAGGCTGGTCGGGGCAGGCCCGAGAGGGCGGAGGAGAAGGGGGCGTCGGGCGGGGGTCTGAGGCTGGGGGGCTGTTGCGGCGCAGGCGGGGAGATCAGCGCACTCCAGTGGGCGGGCGCTGCCGGCGCACAGTGTGAGTTGTTGTTGTTGCGCGCCCGCGCCTGGGCCCTCCTCAGCACGATGGGGGTGCTGGGCCGGTCGGGATC